>NC_132930.1:48868489-49179309 GCF_047675955.1 Chlorocebus sabaeus | reverse complement strand
TACTGCCTGTAACCCTCCCCACACCCTGAGTGCAGAATGTCACTCTTCCTGTTTTATATGTGGGGACACTGAGGTCCAGGAGTGAGCTGACCTTCCCGAGGTCACAGGGCTGGCGCAAGGTAGCTCAGTGACCTCGCCGCTGTGTGTTGGGGAAATGAGGGCTGAGGGGCTCACCCTGCAGTGGGCAGAGGGACGTGCGGGTTGGCGGTGGGGGTGAGCCGCCCTCCCCATGGCACACGTGTGGAGACAGGCCTCCTGGGGGCCACTGGCTGCAATCACACAGAGCCCGGAGGTCTGTGGTGGGCAGTAGTGCCACTGAGAGTGTGGACGCAAGGCCCGCACGGGCACCAGCACCTGCACTCCCAACCTCACACAGACTACGGCCGAGGGACCTCGTGAGGCGGGACCCCCATGGGGTCAGACTGAATGGGGAGTGGGGACACTGGGGGGTTGGTGGGTCCTCAGGGAGGGCCTCCTGGAAAGGACTTGAGGCCAAGTCTTGGGAGGAGGAGGGCCCAGGATGAGGGCCTGGAGGCAGAGGCCAGAGCCTGAGTGAAGACGCTGAGGTCCGCAGGAGAGAGACTGAGCGTGCGAGGGATGCAGAGGGCACAGGGGGTGGGCCAGGCCTCCACCTGCGGCTCTGGGTGAACCAGGCATATGAGGAGAATGCACCTGGCGATTCCACACGTCTACAGCTGAACGTGTCTCCAAGCCGCAGGCCCTGGGATTATGAAGAGCCGTCTCCATTCAGCAGGCCCTGGGGCCATGAAGAGCAGCCTAGCAGTTGCCGTTTGCACCTGCTGTTTTCCTAAGTCCTGTTCTGGACCCACTAACTCTAGTGACTAAACTGACTTCTGCACACGTGCACGGGGCCAAAGCTCCTGACCAGTGCAGGGACACAGAGGGTGGGACATACTCAGATAAGGGCTGGGAAGCCTGGGAGCTTCTGCTGAGGGTGGCACCAGCAGCAGTTCCATGACCGTGACTGCGGCCAGGGCGGCTCAATGACCGTGACTGCGGCCAGGGCGGCTCCGGGACCAAAACTGCAGCCAGGGCAGGAGAGTGTGGAGGCCACTGAGGAGGGTCTGCGCCCCTTGGTGAGGCAGGAGTCAGTGTAGGCTGCAGACCCGGCAGAGATTGGAAGGCAGGGGTCAGGGTCACTGGAGACACATGGCTCAGGAAAGGCTTCAGGGAGAAAAAGGTGTTGGACACCGTGTGGAGAGAGGCTGGTGCTTGGGGGCTGCTGGGGGGCCGGGCCTCAGCAGGGAGGGAGGGAGGGGCTCTGGAAACAGCAGAGCTGGCACTGAGGACGCCACCAGGGAAGAACAGTGACGTGCATGGACCTGGAGGATGCCGTTGGCCAAAAGAAGCGAGGATCTCACTCACGTGTGGGATCCAAAAACTCTGAATTCATGGAAACAGTGAGTGGAAAGGGGGTTGCAGGAGGCCGGGGCAGGAAGACAGAGAGAGAAAGCAGACATTGGTCAAAGGGTGCAAAGTGTTCGTTAGCTGGAGCTGTGGGCTTCAAGGTCAGCCGCGCTGCATGGCGGCCACCGCTGCCATTAACCACAGTACACAGGGTGCTCGGTAAGTGTGGTTTGCTTCCGAGGATTTATTATGTGGGAAAAGTTTTAAATTAAAATAACAATAAGAATGTAAAACAATACAGTAGAACAGCCGTTTTCATGGCATTGCATTGCACTGGGTGCTGAGTCATCGGAGATGGTTTAAGGTGTGGGGGGCGTGTGCAACCTCTGTGCAAACTCTAGGCCGTTTCATATCTGGGACTTGAGCATCCTCGGATTTTGATATCAGAGCAGCGTCCTGGAACCAGTTTCCCTGAGGATACCGAGGGATGACTGTGTCGTATACCAAATTGCTAGAAAATCGATTTGCAATGTTCTCACCATAAAAAAATAAGTTGGTGAGATGATGGATATGTTGATTAGCTTAATTGAATCTTTCTGCAACAAATACATAGATCAGAACATCACACCAAACCCCGTAATACATAAACCCCATAAATACACACAATTATTTCAACCGAAGATAAACTAAAATCAGTAAAATCAAGGTATTGGGAAATAAAGCTACGAACGTCTCACTGCCCTTGGCAACAGGAGAGCCTGGTCCGGTTCCCACCATGAGCTGAGTGCCAGGGGGTGGAACTTCAGAGGGCCTGGCGGGGAGAGAGCTGGGCTAGGACGCCGCAGCGGAGGAGAGAGAGCTGGCACCACGCGGTAGAAGACCCAGCGGCCGCCGCGAGTGTGAGAAGGCAAGGCCTGGAGGGGACTGGGTCTGGACGTTGACCAAGGAGGCAGAGAAAGGTGGACCCAGGAGGGCCCTGGGGTGAGTCTGAGCCTGGCGGCAGCGCTAACCCAGCAGCCAGGGGCCCGTGCGGTGGGACGTCCTGCGCAGGGTCTGGCCAGGACCTCGTGGAGTGCGTCAGCAACGCTTCACTCTCAGACGCTTAGCGGAAGCCACAGGAGGCCCCACATCCAGAAACCACGGCCTGATGTTCTCAAAGCCCAGCTCACCACAGGCGGTTCTGCAGCAGCCGAGAGGAAGAAGGGCTGGTCGGATGTCTGCCTCTGTAGGTCCAAGCGGCAGATTCCACTTTCCACTTGTCCCCTTGTGAGTGATCAGGGACGTGACCGCAGCCTGGAGGCCTCACCGCCAGCCGGTTCCCAGGCCCCGCGCGCGTGGGTGCCACACGCTCAGATGAAACTTGGCCACGGAGCCACCAATCAGGGTCTGTGCCGGGCTCCACGGCTGGGCAGGTGGTCAGATGCGGGAGCGCACCTGTGTGTCAGGCTTGAGTTGACCCCGTGCTGCTGTGGTCAGACAGGCGTGAGGGTGGGGTGGCCGCAGGCCCACAGGTGTGCCCCTCCCTGCAGGTGCTGCTGTGGTCGGCCAACAAGGTGTTTGAGGAGCTGACGGACATCGAGAGGCAGTTCCACAAGGCCTTCTACACAGTGCGGGCCTACCTCAACTGCGAGCGCTACTCCGTGGGCCTCCTGGACATGACCAAGGAGAAGGTGAGGCTTCGGCGGCTCGGGGACCCCCTGCCTGGCCCGACCCAGGTCCCGCGCTGACGGCCTCACCCTCACCTCTTCTCTGCCCAGGAATTTTTTGACGTGTGGCCTGTGCTGATGGGAGAGTCCCAGCCGTACTCAGGCCCACGCACACCGGATGGCCGGGTGAGTCTTAGGGGAGGGGCCCAGGGCCCGTCCACATGCCTCTGTTTCCCTGGCTCCAACTTCAGGGCAGGAGTGGGAGGGATAGGGGTGGGGTTTGGGGAGGTGGGAACTGGCCGGGGGGGCTCCCGGGTGCCTGTCTGTTGTCTCCACCAGGCTCCCCTACTACTGCGCTCCAGGGATGGGGTGTCCAGGGCTGGTCCCCGAATGAGGGCCGCCAGGCTGGCTGTGAAGGCCCACGTCAGCTCTGATTGCGGGGACTCCTGCTGCCCCATCTCCCCGCATGGGACCTCCTGTACACGTGTAGGATGCGTGTGTGTGTGTGTGAGAGTACGGGCCCAGCTTGTGCGTGGGATTGTGTGGGACACAGACTGGGAAGACAGATCTAAACCACGGCGTGTGATGCGTGTCCCGTGAGTATTGGTGACGGTCTGCTTGTGTGTGGATGTGGGTGTGAGTGCGCCCGCGTTCGTAGAATTCCTGTGCACGGCGGAGACATCTCTTCATGTGTGTACACATGCACGGTTACATGTGTGGGAGTGTGCATGTGTGTGCATGTGTGTGGCTGTGTGTGTCTGTGTGTAACTGTGTGTGTGTGTGTGGGAGCCCCTTGGAGCTTGGCCAGGCTGTGTGTGTCTGTGTGTAACTGTGTGTGTGCGTGTGGGAGCCCCTTGGAGCTTGGCCAGGCTGTGTGTGTCTGTGTGTAACTGTGTGTGTGCGTGTGGGAGCCCCTTGGGCTTGGCCAGGCTGTGTGTGTCTGTGTGTAACTGTGTGTGTGCGTGTGGGAGCCCCTTGGAGCTTGCCAGGCTGTGTGTATCTGTGTGTAACTGTGTGTGTGCGTGTGGAGCTTGGCCAGGCTGTGTGTGTCTGTGTGTAACTGTGTGTGTGCGTGTGGGAGCCCCTTGGAGCTTGGCCAGGCTGTGTGTGTCTGTGTGTAACTGTGTGTGTGCGTGTGGAGCTTGGCCAGGCTGTGTGTGTCTGTGTAACTGTGTGTGTGTAACTGTGTGTGTGTAACTGTGTGTGTGCGTGTGGAGCTTGGCCAGGCTGTGTGTGTCTGTGTGTAACTGTGTGTGTGCGTGTGGAGCTTGGCCAGGCTGTGTGTGTCTGTGTAACTGTGTGTGTGTAACTGTGTGTGTGTAACTGTGTGTGTGCGTGTGGAGCTTGGCCAGGCTGTGTGTGTCTGTGTGTAACTGTGTGTGTGCGTGTGGAGCTTGGCCAGGCTGTGTGTGTCTGTGTGTAACTGTGTGTGTGTGTGGAGCTTGGCCAGGCTGTGTGTGTCTGTGTAACTGTGTGTGTGTAACTGTGTGTGTGTAACTGTGTGCGTGTGGAGCTTGGCCAGGCTGTGTGTGTCTGTGTGTAACTGTGTGTGTGCGTGTGGAGCTTGGCCAGGCTGTGTGTCTGTGTGTAACTGTGTGTGTGTAACTGTGTGTAACTGTGTGTGTGCGTGTGGAGCTTGGCCAGGCTGTGTGTGTCTGTGTGTAACTGTGTGTGTGCGTGTGGAGCTTGGCCAGGCTGTGTGTCTGTGTGTAACTGTGTGTGTGTAACTGTGTGTAACTGTGTGTGTGCGTGTGGAGCTTGGCCAGGCTGTGTGTGTCTGTGTGTAACTGTGTGTGTGCATGTGGAGCTTGGCCAGGCTGTGTGTCTGTGTGTAACTGTGTGTGTGTAACTGTGTGCATGCGTGTGGAGCTTGGCCAGGCTGTGTGTGTCTGTGTGTAACTGTGTGTGTGTAACTGTGTGTGTGCGTGTGGAGCTTGGCCAGGCTGTGTGTCTGTGTGTAACTGTGTGTGCGTGTGGAGCTTGGCCAGGCAACCCATCGACCGGGGTCTTTTGTTTCTCAGGAAATCGTCTTCTACAAAGTGATCGACTACATCCTCCACGGCAAGGAGGAAATCAAGGTCATTCCGTAAGTGCCGGGTTTTGCCAGAAGCATCCCCGGGGGAGGGACCACCCCTCAGATCCGGGCTCAGCCTCCAGGGCCATCCTCCCAGGGCCTCCCATGGTGCGGTCAGCAGCGCCGGCCTGGTCCGGCCCCACCTGTGGTGCTCTGTGTGCCGTGGGGCATAGTGGAGTGGGGGGTGAGACAGAAGCCAACTCACTGTTCTGGGAGATGGTGAGGAGGACGTGGGCAGCGGAGGAGCCTGAGTCACTGTGGACATCCAGAGTGGACGTCCAGGGACCAGGCAAGCTGTCCAGGTGGCCTCGTCAGCACCAATTGAGCATGAAGCCCCAGGACCTGACCCTGTCTCCACCAGCCCAACCCAGACAGTGGAGCCTCCAGCCAGGAGGCCGAGTCTTGGCCCTGTGGGGCTGGAAGAGGAGGGAAGTCCAGTCCGGAGGTCAGGGCAGGACTCCAGCCAAGGGAGGGACAGCTGCATGGCCCAGTGGCCCTGTGATCCTATAAGCCTATCGGGACCCCATCCCCAGACCCCAAGCAGGAACCAGGATCCAGGTGCCAGGCTTGAGCACAAGTCAGGGTCAGGGTGGCAGGGCAGGCACCAACGCTGCGTCCTAAAAGACAGGCTGAAGCCACACAGCCTCCAGAGAGGGAAGGGTTCCAAGAGCGAGGGGCCCCACTCAGCATGGCAGCGTGGGGAAGAGGGAGAAGGAAGCACAGCCGTCTTCCCGCACCCTGGCCTCCTCGCCTCCTCAGCCCCCTGGAGCTCAGAGAAGAGAGTAAATGCTGAGGATGGCACACTGCGCCAGAGACCCCCAGACTCCTACACACATGCCCAGTCCATCTGACTCCTGCACATACACGTCCAGCCCGGCCCAGTCCCTCTGACCCCTGCACACACATGTCCAGCCTGGCCTGGTGCCTCTCACCCCTGCACACACACGTCCAGCCCAGCCCGGCCCCTCTCACCCCTGCACACCTACATCCAGGCCAGCCCTGCACTTCTGACCCCTACACACACACGTGCAGCCCAGCCTGGTGCCTCTCACCGCTGCACACACATGTCCAGCCCAGCCCTGCCTCTCTGACCCCTACACACACATGTCCAGCCCAGCCCGGCCCCTCTCACCACTGCACACACACATGTCCAGCCCAGCCCAGCCCCTCTCACCCCTGCACACACACGTCCAGCCCAGCCCGGCCCCTCTCACCCCTGCACACACACATGTCCAGCCCAGCCCTGCCTCTCTGACCCCTACACACACACATCCTGCCCAGCCCAGCCCCTCTCACCCCTGCACACACACGTCCATCCTGGCCTGGACCCTTTCACCCCTGCACACACACACGTCCAACCCAGGCCTGGCCCACCTGACCCCTGCACACACACGTCCAGTCCAGCCCAGCCCCTCTCACCCCTGCACACACATATCCAGCCCAGCCCAGCCCCTCTCACCCCAGCACACCCCCTCTCACCCCAGCACACACACGTCCAGTCCGGCCTGGCCCATCTGACCCCTGCTCTCTGCCCCGCAGCACACCCCCAGCCGATCACTGGGCCCTGGCCAGCGGCCTTCCAAGCTACGTGGCGGAAAGCGGCTTTGTGAGTCCCGTGCTGTCTGGAGCCCCCACAGCCTTACCCTCACTGGGTGCAGCGATGTGTGCTTGTCCTTGTCTCTGCCACGTCCCAGGCTCCTGGCCGGCCTCCGTGTGCCTCAGAGAGCCCCCAGCTGCTCTGCTTTGCCTACTTAGAAGCTCACCTCAAGGCCACAGAGGCCATTTTAGATCATGATAGACCCTCAGCTGCTTTGGATGAAATCGTTTTTCTGATCCTTTTTCAGATTTGTAACATCATGAATGCTTCTGCTGATGAAATGTTCAAATTTCAGGTATCTGTCCATGCCTTGGTAGAAATTATACTTGCTTACAAAAGAAGAGATTTTGATTCAGCAATGATGAAGTGAATTAGTTTTTGCCACTTAAGAAACAACCTCAGCCAGTGTGGTGGCTCACGCCTGTTATCCCAGCACTTTGGGAGGCCGCGGCAGGTGGATCACCTGAGGTTAGGGGTTCAAGACCAACCTGGCCAACATGGTGAAACCCTATCTCTACTAAAAATACAAAAAAGAATTAGAGGCTGGGCATGGCGGCTCACACCTGTGATCCCAGCGCTTCTGGAGGCCGAGGCAGGCGGATCACGAGGTCAGGAGATCGAGACCATCCTGGCTAACACGGTGAAACCTCATCTCTACTAAAAATACAAAAAAAAAAAAAATTAGCCGGGCGTGGTGGCGGGCGCCTGTGGTCCCAGCTACACAGGAGGCTGAGGCAGGAGAATGGTGTGAACCCGGGAGGCAGAGCTTGCAGTGAGCTGAGATCCGGCCACTGCACTCTAGCCTGGGCGACACAGTGAGACCCCCTCTCAAAAAAAAAAAAAAAAAGAAAAGAAAAGGCCGGGCGCGGTGGCTCACACCTGTAATCCCAGCACTTTGGGAGGCCAAGGCGGGCGGATCACAGGGTCAGGAGATCGAGACCACGGTGAAACCCCATCTCTACTAAAAATACAAAAAATTAGCCGGGCGCGGTGGCGGGCGCCTGTAGTCCCAGCTACTCAGGAGGCTGAGGCAGGAGAATGGCAGGAACCCAGGAGGCGGAGCTTGCAGTGAGCCGAGATTGCGCCACTGCACTCCAGCCTGGGCAACAGAGCGAGACTCCGTCTCAAAAAAAAAAAAAAAAAAAAAAAGGCCGGGCGCGGTGGCTCAAGCCTGTAATCCCAGCACTTTGGGAGGCCGAGACAGGCGGATCACGAGGTCAGGAGATCAAGACCATCCTGGCTAACACGGTGAAACCCCGTCTCTACTAAAAAAATACAAAAAACTAGCCAGGCGAGGTGGCGGGCGCCTGTAGTCCCAGCTACTCGGGAGGCTGAGGCAGGAGAATGGCGTAAACCCGGGAGGCGGAGCTTGCAGTGAGCTGAGATCTGGCCCCTGCACTCCAGCCTGAGTGACAGAGCCAGACTCCATCTCAAAAAAAAAAAAAAAAAAAAAATTAGAATTAGCTGGGTGTGATCTCAGCTACTCAGGAGACTGAGGCAGGAGGATTGCTTAAATCCGGGAGGTGGAGGTGGTAGTGAGCTGAGATCACGCCACTGCACTCCAGCCTGGGTGACAGAGCAAGGTTCCGTCTCAAAAAAACAAAAAAGAAACAAGTTCGAAGTCCCAGCAGCTGGCCAGAAGCCTGTATTTCATGCTCACTGGTCTGGAGGTCGGCTGAGGCTCAGTGGGGCTAAGCTGATCATAGCTGGACTCGCTGGGTTCGCTGGGCCAGACAGGGCTCGGCTGGACAAGGGTTTGAGTCTGTGCCACGCACGTTCATCTGGTGCTGCATGGCCAGGGCAGGCTCACTCCCGGGGAAGGTGAAGGGCCAACCGGGCTGGTCTAAACACACTTTGTCCCTGGGGGCCTCCTCTGGGAACCAGCCCACCGTCCATATTTCACTGGCCGGGCCCAGGACCCGTGGGATGGGAGACAGGAGCAACCACATCATTCCCAGGGTCCAGGGCAAATAAAAACACGGGGCCCCTTGATTAGCAATTAATTATGAAGAACTTTAAGAGGGTGACAGCAGAGCACTCAGCCACACACGGGACGGAGAGCGGCTCCTCGGGACCCCAGCCCCACACGCACCTGTGAGACCGTGACCGCAGCCCCCACACACGCCCCTGAGGCCGTGACCGCAGCCCCCACACACACATCCGTGAAACCACCCCTGGTTTCCAGTGGGAAAATATCATGACACAAAAACCATGGACATAAACTCCAAATGCAAAGAGGGAGAGCGGGAGAGAGGGAATGCAGAGAGCAGAGACAGGAATGAGAGTCCAGTTGTCACGGCTCTAGGGGAGAAGACGTGAGGTCACTCTCCCCGGCCACACTGGGTCAGGGCCAGCCTCAGGGCGGAGCTCAGCTCTGGACACCGCTCCCGCAGGAAGGGGCCCTGGATGACTCCGGGTGGCTCATCAAGAATGTGCTGTCCATGCCCATTGTCAACAAGAAGGAGGAGATCGTGGGGGTCGCCACCTTTTACAACAGGAAAGACGGGAAGCCCTTTGACGAACAGGATGAGGTTCTCATGGAGGTAAGCACCTGGGCAGACGTGGTTCCGCCGGGGATGCCCTGCGAGGGGTGGGGCCTGTGCAGTGTGGGGGCCTCCCCGCCATGCGTTCAGCCGTGTGCGCGTGCTCGTGTGCGTGTTGTGTACGTGTGGTGCAGCGTGCGGCCGGGGAGAGGATGACAAAGGGCCCCCCCCGGGGCGGGGGACTCTGTAGAGCACCCGGGAGACCCCGCACGGAAGCACTGCGACACCACGGTGGCAGCCCCAGGAACTGCCTGCCGAGCCACGGGTCCGGGCACACGGGCACACGGGAGGGGGCGCGCCAGGAGCACTGAGCGCCGGTGACACTGCCACCCCCTCCAGTCCCTGACACAGTTCCTGGGCTGGTCAGTGATGAACACCGACACCCACGACAAGATGAACAAGCTGGAGAACCGCAAGGACATCGCACAGGACATGGTCCTTTACCACGTGAAGTGCGACAGGGACGAGATCCAGCTCATCCTGGTGCGGCGGGGGCAGGTCGTCCAGGGGTCGCCCAGGGGTCATGGCTGTGCGGCAGGGGCAGGTCATCCAGGGGTCACCCAGGGGTCATGGCTGTGCGGCGGGGGCAGGTCGTCCAGGGGTCACCCAGGGGTCATGGCTGTGCGGTGGGAACAGATCGCCAGGGGTCACAGATGTGCGGCAGAGGCAGGTCGCCCAGGGGTCATGGCTCCCTCTGTGCAGTGGGGGGCCATGTCACTCAGGGGTCACAGTGGGGGCAGGTCGCCCATGGGTCACAGGTGTGCAGTGGGGCCAGGCTACCCAGGGGTCACAGCTCTCTCTGTGTGGCGGAGGCACCGCCCTAGGGCCAGAGCCGAGTACAGCCCTGGCATGCCCCCTGAGATCTCTCTGTCTGCATAGCCCTGGTACCCCTTCCCTGTGCTCAATCTCCCCAGCCAGGGACCTTGTGTGGCCAGAGCCCTCCTAGTCATCATGAGAGAGTCCCATCATTATACCTGAGGACTGTAAAGCAGTGCCCAAGAGACAGGACAGGTGGGAAAGTGAGGAGGCCATGCACACGGTCGTTTGTCTCCAGATCAGAGGCTGCCAGGGTCTTCCCAAGGAGAAAGCATGAGCTCTTGGCAGCACCTTCCTCTAGCTCACACGGGGTGGACGCACTGCTGTCACCTTGTCCCACACACGAGGCTCCTTCTTGTGACACGTCTGTGTCTCTGTGCTAGCCAACCAGAGCACGCCTGGGGAAGGAGCCTGCTGACTGTGATGAGGACGAGCTGGGCGAAATCCTGGTAAGAACCTCGCTCCCGTCCCTCCCGTGGAGGCCAGCCACGTGTGAGGCTGGAAGGAAGCGTTCTCCATTCTCCGGGACCCGAGGGTGCTTTGCACACACAGTGACATCGGAGATGTTGGTGCTCTGTGTGTGTGTATACTTGTGTATCTAAGCACCTCAGTGTACGTGTGTCTACCTAAGCCTGGCTTTCAGTCTCAGCCAGTGTGTCTCTAAGTGTGTTTGCATGACCAGAATATGGGTTTGATGTCTGCACTCCTGAGTGTATCTTCGTGTCTTCCTGTCTCCTCTGTGCTTTGCCAGATGTTTAGTCTTCACCAGATGTTTAGTGGGCCTGACTTAGACTAAGTGTCCGTCTACGTCATTTCTGCTGTCGAGTGCCTAGGTGCCTGCAACACCCAGTGTGTGTGCATCTGCATGTGTGCACACATGGGGGTGTCTGTGTGCGTGTGTGCACAGATATGTACACATGTGCACGTGTGTGTGCACATGTGGGTGTCTGTGTGCATGTGTGTGCACATGTGGGTGTGTATGTGTGTGCATGCATATGAGTATACACGTGTACATGTGGGGGGTGTGCACGTGTGTACACACGAGTATGTGTGTGCATGGGTGTGTGTGCACATGGGTGTTTATGTGTGTGCTCGTGTGTGCACAGCTGGGTGTGTATTGTGTGCGCATGTGTGTGCATGTGTGTGCATATGGGTATATAGAGACACATGCTTGTGTGTGTCTCCCAGAGACCATTGCTGGATCAGTGTGGGGGTTACATGGTGTCCCTATCATCCTGTGTCTGCCTGTGCAATCACCCAGAATCTCCCGGGGCCGTGCGCCTTGTGAGGAGGCCTTGGGCCGAGCATGGGAATGTGCCAGTGAGTCCACTGTTGTGTGTGTTACCTCATGGCTGTGTGTGAGCCTACATGTGTGAGTTTGCACGTGTGTGCCTGTGTGTCTGTGGGTGTGCCTGGGTGCTTATGTGTGCGCCTGTGTGTCCACACTGGTGCCTTTGTATTCACGGGAGTGGCCGTGTGTCCAGGTGTGCCTGTGTCACGTGTGTGTATCCGTGTGTGTGTGTGTTTCTTTTCATGTGCACACCTTTGTGTTTTCTTATTTCAACAACATCACCCTGTCCACCCAACTGGGCAAGTTCTTCACTGTTGGGCCACAGGGTAGAAGAGGGGAGAGTGAGACTGAGTCACGGGGGCGTGTGAACAGCCTGGGATACAGGCTGGAGCGCCAGAATGACACGTCTCCTCATAGATGCCTGGGGTGTCTGAGGCTTGACAGGGGATCCCGAGAGAAGAAAGGATGAGAAGTAAGTGGGGGCTGTGGCAAGCCGACTTCCCTCAGCCCACAATCCCTCCCACAGAAGGAGGAGCTGCCAGGGCCCACCACGTTTGACATCTATGAATTCCACTTCTCTGACCTGGAGTGCACTGAACTGGACCTAGTCAAATGTGGCATCCAGATGTACTACGAGCTGGGCGTGGTCCGAAAGTTCCAGATCCCTCAGGAGGTGGGAGACACCGCAGGGCGCATAGTCAGGTCCCTGAGGGCGCCCAGGATGTGGGGATGGGGATGTGGTCACGGCCTCAGGTTCCCCAGGAGGTGAGGGGGATGAGATTGGGGGTTCCAGATCCCACAGGAAGTTTAGAAGGCAGACATGTTCATCACAGAACAGGTAAAATGCATATGGGAAGTAAGCATAAAACAAATAATTGGATGGCTGGATTGATGGGTGGCTGGGTGGGTGGAAAGCAGGAAGGAAGGAGGGAGGTTAGGAAGGAAGGAAGGAAGGAAGGAAGGAAGGAAGGAAGGAAAGAAGGCAGGCAAACAGGTAAGGAGAAAGAAACAAAGAATAAATGGGTGGATGGGCGGGTGGTCCAGTGGTAGTTGGATGGTCAGATAAATGGATGGATGGGCGGGTGGGCCAGTGGTAGTTGGATGGTCCAGTAAATGGGTGGATGGGTGGGTAGGCCAATGGTAGTTGGATGGTTGGATAAATGGGTGGATGGGCGGGTGGGCCAGTGGTAGTTAGATGGTTGGATAAATCGATGGATGGGTGGGTGGTCCAGTGGTAGTTGGATGGTCGGATAAATGGATGGATGGGCGGGTGGGCCAGTGGTAGTTGGATGGTTGGATAAGTGAATGGATGGATGGATGGATGGATGGAGAAGTGGGTGGATGAGTGATAGATGAGTAGGTGGGTCAATTCATGAATTAATAGATGGGTCGATGAATGGGTGAATGGATGGGTGGACAGCAGATGGATGGTGAATGGATAGATTTAAAGCTTTATTATTAGGAGTTCCAAGCAATTTGATCATTAGGCACATCATCCGGCAATAACAGGGGATTTGGTGCGGGGTGCTGAGGAAATGGAGGCATCCCATCAGCTAAACAGAGAGCACAAAGTGGCCGTCCAGGTTTGGCCGCAGCGGCGCTCCTCGGAGACCTCATGGGGAGGATGGGATGGCTTTCCCAGCCCTGTGCTCTGTGCCACAGCTCTGTGCCCTCCCTGGGTTCTCCTGCTCTGCCCTGCTTCCAACACTGCATCTCAGGGGGCTTCCCATAGCCCAAGGAAGAGAATCCTCTTTTCTCATGCCCCTCTGAGAACAGGTGCAGCAGGCCGGCATTTTCAAAATAAATTTTACTAAATACTAAGGGAAAACACTCAAGAAAAGATGTGTAGAAATATTTGCAGAATGAAAAATATTTCCAATTTTCTGACCCTAAAAATCACAATGGCTGCAGGAAGAGCTCCCAGTGACCAGCATTCTCTTGCCCTGCAGACATCGGCTCTCCCATCCCCGCCTGCAGCCCACACATTCTGCTCATTCAAATGTCCGTGCCTAAAACTGACATCTTAAAATATACTGTGTCCCCAGGGGTCCTCCTCCCAGCTTGAGGCCAGGCAGTCGGATGGAGGCCGGGCAGCCCCTGAAGGCCGGGGCTGTTCTCAGCTCCTGCCCTGCCTGGCTCCTCCCCATAGGTGCCAATGTGGCAGCCCCTACCCAGGAAGGCCAGTGGAGGCCAGGGGGAAACGCAGGGATGGGGAAGGTCGGGGAGTCCAGGAGACAGGGTGTGGGGTTGACGGCATGGAGCAGAGCTTCCACCATGGAGTCAACCACATGTGCCACTCTGGAGACTTACACACTGGCCGCCGGAGCCCTGTGTCCTCTCGGCTCCCCTAGGTCCTGGTGCGGTTCCTGTTCTCCATCAGCAAAGGGTACCGGAGAATCACCTACCACAACTGGCGTCACGGCTTCAACGTGGCCCAGACGATGTTCACACTGCTCATGGTGCGTGGCTGCCAGAATGACCAGGGTTGTGCAGGCCCTCCTGGTACCAAGGGCAGCGCTCATGCACCCGGAGGGATGAGATGGGGGTCCTCCCAGGGCAGAGGGATGGAGGAGGGCAACGCCTTCTGACACCGCACATCCCGCCCCCAAGTCCTGCAGTGGTTGGAGGGCACCTAGGCCAACTCCTCTGCCATCCCAGCCCCTCACCACTCCCTACCCTGCTGGAGCCAGGACCGGTGAGCAAGGCAGCCCTGTCTCTACAGACCGGCAAACTGAAGAGCTACTACACAGACCTGGAGGCCTTCGCCATGGTGACAGCTGGCCTGTGCCATGACATCGACCACCGTGGCACCAACAACCTGTACCAGATGAAGTAGGCACCACAGGCAGGCGTGTGAACTAGCCCTACATCAACTCCATGCCCTTGGCATGAATCGGGCTCCGCATAGCAGACTATGTAGAAAGTGGAGTTCACGGCCGGGGCAGTGATCCACACCCGTACTCCAGCACTGTGGGAGGCCAAGGCGAGCAGACTGCTTGAGCCCAGGAGTTCGAGACCAGCCTGGGCAACATGGCAAGATCTCTCCTCTACAAAAACTTTAAAAAAAATAGCTGTGCATGGTGGCGCACGCCTGTGGTCCCAGCTACTTAGGAGGCTGAGGTGGGAGGATCACTTGAGCCCAGGAGGTCAAGGCTGTGTTGTTGAGCCATAACTGCACCACTGCACTCCAGCCTGGGTGACAGAGCCAGACCCTGTCTCAAAGAAAAGAAAGAAAGAAAGTGGGACTCATCTGGAGGGGCTGCGGAGCACAGGGTGGGCTGAGGGCAGGTCCCATGGGCCTCACCCCCACCGCCTGTGTGACAGGTCCCAGAACCCCTTGGCTAAACTCCACGGCTCCTCGATTTTGGAGCGGCACCACCTGGAGTTTGGGAAGTTCCTGCTCTCCGAGGAGGTTGGTATCCTCGTTTTCGGTTTCTGCTGTGGGCGCTGGGGATGCAGCGTCCGCAGGACCGCAGGGCCGTATCCTGCGGAGCAGGGTTCTGATGCAGAGGGTGAGCACTGGGTGGGTGAGCACTGGGTGAGGGCGGCAGAGAAGGCCCAGGGCCGAGGCTGGGGGCAGGTGCATCGGAGGCTCTGGGAAGACGCTTGTGGGGCTCGAGCCACATCTGGAAAGGACTCCTCGTGGGGTGGGGTGGAAGCCGAGGGGGAAGCGGCCTGGGACCCACTAGCGGGGGAATGAGGGGCAGCCGAGCCCTGAGTGGCCCCCAAGGACCTGGACCCTCAGCGGCCCCCTCCCTTCCCTCCCCGGTGGTGACCTCTGAGGCCATCTGCGTCCCAAGCCGACGACCCTGGGCGGGAGCCGCTGGCGGAGGTCTGGGCACCCTGAGGAGGGTCCTGAGCAGCAGGAGGATTTAGGCGTCCCGCCCACCGAGGGCCAGAGGGTGTGAGAGGCACAGGCAGCCGGGGCGGAGGGGGCGGGGTCCCCAGGCACCCCAAGAGGTGACCGCAGGGCGCCTGACGCGCTGGGCACGACCTCTGCAGACCCTGAACATCTACCAGAACCTGAACCGGCGGCAGCACGAGCACGTGATCCACCTGATGGACATCGCCATCATCGCCACGGACCTGGCCCTGTACTTCAAGTGCGCGCCTTCCCGGGAGGGGCGCCTCGCGGGGCGGGCGGGAAGCCTGGGAGCCCCAGCAGACACGGGGGCGCAGCGGCCCTTTAGCCCGGGGGACGCAGCCCCGGATTCTGTCCCTGCCCGCCGGCCCCGCACACCCCGATGGGGCCTCGCTCCCGCTGCGCTCCTCCCTGCAGACGGGCGCTTGGGGCGGGGTCTCCACACTTGCTCCCACCTGCACCTCCCTTGTTCCTGGGTTCAGGAAGAGAGCGATGTTTCAGAAGATCGTGGATGAGTCCAAGAACTACGAGGACAAGAAGAGCTGGGTGGAGTACCTGTCCCTGGAGACCACCCGGAAGGAGATCGTCATGTGAGCGCGGGCGGAGGGGGCACGAGGGCTGTCCTTCCCCCGCAGGGACCGGACCCACTCATCAGCTGGTTAACCCTGCAGCCCTCCCCAGACTCTCTGGAGCAGGAAGAGCCGGTTGGGGCAGCTCCTAGAGGCCTGTGAAACAAATGCACCGTCCTTATTTCCCCCCAGCGCTCAGGGAGACGGTGCAGAGGTGGGGAGCGCACAGGCACTGCCTTGGTCTGTAGCCCTTGGCAATAACTTACTTCATTTTGACTTTCCACTTTTTCACCTGTAAAATGGTGATTCACAGCCAGCGCCTCCCCAGGCTGGTCATCCCAGCATTTTGGGAGGCCAAGGTGAGTGGATCACCTGAGGTCAGGAGTTTGAGACCAGCCTGGCCAACATGGTGAAATCCCGTCTCTACTAAAAATATAAAAATTAGTCGGGCGTGGAGGCGGGAGCCTGTAATCCCAGCTACTCGGGAGGCTGAGGCATGAGAATCGGGAGGTGGAGGTTGCAGTGAGCTGAGATCGCGCCATTGCACTCCAGCCTAAGTGACAGAGCAAGACTCCATCTCAAAAAAGAAAACACATATAGACCACCTGCCCTGAGCAGATGCCCATCAGCACTCATGCCCATCAGCACACATACCCATCAGCACTCATGCCGGCTTGTGTGTCTATAGGGCCATGATGATGACAGCCTGCGATCTCTCTGCCATCACCAAGCCCTGGGAAGTCCAGAGCAAGGTTAGGACACAGGGCCCTCCAGACCCAGAGTCCGCACCTCTCAGCACAGGGGACTGCTGGCGGGGGAGGTGGGGTCAGTGGGAGCCTCGCAGACAAAGGACCATTATTTGCAAGGAGCGCTGAGGGCTGCCTCCTCCTCTGCCTCTGGGCCAGGCCAGGGTGGCAAGGGTGGGGGTGCTGCAGTGTGCCTGAGTGGCCCAACCAGAGCCCTGTTTGGTGAGGACCCTGGGGGTCTGGGGAGGAGGAGATCGAGGCTCGAGGCTCAGAGCCTCACGGGGAGGGCCCAGGCCCCTCCGCATGGGCTCAGAGCTCCACAGACAGCTGCTTTCCTGTGCCTCCAGGTCGCACTCCTTGTGGCTGCTGAGTTCTGGGAGCAAGGTGACTTGGAAAGGACAGTCTTGGATCAGCAGCCCATTGTGAGTGCTGCTTCTGGAACCTTCCACTCCTGAAATGGGCGTTAGAGACCCCTCTTGGTCCTCGGGAGCCTCAGGTCCTGGCTAGGGATCAGGCAGGGGGTTCTGAGGTCCTGGGGCTTTATCTCAGTTTGTGGGGTCACGTGATATGCGTATGGGTGGCTCGGATCTGGGTGCAGCTGTGGCTTGAGTGATGCTTATGCAGAGGTGACGTCGTTGGCACTGAAGGAATGAGAGCCACTGGCTCATCACCAAGAGCCTCTGGGTCCAGACAGCTCTGCAGGTGAACCCCAGCGGGGCCGTGAGCCATGCCCCAGGAAAGCCCTGGGGAGGGTGCTGGGGCAGAGAACGCATGGGGAGTGTCCCGGGCCCACGCCATGGTATGATGGACAATGCCAGGGTCCTCAGGTCAGCAGCAGGGTCTGGATACCTGCTGGCAGCAGGAGAGGCGCCAGCAAATGGGAGAGGTAGGATAGGCGCCGGGGAACAGGAGAGGCAGGGCTGCCCCAGCCCCACGTGGACCAGGTGGGAGCTGTGCTTTCTCACACACCTGCTCCAGTGGGTGGTGACGGGCTGTCTGGAGCCTGCAGTGGAGAGGGCTTAGGCCAGATGCAGCCTCGGCAGGAAAGGGGGCCTTGGTTGGTCAGCAAAGCCCCACAGGGGAAGGACAGGCAGCAGGTTCATCCCCTGGACCCGGCCTCTAGAGTCCTGTGTGGTTCACCCTCCACGGGGAGGCCGTGAGGGGACTGACAGGTAGCCCAGGGCACTCAGGGTCTGACACTAGAAACAGCTCCAGAGCACATCTGTCTGCCCCAGGTGAGTGCATGGCAAGGTCCTGGTCAGCCAAGTGTCTGGGCAGTGCAGCTTGTCCAGGCTCGGCACTGTGTACAGTGCCATTCCCCTCCCTGCCTCTCCCCAGTTGCAAGAAGGGTCCCCAGAGCCAAGAGGGAGCGACCCTCAGGGGACCATGGGCTGGAGCCAACAGCAGCTGTGGGAAGGAGCTGCCCACAGTTCCTAGGAGCTGTGGAGCAGCTGGCCAAGGGGGAGGGTGTCAGCTTCCCTTCCCGAGAGCCAGTTTCTGTCGGGCAGGCTCCGTCCCAGGCTGTGTCTCCATAAGCACATCTGTGTCGCAGGGTCAGGGGGCTGGGCAGGGTCTGAGGAGCTACCTCCCTGTCACTGTTCTCCTGCCCTCTGCTCCTCCCACCAGCCTATGATGGACCGAAACAAGGCGGCCGAGCTCCCCAAGCTCCAAGTGGGCTTCATAGACTTCGTGTGCACATTCGTGTACAAGGTTCGTGGTTCACGGGTGTTCCGAGCAGACTGAGGCAGTGTAGCTGGGAGCAGGCAAGGGCGCGTGGGCTGGAGTCGCGTGGACTCACACAGGGGCCCGGCAGGCTGGCTTCATGCCGCTCTCGAGGAGGAACATCAGTGTCCGTACCCCCACAAGTGCCCCAGCCTGTCCTCACCCTGCTGCACCCCTGGAAGCTCTGAGCCCTTTCCCAGCCCAGAATGTCCTCCGATGGCCTCCAGGCCCACCCCAGAAGTCCCTCCTCAGTGGCCCCCACCGCAGCCAGCACACTCTGTTTTGGGGGCCCTGGCTGCAGCCCTGTGGGTTCATTCGTCCCATGTCTGTGAACCCTCGAGGCGGGGCTGGGTCGGCCTGTCTGCTGGTGTGCCTACCCGCAGTGGCGTTTGGAAAAGCAGGGGGAGCCACATCCCTGCCAATCTGCCACAGTCCAATGCCAGCTGAGTCTCCAAAGATGCAAGGCGGGCACTGAGGGGGAGACTCGCTGGGGCAGGGGTCTGACTGTGGGGCCCCGGTGTGATGCCCACAAGAGCCACCTGCCTCCGGCTGCTCTCCCTGGTGATGGAATCCACGCCCCAAGGAGGATGCCATGGGTTCCACATGAAGTTGTCCTGGAGTGGGACGTGCCCACTCCCCGCCCCGGGTCATCAGTGCTAGGGAGAAGGTGGGACAAAGGAGGATATTTGGGCCTGAAGTGGCCGCAGGTCACGACCCCACTGCAGGTGCCCCCCACTGCCTTGCCCACCCTGCCACATTCCATGTGTGATGTGCGCGAGTGCACACGTGTGGTGTGTTCCGTGATGTGTGCCGTATGTCGGGGGGAGGGACAGGAGAAGGCACTGCAGGGCCTGCTGTCCACCTGCGCCCACCACTCCTCTGCCCGGCACCCTGCCCCCACCCTCTGAGCTGTTCTGCTCATTCTTGGGTTCCTCTCCCTGCAACACTGCCGCTTAAGCATTCACACCTTAAAGCTCCCGGCTTTAATGTCACCAACACCAGCCCCGAGGTTTCTCCCTTCGTAGGGCTCTGTTGGGAAGGTGACCCCTCCGTGGCGCTCCCTCCTCCTGCCAGGCAGTTCCCCTACGAGGGGGAGGGGCTGGGGAAGGGCTATCTTACTTTCGGAGAGCAGGCAGGACAGGACTCGTGGTGACTTCTCGACCCCCCTCAGGAGTTCTCCCGTTTCCACGAAGAGATCCTGCCCATGTTCGACCGACTGCAGAACAACAGGAAGGAGTGGAAGGCACTGGCTGATGAGTACGAGGCCAAAGTGAAGGCTCTGGAGGAGGAGAAGAAGGAGGAGGAGAGGGTGGCGCTCAAGAAAGGTCTGGCTCTGTGTGGCCTGCGGGGCAGGGACTCGGTGACTCTCCCAAGGCGAAGTGAAAAGACAGGGCGCAAAGCAGAGTTAAAATGGAGAAAAGCAGAGCCACTTTCAAGCAGCCCCGAGGTGGACAGGGCCATGGTGCAGGGAGTGGGACCACGGCGGGGGAGAGCAGCAGCTGACTCCATCTTGGTAGCAAACCCGAACTGAAAAGTTTCCTGTTCCTAGCGGATGAACCCCATTTTTCACTAAAGAAGTAACTACATGTTACATTCTTTATAAAACACATATAACAAGTTGTAACAAGTCAGCACACCCCCAAGTTCAAATCCCAAAGGCATCGTGGTCTTGCCATTTGCCTGTAATTGGCTACCTTAGCTCTGAGGTTTGGCATGCTGTTCCCACTACCCCATGCTGTTCCCACTACCCCGTGCTGCTCCCACTATCCCGCGCTATTCCCGCTACCCCATGCTAGTCCCACTATTCCATGCTGCTCCCACTACCCAAAGATATTCCAGCTACCCTATGGTATTCCCACTGTGCCATGCTATTTATCCCACTACCCCATGCTATTTCCCTACCCATGCTATTCCCGATGTCCCATGCTATTCCCCTATGCCATGCCAGTTCCCTACCCCATGTTATTCCCAGTATCCCATGCTATTCTTCACTACACCATGCTATTCCCATTATCTCATGCTATTCCCACTACCCCATCCTATTCCCCTATCCCATGCTATTCCCACTACCCCATGCTATTCCCCTATGCCATGCTGTTTCCCTACCCCATGCTATTCCCACTACCCCATGCTATTCCCCTATGCCATGCTGTTTCCCTACCCCATGCTATTCTCACTGTCCCATGCTATTCTTCACCACACCATGCTATTCCCACTACCCCATGCTATTCCCCATGCCATGCTATTCCCACTATGCTGCACTATTTATTCCCCTACCCCACGCTATTCCCACTATGCCATGCTATTCCCACTACCCCATGCTATTCCCCTATGCCATGTATTCCCACTACTCCATGCTAGTCCCCTATGCCATACTATTTCCCTACCCCATGCTATTCCCACTATCCCATGCTATTCCCCTATGCCATGCTATTTATTCCCCTATCCCCATTATGCCATGCTATTCCCACTACCCCATGCTATTCCCACTATGCCACACTATTTATTCTCACTGCCCCATGCTATTCCCCTACCCCATGCTATTCCCACTACCCCATGCTATTCCCCTATGCCATGCTGTTCCCACTACTCCATGCTAGTCCCCTATGCCATACTATTTCCCTACCCCATGCTATTCCCACTACCCCATGCTATTCCCACTATGCCATGCTATTTATTCTCACTGCCCCATGCTATTCCCCTACCCCATGCTATTCCCACTATCCCATGCTATTCCCACTATCCCATGCTATTCCCCTATTTCATGCCATTTCACTACCCCACTCTATTCCCATTATCCCATGCTATTCCCCTACCCCATGCTATTCCCACTATCGCATGCTACATAAACAAGGAGACTTCAGGGCTGTGGAAGGCCATGACGAGCATAATCAGGGCACAGTGTCAACAGGGGCTAAAGCACTAAGAAAGGCTCAGCCTGGCTAATCAGCTTGAACTGGTCACAGGCCCAGGCACTGTCGTTCCTCCTGCAGGGGTTGGTAGAGGTCACACCAAGCAGGAGGGAACGAACAGGGCTGGTGTGCACAGGTGGTCCCACTCACCGTCTTCCGTCTTCCGTCTTCCCTTGCAGTAGGCACAGAAATCTGCAATGGCGGCCCAGCACCCAAGTCTTCAACCTGCTGTATCCTGTGAGCACCAGCCTGCGGGGACCCGATGGCTCCCTCAGTCTTCACCCACTAGGATGTGGGTTCTGCCTGTGGCCATTTGCTACCAGAGGTTAGGAAGTCCAAGAAAATGACTGAAGATCATTTTGGATATTTTAATTACTATTATTATTTTTTTTGAGATGGAGTCTTGCTCTGTCACCCAGGCTGGATGGAGTGCCCTGGCACAATCTCAGCTCACTGCAACCTCTAACTCCCAGGTTCAAGCGATTCTCGTGCCTCAGCCTCCTGAGTAGCTGGGACTACAGGCGCCGCCACCACACGCAGCTAATTTTTGTATTTTCAGTACAGATGGGGTTTCACCATATTGGGCAGGCTGGTCTCAAACTCCTGACCTCAGATGATCACCCCGCCTCAGCTTCCTGAAGTGCTGGGATTACAGGCATGAGCCACCATGCGTGTTTTTATAAACTGAAGCCAACTGTGAATAAATTGTAGCTTACATTACTCATCGTTTTTGGATAGTTACCACTGGGAGGTCTTTGAAAAGGGTCCATGCATGAACTCTGAAATCACTGAGAACATTTGCAGCCACACATGTACATATGTGTATACAGGTAGACAGATGGACACAGGCCGTTTCTCATCTGGTTTAGAAAAACACACATGCTCAGAAATTCAGAATAAAATAAACAGAAAACCACTTGCCCATTATTTGTGGTAAAATGATAGCAGAAGCCACACTACATTTGACCCATTAGAAAAATTCTGCCAGAAAGGTCAAGGCCACAGGTAGAGCAGCCATCCAACTTCAGTGGTCTGAGCAGAAATGATCTGTAATGAACACCACGCAGTGGCTCTGATGGCTCCAGATGGCACCAGGAGGGGAGGGCGGGGCTGGATGCCGATGCCTGTGCACCCCCATGACTAAATATTGGTGAGCCTGGAGTAAAGGACAGAGGCAAAGAAATGGACTTCCCAGTTGAAATGGGAATTATGTTAAATTCAGGATGTTCAATTCATGATGGGAGCTCCAAAGCATTTGCTCCCGACAATGACACTTAACTAGATGGGGTCATTGGGGTGGGTGTAGGAGAGCAGCAGACATGCCCAGCACAGCCAGAGGCCTGCAGGAAAGGGGTGCTGGGTTTTTTGTTTTGAGACAGTCTCACTCTGTCACCCAGGCTGGAATGTAGTGGCATGGTCTTGGCTCAATGCAACCTCCACCTTCTGGGTTCAAGCAATTCTCCTGCCTCAGCCTCCTGAGTAGCTGGGATTACAGGCACCCATCACCACAACCAGCTAATTTTTATATTTTTAGTAAAGACGGGGTTTTGCCATGTTGGCCAGACTGGTCTTGAACTCCTAACCTCAAGTGATCCGCCCACCTCAGCCTCCCAAAGTGCTGGGATTAAAGGCGTGAACCACTGTGCCCAGCCTTCATTTTCATCTCACTGGTCAGAGACCCCTGGTATCCAGAGCCTGGGACTGGGATGAGGGGCTCCTAAGAGGTTCTGAAGGACCCTGCAACCAGCCCCTCTGGACGCCAGGACAGGATGTGAAAGCATCTTGCTCACTCAAACCTCACCTTAACCAAATGTCCTGAAAAGCTTGTAGGCTGCTCCTCCCTCTGGCCTCACATGTGCAAAGGAACTCATTTTACAAACTGGGGCTCCAAGCCTAGATTTATTCAAGGCATGTAATTGGGAAGTAGCAAATTCTATCTATCCATTGCAAACCACCAGGCCAAGGGTTAGAGTTGTTGGCAAGCTCACAGCCAGGAGGGTGAGAAGTCCAGGAAGCCTGTTGGGGAGGGAAGTTGCTCAGGCACCACAGGACCACCTTCCTGCACAGCTCAAACAGCACTCAGGCCCTGTCCTCATGAGGTCACATCACTGGACTTTTAGTCCCAAGTCTGACCTGGCCACCTCCTGGGATCAAAGGGAGGATTTGTGAAGTGGCAGGTGGGGGCAAGGAGTTATCGTGGAGGACCCAGCTTCCAACTGTAAGGGCAGCAGCCAGTGCCCACCTCTCCCCATCCAGGAGTCTGGGCTGCTGACAGCAGCAGCCTAGAACTCAGAATCAAGACAACCCCAGTACTCATGAGGACTGACCATTACAGACACCCTTTGGGGCGCCCACCTGGATGCCCCAGACAGAACAGGTAGCGCGCGTCTGTCCTTCTCGCTGTGTTTGTATGATGCATTCCGGGTCTGTGAATGGTCACGTGGATTAATACTTTTGAAACCCCCTCCCTGTCTTCCACCTCATGTGAACTGGGAGATGGACAGAACTTTAACCTAGGAGTTTGACAACCAGTGACAGCAAATGAGAAGGAGCCAGAGTATCACACATCACAGGAAGCTTTATTCATCCGCTGCTGCTCCAGAGAGAGGGTCACGGGGTCACTCACTTTAATATGCTGTCATCTTGGGCTGGAAGGTTAGAAGAAAAGCACATGTTACTACACGCAGGTAACCTAAAAAGACGTCAGCTTCCCAGTTGTTTTTGTTTGTTTTTTTGTTTTGAGATGGAGTCTCCCTCTGTCACCCAGGCTGAAGTGCAATGGTGTGATCTCAGCTCACTGCAACCTCTGCCTCCCAGGTTAAAGCGATTCTCCCGCCTCAGCCTCCTGAGTAGCTGGGATTACATGTACCTGCCATCATACCTGGCTAATTTTTTTTTTTTAGACAAAGAGTTTTGCTTTGCTGCCCAGGCTGGAGTGCAGTGGTGTGATCTCAGCTCACTGCAACCTCTGCCTCCGGGGTTCAAGCACCACCTCCCAGGTTCAAGCAATTCTCGTGCCTCAGCTGAGTAGCTGGGATTACATGCCTGCCACCATGCCCAGCTGATTTTTTGTATTTTAGTAGAAATGGGGTTTCACCATCTTGCCCAGGCTGGTCTCGAACTCCTGAACTCAGGCAGTCTGCCTGTCTCGGCCTCCCAAAGTGCTAGGATTACAGGCATGAGCCACCACACCCGGCCATGCCCAGCTAATTTTTGTAGAGACAGGGTTTTACCATGTTGGTCAGGCTGGTCTTGAACTCCTGACCTCAGGTGATCTGCCCGCCTCGGCCTCCCAAAGTGCTGGGATCACAGGCATGAGCCACCATGCCTGGCCAGCTTCCCTGTTTTTAAACAATCCACATCTACTTAGCTCTGCTTGAATGTCCTTCTCCATTTTCCTTATTCCTGCACAAACCTGGGAGGGACAATCTATAAGAGCTAGTGTCACACGTACCTTCTGCCAATTCTCTGGCAATCCGTTTCAGTTCATCCTGCCTCTTCTTCTCCTCTGCTTCTATCCTCCTCTCCTCTTCTGCCCGAGGTTTTAGGTAACCTGTTTGGGGGAATGCAGGGGAATAAACTTCACTGGAAATGCTGCATAAAAGGAACTGAGTCCACAGGTCAAGGTATCTTCAGCGACGCTGTGAACCAGAAGCACCTGCTGTCCCCTCTCTTTATGTCAACGAGAGTCAACGCCTGACCTTCACCCTAAAGAGTCCAATCCAGAGGCTACAGGGTCCCTGCTGCCCACCCCCTCATGCACTGGCTCACTCGTCCTCTGTGAACAGGGACTGCCTCCCGTCAGACCTCAGCACTCCAACACCTACTCAGCACCCGTTTTCAACAAGCAGCTGCCGTTTTCGAGTCCCCCGCCCGAGCCTCAGAGGCCTGAGCTTTGGGTGAGCTGTTTCCACTCTAGGGGTCCCGGTCGGTGGAGGACACGGTCTGCCTCGCATGCGTGCCAGCCCCACTTCCAGAGCTGGAGTTCACCAAATGGCAGATAAAGAACTTCACAGGAAAGCCGAGCAGATCCCGCCCCGGCCCCGGGCCCGCCCGCAGTCACTCACTGTAGCGCGTGGCTCCGTAGACCATACCGAGGAACAGGGCGGAGTAGCGGCCGAGCTGCGAGAGAGGTTGATCAGAGGCGGCGGGAAACCGGACTCGCGGGATGGGGGTCGCGGGAAGAGAGGGGATGGGGTCGCCGGGCAGAGGTCGCAGGAGGGGTGGGGGTCGGGTCGCCGGGCGAGGGTCGCCGGGCGGGGATCATGGGGGCGGGGGGCGGGGGTCGCAGCCCGCGGGGTGGGAGCTGCGGGGCGGGACACGAAGGGGCCCAGAGCACTGCTCGGCGGCTGCAAAGCCTGGATCACCTTGATGAGCGGAGAGACCTGCACCGGCGGCACCATCTTGTCCCTGACCTCCGCACCGGAAGCACAACCCGCAGTCGGAGGCGGACGCCGCACAAGCCCGCAAAGCCTTGAAGGCAAAGGCGGAGCTGGACGGACGCATGCGCCGTCAGCAGCGAGAGAGCGGGGCAGGGGGGCGGGGCGCGCCTCCTGGTGGCCGGAGGGTGACTGCGCACTCCCGGGCCGTGGTGACGTCACGTGATGCGCACGCGCACAAGGGCCGGGGCGTGCGCGGATGACCACCGGCTGTGCCCGCGCGGTTGCTGCGTGAGGGGGTGTCAGCGCCGGGTGGGCCGGGGGTTTCTTTTCGCCGCAGGGCTTGGGCCCGGCTGTCTCCCCGCGCCGCTGCTGAGGTCCTGTCGTGCGCGTCCTGGCCGTGTGTCCACACCCCAGACTGCGGACTGAGGCGCACTCTGTCTTCTTGCGGGGCGGAGCGTCCGGGACCTGAGGTCGGGGCGGCTCGGGCGGGTCCAGCCCCGCGGTCTGTGCCCACCTGAGGGCGGCCTGGGCAGGGACCTGGGGGTCCTGGGAGCGGAGTGTGAGCCAAGTGCAGGTGGCTCCCCGGGCAGGTCCTTCCCCTACAGGGCAGTGACCCTCTGGCCAGTGTCTGTCGCCGGCCGGGCCGCGCTGGACTCCGCAGCCCGCGGTAGCATGGCCTCCAGGCCGCTCTGCCTGTGGCTGCTCTGCCTGGGGGCACCGGACGCCCTTCCCGCCGGAGCTGGAGCTTCCTCACCCCAGGATCTCCCATCACTTCCGTCCGGAGGAGGGGCTGGGATCTTCTTGGGAAGACCAGCCCCCAACAGACGCTGCTCCCTGGGTCCCCCGACTCCAGCCTTCAGGACTCCACAGCTCCAAGGGCCCGCCCCGGCCCAGGCCTGGGGACCACTGAGCCCCTCACTGGTCTTTGCTGGCCTCTGTCCACCTCCCAGTAGCTGTGTGTCTCCCACAGCTGCCCAGAGATAGGGCCTGCGGTGCCCATGCAGCCTCCCCGCTGTGCCGGGGTGCTCACCTGGCAGCCCCATGGACACCAGGCCTGGAGTCTGGGCAGGAGCCTTGCCCCTCCCACGTTCTGGATCTTCCTGGCGGCAGCCATGCTGCCCGTGTTGGGCTATCTGTGGGCCCCCTTTGGCCCCATGCAGTAGTGACGCAAGGCCTCCTGTGTCCCCTCTCCTGGCCCTGCACTGCTACGGGCAGAAGCAACTGGAGAACTATGGCTCGGGCCTCGCTAAGGTGCAGCATCACAAACTCCAGGACTCCTGAAGTGGGCATGGGGAGGACCACGATCCTGGCGACCTGGGCTGCCTGCCCAGGCCTGAGCCACCTCTACCCTCTCTCCTGGCTTGTTCTGGGGTCCAGGGCCTGGGCCTCTCTGGCTGAGAAACTGGGAAGTCACTGGGCTCTGTTTCCTGGGCTGGGTATACCAAGACCAATCCTATAGGACAGGGGTTCCCAGCCCCCAGCCACAGACCAGTACCAGCTTGTGGCCTGTTAGGAACCGGGCAGCACAGGATAAGGTGAGGGAGCATTGAGGGAGCATGACTGCCTGAGCTCCACCCACTGCCAGATCAGCCTGGACATCAGATTCCCACAGGAGCATGAACCGTACTGTGAGCTGCGCACTTGGATCTGGATTGCGCTCTCCCTGTGAGAATCTAATGCCTGATGAACTAAGGTGGAACAGTTTCATCCCGAAACCTTCCTCCCCAACACGGAAAAACTGTCCTCCATGAAACCTGTCCCAAATGCCAAAAAGGTTGGGGACTTGCTGTGGGGCCACCCTGATCTTTTCTCCAGCTTCTGTGAGGTTGACCTGCAGGCCCTGAAGACTCCTGCCTGAGGCCTCTGCCTGAACCCTGTCCTCAGGGGGCCAGAAGCAAGCCCCAGCCCTCCCCAGACCTCCTATTGCTTGCTGAGGAAGCTGCAGGTGCACACTGGATCCGCCAGGCACAGAAGCATTCTGGCCCTCAGCAAAGCCCCCACCTTGGGCCAGGGCAGACGGCCTCGGGTGACCACAGGTGGTTTCCCTTCACTGGATTTTAAAATAAACCAGACTCCTCAGCAACTCCTGCTTCCAGAATCAAAAATAAGTGTCTCTGGGGCCCAAGATGGGGGGTGAGGGGGACATACCAGCAGCTTCCACCGAAGGTGGGGTGGCGCAGGGCAGGGCACCAGCAGGGAAAACACTCGGGCAAACACATACCGCCCAGGGAAGACCCCCTGAAGCCGGTGGAGACCTGCCTTTGCTCAGGGCCTTTCCTGAGAGCTCAGTGGTGGGAAGGGTCCCACCTGGCTCAAGACATGGCCCGTCGGGGCCTCTGCAGCTGTCGGGTCAGCTGTGGGTGCAGAAGCTGATACTCCCCCAGCTCAGGCTCTGCTGCTATCTTTAGTGCTGCGCTCAGACTCCAGTGGCCTGGGAACCCTCTGCAGGGAGCTCTGCAGCCCTTCTCACATTCCCGGTGACCTCGGGGGGCCTCCCAACCATGCTTCCCCTTTCGGTGTGGTTCTTCCCACTCCTGCAGCCCAGCAATACCCCTTCAGGGTCATACCCAGACCCCACTGGACTAGCAGCAGGGGATGTCCTGGCCCTTCTTCCCAGCCCCAGGTTCCCACATCTGGTCACCTGGCCCCTTGCAGTCGGTCCCAGGTCCCTCCTGGACAGGTCATGCCTCCCAGGGACCTCGAGCTCGAGCGTCAGTGCTGCATAGAGACCGTTGGACCTGGGGATGGAACCAGGCAGCATCTCAGGGGATGCCAACTGTAACCATGTGTCCCTCAGAGGGTAGGACCTCTGCTCAAGAGACACACAAGTGGCACCTGTCTTTTTAGCTTTGCAGACACAATGGTGCCCCCAGGGGATTCCACCCTAATGCTGTGGCTGCATACACTCACTCCCACCCCCGGCCCTGCAGCACCGAGGGGCAGCTGCCTCCCACCCAGACGCAGGCCTGGGGGGCTCCAAGAGCTAGTTCTCCACTCAGTCTGCAGGCCTCCTCTTTGATCCTGCTTGGCCTGCAGACCCTCCTCCCACTACTTGAACCAGGGCATCTGGATTGACTCTGTGGTGGCCTCCAATATCTGGCACCACCAACAGACCCCAGGCCAGGTCCCTTCCCCAGACTCTGCCCTTGAGGCCATGGTATAGGGGGTAAGACCACGCTCAGGGCCCTGGAGTCCCCTCCCAGGCCATCTGAGCAGCTTGGCCACCTCCGTGGCTCCTCCATCCCAGAAATGTCATGACCCATGGGCCAGGCAAGGAGCTCCCAGCCATGAGGTCAGACCGGGTGGTCCCAGGGCCAAGGCTATGGACTGACTTTTCTGTCACTGAGGCAGGGAAGGGCATAAACACCCCTGACACACAGAGTGTGCTTGGCAGAAGCCTGGTGACCAGCTGCAGTCACCCACAGCAGCTTGGATCAAATCCAGAAAAGATGCCCCTTCCTCTGGCTCCTGCAGTTCCAGGGTGCCCAGGTCCCCAGGCAAGAGCTTGTGCAGGTGGCCCTGGTGACACACAGCATCCTTGGGAGAACTAAGCCTCCCCGCGGGTGGGGGACACGTGGGGTAGGAGGTGGTCCTGGCCAGAGGTGCCTGGGGAGGCTGGGGGCCTTGCGGGGTGGGGCACGGCAAGGGTGTGAGTCACTGCTGGGCTGCCAAAGCTCACTCTGCAGTTGTCCAGTTCCCTGGGGTAGCCCCAAACCTGTCCTTGTAGGGAGTGGCAGCCGGAGTCTGAGCTGTCCTGGGGGACCAAGTGGGAGCTTAAGATGGGCAAGACCTGGGGCCCTGGGTAGACGCATCAAAGCAGGCAGAACCCTGGGCGGGCGCATCAAAGCAGGCAGAAGCAGGCATGGTGAGCAGGCCGCTGTGCATGCCTGGGGTAGGCGTGTGGGTATGAGCTGTGTCGTGCGTGTGTACATGTGCACAGAAAAGAGCATGGGCATGTCTGTGCATGCCTGTGAGTGCAGGTGTGGGCATGTGCTGTGTGTGCATGTGTGTGTGCATGAGCATGTGTATGTGCGTGTGTGTGACCATGCAGGTGTGGGCGTGTGCTGTGTGGTGGGAGGTACATGCCCCACGCTGCTGCCCTGGTGAGAGTCTGGAGCAGGATGAAGGGGTTCCTGGCCTTCATGAAATCCCGGTACCCAGAACAAGCCCACCCAGAGTCCACTTGCCCGTCAAGCCTTCAGAGGCCAAGCTGGCTCCTGCTAGACCGCGATCCCTGACCACTGTGCTCTGTGGGTCTTCTGGAAGCCACTGTCTCTCCCCCACTCCCTGTGCTGCAGCCAGACACCTGCAGCTGCCCTGCCCCCAACCCCAGCTACCCAGGCTTGAGGCTGGCATGCTCCTCAGCTGCTGGGCCCCCTCCAGCCCCACCCAAGGGCTGAGGTCCACCCTTCATCTGAGTTAAGTCTCTCAAAACTCTGGGTGCTCTGGAGGGTTTCCTCAGCCGGCCCAGGACCCTCAGCCATGGTGCTCCCATCGCAGGCCAGCAGGAAGACCAAGAAGAAGGAAGGGGGTGCCCTCCGGGCCCAGAGAGCCTCATCCAATGTATTCTCCAACTTCGAGCAGACTCAGATCCAGGAGTTCAAGGAGGTAAGACTTTCCTGCTTCACTGGGAGCCCCCGTCCCCAGAAGCCTGTGCTGGGAAGACCCCATGTGGGCTGGCTCCAGGGCCAGAGGATAGGAGTGGGAGCCTATCCTCAGTCAGGGGTGCTGAGGAGCTGGGAGCAGGGGGCAGGGGCAGAGCCCAGCCGGGTCGGCAGCACGGCAGCCCTGGCCTCGCTTCCCAGGCATTCACACTCATGGATCAGAACCGAGACGGCTTCATCGACAAGGAGGACCTGAAGGACACCTACGCCTCCCTGGGTAGGTACCCAGGCAGAACATCTCAGAGACCTTGGAGGAGGCGAATACAGAGCATCCTCCAGTCCCATACGCTGCGGCCCCTCCTCCTCCAGGGCCTGGGCTTTAAAGACCCATCCGACAGCCCTGAAGGCTGCGAGGGGATGGCCCTGGCCTCCCTTGGTTCCATCAGAGCTAGCAGAGAGCGTCCCAGGGTGAGACAGGGTGAGTGGTACAGCCCAAGCCTGGAAACTCAGAGTGGGCTTTGGGGCAGCAGGCTCCAGGGCAGGGCTGACGCTCCGGTAGGACGCTCCGGTAGGACACTCCGGTAGGACACTCCGATAGGCAGGCGGCTTGCCCCAAGCCGGACCACAGAGCTGACAGAGGGCATGGAGACCCTGCCCAGCCGGAACACAGAGCTGGGGGAGGGCCTGGAGATCCTGCCCAGCCTCTGCAGCACAGCCCATGTGTGGTGGGGCACACTGCCCTCCCCAGCCTCAGTTCTCCCTGTGGCATATTCTGTTCCCAGCAGCTGCCTCTGACCTGAGGCAGGAGGGGAGGGGGCTTCGGTCCCACCCTGGGAGCTGCGGAGTGACTTCTCCTTGGGGTGGGAGGGTCGCAAGTGACCTGCCTTCTTCTCAGCCCTGCTTATGCCCAAGTAAGAACAGCAGATCCCAGCACCTTCCCAAGCTCTGTGTCACCTCCCTCTCCATCAGCCCTTAGTCCTGGGGCTCAGGGTTTGGGGTGAGGTGGACACAGCCAGCCAGATGCACCCACTGCCCCACATGCCTGGACCAAGTGCCTCCTTCCCACTCCCTCCCCACCCCTCCCATCTGCCTGCCTGGCCCTGTGCTGGGGTCACCTGCTGGTGGGGCCTGGCCCTGTGCTGGGGTCACCTGCTGGTGGGACAGCAGACATAGCAACAAGCCCTGCCCTGTGATGCCCCCGCATCTGTGACAGGCAAGACCAATGTCAAGGACGATGAGCTGGATGCCATGCTCAAAGAGGCCTCCGGGCCCATCAACTTCACCATGTTTCTGAACCTGTTTGGGGAGAAGCTGAGTGGTGAGCACTGGTGGGACAGTCCTTGCCCTCCTAGTTAATTCCTGACAGAGATCCAGACATTTCACGTAAAAATCCCTCTTCTCCTATCGCTGGAGAAGCCCTAGGGCCTGGCACTCTGGGAGCCAACAACTGTGGGGCCCCATCAGCCATCCCAGAGCCATGTGCTCAGGCTCGCCCTCCTGCCCCACATGCTGTGTGACCCGCCGTCGGGACCTCTGTCCCTCACTCATGCGGCACTCACCCCCAGCTCCAGGCCTGGGCTGACCCTGGGCACTCCAAAACTCACTACATCCCAGGGCAGGAGTGCCCGACAAGGCCTCCTTGGGGCTCAGGAAAGGAGAAGGCCTTCAGGCAGTGGCCACCTTGTGGGCAGAGGCTTGGAGTCACCCCTTGCTTGGGGCAGGGGTCTCCCCTCCTGCCACCTGCCCTTGGCAGCCGAAGCAGGACTGCCACCCTGAAGGCCCAGGGCTGAAGGTGCCTTTGTGGCAGGTACCGATGCCGAGGAGACCATTCTAAATGCCTTCAAGATGCTGGACCCAGACGGGAAAGGGAAAATCAACAAGGAGTAGTGAGTGCCCGGCCGGGGGAGGGCGGCCGGGCTGCCGGGGGTCCCCAGCGATCTCACCCTGTCCCAAAAGGGACAATCACCCACCAGATGCCACGCCCACCTCCCTACCTCTGACCAGCTTCAGGACCATGAGGAGTGAACCCAGGATCCCAGCTAAGTGGGACACCAGCCCTGCCCACACAGGGACCAGCGGCCAGTGCCCAGGGGGCGGCTTCCCCTCAGCCCACTCCTCCATCTTCAGCTCCTGCCAGGCACTGGCCTGTGACCTCCTTCGGGCTCTGTCCCCATCAGCAGCCCCCAGGCGGGCCCCCCAGAAGTGATGACCCCTGAGTGTGTCCTCTAAGGTCCCCCAGGCTCTGTCCCCATCAGCGGCTCCCCCAACCGTGATGATCCCTGAGTGTGTGTTGGGAAGCGACCTGCCCCAGGGCCACACTCCTGCGGGAAGGGCGGGAGTGCAGTGAGCGGGGGCAGCCTGGGGCCCCTGGAGAACCTGAGCCCCACGAGAAGGCTCCTGTGTCCCCGCATCAGCCCGCGCTGACCCCTTTCCTCGTCCTCAGCATCAAGCGTCTGCTGATGTCCCAGGCTGACAAGATGACAGCGGAGGAGGTCTGGCCCGCGGCTCCCCTGCCAAGCCCACGAGGGGAGGGCGGGGCTCCCGGGGTCAGCTGGGTGGAGGCGCACGCGGAGCCCGAGGGGCTGCAGCGCCGCGGTTAGGACCCAAGACAGAACAGGCCCCCGGGGGGACTCCCAAAGTGCCCGTTTGAGGGACAGAACTGGCTCAGAGGGGTCAGGTCAGCGGCTGGAGACCCCTCCCCTCTGTTAGGTCAGCGGCTGGAGACCCCCTCCGCCGCCCGAGCGTCTGTCCCAACCTGAGGGGCGGGGCTCACAGCTGTGCGGCCCCGCAGCCGCCCCCCACGCCTGACGCACCCCTCCCAGCCCCAGCCCCAGAGGGCGAGACCAATGCCCGGGCACCCCCAGGACCCCCGCACCTCCCCTAGACCCCATACGGTCCTCCCCGACGCTGCTGAAGGGCCGAGCCCGACACCCGTGCCCAGCCTATGGCTGCAGCCGCCGCCGCCCCGCCCCATCCCCGCCCCGTCCCCGTCCCCGCCCCCGCCCCGCCCCCGCCCCGCCCCCGCCCCGCCCCGCCCCGTCCCCGTCCCCGTCCCCGCCCCCGTCCCGCCCCGTCCCCGCCCCGTCCCCGCCCCCGTCCCCGCCCCCGTCCCCTTCAGCACCGCCCCATCCCCGCCCCCATCCCCTCCAGGACCGCCCTCATCCCCCGCCCCCGCCCCGCCCCCGCCCCTCCCCGCTCCCTCTCCCCCGGCGCAGAAACCACACCCGGGACCGCTGCAGGTGCGCGTTTGTATTTCGCTCCCGGAGCCCGCAGGGGGCCCTTTCGCCCCCGCCCGCAGGTGGACCAGATGTTCCAGTTCGCCTCCATCGATGCCGCGGGCAACCTGGACTACAAGGCGCTGAGCTACGTGATCACCCACGGGGAGGAAAAGGAGGAGTGAGGCCCAGCCTGGTCAATAAACCCGGACGCTAGGACCCTGCCTGCGAGTCCGCCGGGGCGGGAGGGCGCGTCCGTGGCTGCTGGGCCCTGCGCGCGAGGGGTCGCTAGGCAGCAGATAAGGTGGGGGCTCTGGGGCTCTCTGGGGTCCTCTAGCGAGGCCCCCCGCCGTGCACTCCGGAGTCGCCCTGCTGGGCCCCAGGACCCCAGCCCTTCCCGCTCCCCCTCGGTCCACACCCCGCCTTGAGTCTGCGCCACCCACGGCCCTGCCTGGTCCGGGTCCACACAGCAGTAGCCCTCTCGCTCAGCCGCGCATCAGTCTCGGGCCCAGGGGCTCTCTGCAGGCCCCGAGTGCGCCGAACGCCTTGGGTCCCTCCGCCCAGCTGTCTGGTGTGGTGGGCACAGCCCGGGTGACCCGAGCCTGCCTCCCCTTCACCACGCGTCCCTGGTCAGTCTCCACATCTTGGGGCTCTGGGAGGAGGAGGCAGGGCCCAGAGAAGCGGCTCCAGGAATGAGCTGGCCCTGAGCTTCCAAGCTGGGAGTGCCATGCTGGGGCCTCAAGGGGTAGTTTACGGCGGGGACTCCTGGTCCTCGGCGCCTGGGCACGCGTTCTGGGTGGAGGAGGACTTGCCAGACTCTGCCTGCAGGCGCCGGTATGAGGTGTGGAAGAAGAGTACCAGGATGCAGCTGAAGAGGTTGCACAGGCCAGCCATCAGCACCACAGACGCTGGGGACACATAGCACAGCTGTCCCCACAGCCAAGCCCTGGGGCCACAGATAGGCAGAGCCGGACGCTGGCCTATGGTGACACCACTACCCTTGACCACAGAGTGACCCCAGACAGAGCCCACTCCCAGTTCTTGACAGCCCTGAGGGGGTGTTTGCAGACCCAGGTCCTGAGAGAGGTCACCAGCATGGGGTCTGGGATATGGGTGTGCCAACCCACCTCTGATCTTGGCCACACCTGTCCTGGCTCACCTGTCCTGTTGCCCAGGGACTCCCTGCGTGGGACTCACCTGTCCCGTTCCCCAGGAACTTTCCATGTGGTGCTCACCTGTCCAGTCAAGTGGATCTTCCCCCTGCTGGCAGGTGGAGAAGGACCGTTCCGAGCATTGCACAGTCAGTGCCATCATCGCCAGCATGATGAATATTCCCTCGACCTGCCTAGACACACGTGGCCCTCAGCCCCCGCTGCACTGCCCATCCCCTCGGAGTCAGGTGCCACCTTGGGAAGTGTTGACATCAGTGCTGTCCCTTTTGCCACCACCCTCCCGAAGGCAGCACACAGCTTTGGTCACGGGCCCTATCAGCTGGCCTGGCCTGCATACAGCAGGCGCTCAGAACCTGCTCGGCTCTTGCCAGAGCAGGCAGGTTCCCCACCTCCCCGAAAAGGGGCCTGGACCACACGGTGCAACCCCAGGGGTGTAGGGTTGGAGCAAGGGGAGTATCTCTGGGGAGCAGCAGGGGCAGATGGATACTCACCCCAGCACAAAGATCAGGCCTACGGCAGCCCCCTCCCCCACAGGGAAGGAACACTCGACTGCCAACTCCATGGCCACGGGGGTCACCGAGAAGCCAAAGAGCCCGAGGAGCGAGCAGGTGGTGGCCAGGGCAAGGGCCTGTCCCTGCAGCAGGGACACCTGGGAGCAGCGGAACGGCAGGCAGACAGGTGGAGGGGGTGGCAGTCAGAATTGGACCTGGTTTCATGGGACACTGGGCACGGGGCGGGAGAACCCATCCCACCCAGGGGCCACCCTGGCTGGCAGAGGCTGGGCATGAGACAGTCCGGACCTCTGTTCCAGCCAAGCTGCCAACTGCCCTCTCCAGGCCTCACCACCCACCCACCCCCACAGGGCGGTCTTGGCTTGAGGAGACCCTCACCAGGGCAAAGGCCATGCAGGCCAGAGAGACCAGGCACAGGCCGATCTTGGTGGCCTCAGTGAAGTGCTTGGTCCGGTCCACGTAGGGGCCGAGAACCAGCGCCCCCAGGATCCCAAACGCGATGAAGAGAGCTCCACAGAGGCCAGAAAACCCCTGGAGGAGGCGAGGAGAGGCCAGGGCCCGGAGAGGCCGCCATTATCATAGGTGCACACCATCAGGGCAGGGGGCTCAGGGTAGGGCCGTGTGCTGTGCCCAAGGCCCAGACACAGCAACACAGGTTCCAGCCGCACCCGCTGGCTGCCTGCGGGCTAGGGTTTCCTGTCCTATGTTCCCCACCCCACCCCAGAGCAAAGCAATCGCTGAAGGGAAGAGCCTGTCGCCACAGAGGCCCCACAGGGCCGTGGTGCCTGTGGCCCTGGCAAAGGTGGAAACATGCCCCCAATCCTACACCGGGCACTGATCCCAGAGGGCAGAGGGCCAGCTCAGAATGTGTGAGCAGAGCAAGGCCCTCCCTGGTGCATGTCTGGATACCAGAAGATGGCCCTGTCCTGCAGACCCACAGCGGTGGGGCCTTGCTGGGAAGGGACACTGGAGCCCTGGGGGCCCCATCTTCCCAACCACACACCATCAGTCCCTCCACTCCATCCCACAGCTGCACCACCCTGCCGCAGTTGTGCCCACCACCTCCACCGCCTGTGGACATAACGTCGCCCAAGGCATCTCAGGAGGGCCCACAGCACAGAAGGGCGTCAATGTGGTCCCCGCCAGGGTCGGACACGGAGCACCCCAGAGGCCGCGGTGACTCCGTGGCCGTATGGGGTGGGTGACAGAGGCAGAGCCCCCATGGGTGGGGCCAGGGCTCACATTGGAGTAGCCGCTTGCACAGAGGATCTGCTGCAGGAGGGCTGAGAAGCTGTAGGAGATCCCGATGCATCCCCCGAAGCACACAGCCAGGATGACATAGGCCTTATTCCGCACCAGCTTCGGGGAAAGAGTGTCTCAGCCCTGCAGCCCCGGGGGCCCTTCCCAAACCCATCCCCTCCTCAGCCTCTTGCCCCAACCCCCAAATCCACCCTACCCCGGGGATCCCACAGCACTGACCAGCTTGAGCCCATCCAGGAACTTCTCTGAGGTGGAGCTGGCAGCCCCGGCAGAGGGCGGGGTGGGGGGCACGCTCTCCCGGAGGCAGATGGTGGACAGCAGGCAGACAACGCCGGCAGATATGGCGTAGACACCGAGCTGGGGAGGGGTGTGTGTGTGCACAGGGAGACCACGCAGACTGGCGCCCACACACGCCGCAGCCCTGCCTGCCCCAGGTGCCACCTCTCAGCTCCTCCTGCCCCACCACTGGCTGCCTCCCAACCCCTGGTCTGCAGCCACCCTCTGCGAGGCCCAGGCTGGGAGGGGCCTGCTTGACTTCATCCTCACCTGCTCCAGGGGCTGATAGGGAGCCTTGGCTGTCAACACACCCCTCACCAGTGACACCCTCCTGGCTGACGTTAGCCCAGCACCCCCAGGCTCCAGATTCATCTCACTGTCAGCTGCACAGCCCGTGACAGGGCTCAACACACGGACACTGATGAGTGCAGAGGCACACGTGCACACACGCTCACCCTCAGTACATGCCCACAAGCACAGACACACCACACACACCCGATGCACATGCATGAGCACACACAGGCACACACCACACACACATGGGCACAGGAACAGAGACACGCACCGCACACACCACACACACTCGATACACATAGGCATGCATAGTACCATCACACACTGGCCGGGCACGGTGGCTCACGCCCGTAATCTCACTTTGGGAAGCCGAGGCAGAAGGATCACGAGGTCAGGAGTTTGAGACCAGCCTGGCCAACATGGTGAAACCCCACCCAACTCTACCAAAAAAAAAAAAAAAAAAAAAAAAAAAAATTAGCCGAGCATGGTGGCACACGCCTGTAGTCCCAGCTACTCCAGAGGATGAGGCGGGGAATTGCTTAAACCCAGGAGGTGGAGGTTGCACTGAGCCGAGATTGCGCCACTGCAGTCCAGCCTGGGCAACAGGCTGAGACTCCTTCTCGGGGGGCGGGGTGGGGGGAATCACACACAGGCATAGGAACACGGACACGCTTGGGCTCAGGAACACACAGACACGCATGTGCACACACCACACAGGCCAGGCACGGGCGCCTCATGACCCCTCACCATTAACAGAATGTCCTCGCCCTTCTTGACCAGCGCAGGGGACAACACATTGGCCACAAGGACGCCCAGGGGGTTCGCTGGGTGGGCGGATGCACAGGGAAATGCGTCAGCTTGGCTGTGGCCCGGCTTCCTCTCCAGCCCACAGGCAGAACCTTCTGGGCCCCAGCTCCTCCACCCTAGCCAGAGAGCCCAGGGAGCCGAATATCTGTGCTTGGAGCCAGAAGAGACCCCAGGGTGAGCCCAGGCAGGCGGCCTCCCTCCCCGGAACTCACATATGGTGGCGAGCATGTTGGCCGTGGCTCGCTGGTGCTCTGGGAACCACAAGGCAGCCACCTTGGCTGGAGAGAAGATGACCAGGCTCTGGGCAAGGGCACAGAGGCTCTGGCCACCCATGAGGAAGGCAAATGGGTTTTGGGTCCCAACAACCACGCAGGGCACGATGCGTAGCACACTCCCAGCAAAGTTCAGCCACGCGCCCAGGATGGCCTGCGAGGAGGGCGTCAGGGACGGAGTCAGGATCGCTGCCGCCAACCCAGGTGCCTGCCGCGTCCTCCCAGCACCTGCACTTCCCACTGCCACCACCCTGACAGCTCTGCTGGGTCCCCAGCTGTTGGGACTGATGGGCCCTGGTCTGGGGAGGAGGCCTTGACTCTCCATACCCAAATGCAGGGGCCTTCACCCTGTCCCAGAGCGGGCCACGGTGTGGGGTCTGACTCACCGCCCAACAGAGCCCGAAGGAGTCCAGGACCCAGATGGCCACCAGGCCAAACAGGGTGGATACCACGAGGTAGACCAGTGACAGCCAGTTGATCTGCACCATGGACAGGACGAAGTGCTCGGCAATGATGTCAGCCACAGGTGCAAAGCTGAGCCACAGCTGCAGGGGCCAGGTGGGAGTCAGCACAGAGCCACAGACCCCAGACCTACGTGCTCTGGCCCCAGCCAGCCCGAGGGAGCCAGAGTGCCAGCAGGCCTGTGAGGCCGAGGGGATCCAGCAAGCTGGACACAGGGCCCTCCTGCCCAAGGAGAGTGCCACCCTGCCTTCCCCGAGGGAGGGCACCCAGCGCAGGGTCAGAAAGCATGCCCTGACCGGGGACCAGCCTGAGGGGCAGACACTAAGGCCAAGGACCTGGCCAGAGCCCACAGGACCACGAGCCCCACCCAGACCAGACCTGGGGCTCCAAGGCAGGCCGGGGAAAGACGGGCATGACAGGGTCTCAGCTAGAACCTCTGGGATTGCAGGCCAGCCCCAGCCAAAGCCAGCCCGACCTTCCCTCCCAGAAGGCCCAGGTGTTTGGGCAGAATGTTGACAGAGCGGATGCCATTCCCCACCCCGCAGGCATTATCAGGTGCTAGGGCTCTCCACCCCACAGACGTCCGGCACACAGCACAAGTGCACACTGCGGCCGAGGGGAAGGCCTCCTAGAGGAGGTGAGACTGGCTCATCCCTGAGGGAGGTCAAAGTGGAGCTGGTCACCAGGGCTCACGACAGGAGGGAGGAGGGCGTCCACGCGTGGGCCTCGAGGAGGCTGTGTCACTCAAGGTCAACTTCCATGAGTCCACCGAGCTCCAGGCCACACCCTCTGGCAGAGCAGCCAGACCCAGGCTCCGCCCGGATGAGGTCTGACTCAGCCCAAGGGACAGGACAAGGAGCTTGGGCAACAGCCACCTTGTCTTCCTTTTTCCACAGGACAGGGCCGGGGCAGATCTGCCAGGCACAGAACGAGCTCCCCAAGCTCAGCTAATGGCTGCCTGGCCGAGCCCACAGAGAGAAAGTCAGGCGTCCACTGACAAAGCCTGCCCTGCACAGCCAAGCCCGCCACTCCAGCCTCAGCCCTGCCCTGCTTCCTCGGGGGCCTGAGTGAGGCCCACAGCTGACTCACTGAGCAGAGATGCGTCTGAAGCGTGCAGGGCAACGTGGGAGGATGATCTGTCCAACTCCCTTCCTCCTCTCCCAGCCTCGACCCTGCCCTCGCTCGCCCCCTTGGGTCCTTTGAGTCTCATCCAGAGCACTGGGCTTGGCTGCCTTCTGGGGTGGGTGTTGACCCAAGCTCTGCTCCGGCCGCCCCTTACGCTGCCCGCTGGAACCCGGGAGCCCTGGTCACTGGCTGCAGATGAGTAACTCCAGCCTCAAGGGCACTTGACTGGAGTGAACGTGGTGCTCACGGCTCACTGTGGTGACCCAGGCAGAGACCATGACGACTCTTGGTGTCAAGGTGAGACTTCTGTGTGCTCCATCATGACTTGTAGATATTGCTACAACGGTGAAGAACTGCAGTAGGAGGCCCTTGACTGTCCAAGGGATGCCCCACACCCAGGACACCTACTGACTCTCGGACCATTGAACCAGCCTGCACCCTCAGATGCTCCACCCAAAGTCAGTTATGGCTTCCCCAGTGCCTGGACACGGTGGGCCAGGATGCCAAGCCACGGCAGTGAGTTACGGCGTGTGCCGGCATCTGTGGGCAGCAGGCAGCCCCCAGGCCCATCCAGCAGATCCCAGGCCTGTCTCGTCCGGGGGCTGGTTCTCCATACCCAGCCAGCAAAGGAGGAGGGGAGAGGCCCTGGGGTCCACTTGGAAGAACCCTGACCCAGGCCTAAGAGCGGCTCCTGCTCCTGACCCTGAGCTTCCTGACCATCCCCGTGACCTGGTGCCTCCCTGAGCTGTGGGTCCTGCTGCCAACTCTAGCTGTTCATTGCACATTGCCCAGATACTGCCCAACCAGTTTCTGAGGCTCCCTGGAATGGTTGATGAGGGCGCACAGGGTGGGAAAGGCTGCAGCGTGCAGCACAGGAAGGGAGTGGGGGCAGGATGGAGCCCAGCCCAGCCCAGGAGCCGCCCCTCACTCAGAGTCAGGTGGAGGAGAGTGTGGCTCCAAGCCCACCTCTGCTCTGTGCCTGCTGTCCTGGGGCTGGGAGGCATGGAGGGAGGGAGGGCCACCGCAGGGCCACTTGTATGTGACTGGCTGGGGAAGAGGGACCCAGGCCACTGGCTAGAGTCACTGAAGGCTGGGAAGGGCTGGGACTCCATGACTGGCAGATCCCCCTGGGCACCCAGCCTGCCTGCTCTGTGCCCTGGGCCTGGACACCTCCAGGACAGACAGTGCCCCCAGTGCCCACACCCCCTAGCCACCCCCAGAAGGCGCCCCCTGGCCCCGGCCCCAGCCAGCACCTGGCACCTCGGGCTGTGGCCACAGGAAAACGAAACCTGGCTGGTCCGAGGGGACCGAGGTTCCCGGAGCCCCCTGTCCCTATCCCTGCCCCTACCATGGCGTTGGAGCAGCCGACCAGGCTGACCACGAGCAGGAACACCCAGCGGCGAGCGTAGGTGCGGTGGCCCCGTTGCGCGCACAGGGCCCCGGGCTCGGCCAACCCCGGGTCTGCCCCCGTCTGTCCTGCCATCGTCCGTGGCTCCATGGGTCTCCACCGGTCCCGCGGGCTGCCCGGGCTTAAGGACCTTCCAGCGTGGGCCGGGACTGCCCGCGGGTGGAGGTGGGGACGGGCGGAGCAACGGGGCCAGTTCCGCCCCAAGGACTATAGAGGAGGGTCCCGCCCCGTTGCAGTTAAAGAAGACCCAAAAAAGGGGAGAAAAGGAGGGCCAAAGGTGAAGTTGGACCCTTCTCCTTTGGCCTCAGTTTGGAAGTCCCTGCCACAAAAACCGAATATCCCCTCCAGAAAGGGCCCCCGGTCACAGCCTGTGTGGTCCTCAGGATAGGTGCAGCAAAGGCGGCCTGGAAGTCACTCTGCCCAGCAGAAGCTCTGCATTTCCTGAAGGGGGCTGTGGACCCCAAGTTCCTGAGGTTCAAGCCAGCCACAGGAAGGGGCCAGAGGCCAGCCTGGAGGAAGAGGCTGGGCTCGCTTTGCACAGAGCCTCAAATCAGACCAGTCCCTCTAGTGCCCCTGTGGAAAGCAGGCATGGGGTAGGAGGGGCCAGGGGCTGCCCGCCAAGGTGGGAGGGAAGGCTGGGAAGGCCTGTGGGCTCTACCCTGGGGTAGGCAGTCCCCCACACATGCACCGGATTGTTACCTGCATTTTACAACAGAGGACACAGCTCTCGGAGTAGGCACAGGTTTCTGTTTGTTTAGGTTGGAGAGGCCTGTGTGTTGGAAGGCAGAGAGGAGGGAGTTTTGGCTTAGTCTTGTCTGCAAGAACCTGCTGATCCCACAACTGTACCTGGCCCACCCTGGGAGAACCCAAGGGGCTTCAGGCCCTGTTGCTGAGGCCAGTATAGGGGTGGGGTGGAGGCTGGCCTGGTCAGACGTGCAAACAGACCCCAAACAAGAAGGCTCTCGTGACCCTGAAACACATCCCTGTTTTCTGATACTCACAATATTATTCCTGTTTTTTTTGAGAAGGAGTCTTGCTCTGTTGCCCAGGCTGGAGCGCAGTGGCGTGATCTCGGCTCACTGCAAGCTCCGCCTCCCGAGTTCACACCATTCTCCTATCTCAGCCTCCTTAGTAGCTGGGACTATAGGTGCCTGCCACCACACCCGGCTAATTTTTTGTATTTTTCATAGAGACGGAGTTTCACCATGTTAGCCAGGATGGTCTCGATCTCCTGACCTCGTGATCCACCCGCCTCGGCCTGGCCTTCCAAAGTGCTGGGATTACAGGCGTGAGCCACCAGGCCCGGCCTGGTTTTTGTCTTAAACATTCATCTCCTTTGCCAGGGTCTGTCTCTTGTCCACACCTGAGTCTGAACAGGCTGATCATGAGGCCTCAACTTTCACTGTGCAATCTTCTGCAGAGATTGGGTGTGTGTCTCAGATAGAGCTGTGCACGTTGGGATTTTTCTTTTTTTTGCATAGAGTCCCATCCAGTAACAAAGAGAAAGTGGGGCTCACCCAGGGGTGTCCTGAGATGGGCGGGCCCCAGGGGATTTCCGCTCTCTTGAGACATGTGATGGGGCCCTGTGATCCTTGCTCCCTTTATCTCCTCTGCCTTCCCCCCGTCTAGCCTCCCTCCTCATCTTTGTTCCCCATTCCCCCACCAGTTCCTTCTGTTCTCCTCCTCACCTCTTGCTCGCCCTGTCCTGAGGACCTAGCCCCCTTACAACCTTCCTTCGTAGCCCAGTGCCAATGCTGGCCTGGGGCCTTCAACATCCCCTAACCCCACCTGGCAGAGGGGGAGTTCCAATGCAGGCTTCCCTGTTGAGGGACCTCATTATTGTGGAGCACGGCCTTTGACAGGTGGTGTCTGAGCCTGTCACCATGAAATGGGGCAACCACAGTAGCTACTTTCATCATTCAGTCTCTGTTGAACATGCATTGTTGAGGGGCTCCTCCCCTCTACATGTCAGAACTCTTGGGTTGAGCAGGTGAGCTCAGCAACATTGCAGAATGCAAGATTAGCACACAACAATCAATTGCATCGATGTATACCAACAAGAAACATGAAAACCAAAGTTAAAGACATTTATAATTACTCCAAGGAAAATTAAATACTTTGCTATAAACTTAGCAAACCGTCTACAGAACTTGCATGTAAAATTAAAAACCATGGGCCGGGCGTGGTGGCTCACGCCTTAAACCCAGCACTTTGGGAGGCCAAGGCAGACAGATCACAAGGTCAGGAGTTTGAGACCAGCCTGGCCAATATGGTGAAACCCGTCTCTAGTAAAAATGCAAAAATTAGCCAGGTGTGGTGGCGTGCACCTGTAGTCCCAGCTACTTGGGAGGCTGAGTTAGGAGAATCTCTTGAACCCGGGAGGCAGAGGTTGTAGTGAGCTGAGAATCATGCCACTGCACTCCAGCCTGGGCAACAGAGTGAGACTGCATCTCAAAAAAAATAAAAATAAAAAAATTACACACCATGGCTGGGCAAGGTGGCTCACATCTGTAATCCCAGCACTTTGGGAGGCCAAGGTGGGTGGATCACCTGAGGTCAGGAGTTCAAGAACAGCCTGGCCAATATGGTGAAATCCTGTCTTTACTAAAAATACAAAAATTTGCTGGGTGTGGTGGTGCACGCCTGTAATCCCAGCTACTCAGGAGGCTGTGAGGTGAGAGTTGATTGAACCCAGGAGACAGAGGTTGCGATAAGCTGAGACTGTGCCACTGCACTCCAGTCAGGGCAACAGAGTAAGACTCTGTTTCCAAAAAAAAAAAAAAAAAATTGCACACCATTAATAAAATACATCATCAATAAACACCTAAAGAAATGGATAAGCATACAATGTTCATGGATTGGAAAACTCAACATAGTAATAATGTCAGTTCTCCCTAAATTGATCTATACATTTAATTCAATTCCATCAAAAGGTTTTTGTACTCGTAGACTGGGAAAAAATATTTGCAAACCACATATCCAACAAAGGTCTAGTATTGAGAATATATAAAGAGCCCTCAAAACTCAACAGTTTAAAAACCCAATTGGTAGCCAAGTATGGTTTCACATGCCTGTAATTCCAGCTACTCAAGAGGCTGAGGCCGAAGAATTGCTTGAACCCAGGAGATGGAGGTTGCAGTGAGCCAAGATTGCACCACCACACTCCAGCCTGGGTGACAGAGTGAGACTGCATCTCAAACAAACAAATAAAAATCCAATTAGAAAATGGGAGGCCTGGCACATTGGCTCATGCCTGTAGTCCCAGCACTTTGGGAGGCCAAGGTGGGCAGATCACGAGGTCAGGAGATCAAGACCATCCTGGGCTAACACAGTGAAAACCCATCTCTACTAAAAATACAAAAATTAGCCAAGCATGGTGGCAGTTGCCTGTAATCCCAGCTGCTTGGGAGGCTGAGGCAGAAGAATCGCTTGAATCTGGGAGGCAGAAATTGCAGTGAGCTGAGATAGCACCTTTGCACTGCAGCCTGGGCGATAGAGCAAGACTCTATCTTGGAAAAAAAAGGAAAAAGAATGTGAAGTGTTACAGCTGCTGTGGAAAACAGGTTGGCAGTTTCTCATAAAACTAAATACACAATCACTATGTGGTCCAGCAATTGTACTCTCGGGCATTTATCCCAAAGAAATAAAGACTTATGTTCACCCCAACTGGGCACAGTGACTCACGCCTGTAATCCCAGCACTTTGGGAGACTGAGGTGGGTGGATCACAAGGTCAAGAGTTTGAGGCCAGCCTGGCCAATATGGTGAAACCTCAATTATACTATAAATACAAAAATTAGCCGGGCATGGTGGCAGGTGTCTGTAGTCCCAGCTACTCAGGAGGCTGAGGCAGGAGAATCGCTTGAACCTGGGCAGTGGAGGTCACAGTGAGCCGAGATTATGCCACCGCACTCCAGCCTGGGCAACAGAGTAAGACTCTGTCTCAAAAAAAAAAACAAAAAAAACAAAACAACAACCAAAAAAAACGTTCACCCCAAAAATAGTGCCCAAATGTTCATAGTAGTTACTTGTGATAGTCCCAAACTGGAAGCAAGCCAGGTGTCTCTCAGTTAGTGATGGCTGAGCAAAGCGGACTCAGCAGGAACCAACCGTTAATACAGACAACAACCTGATGAATCTTCAGGTAATGACGCAAAGTGGAAAAAAAGCCAAGCCTAAAAAACACACCCTCTATCATTCCATTTATGTTTCATTTTGAAAAGATAGCGTCTTAGGCCGGGCGCGGTGGCTCAAGCCTGTAATCCCAGCACTGTGGGAGGCCGAGACGGGCGGATCACGAGGTCAGGAGATCGAGACCATCCTGGCTAACACGGTGAAACCCCGTCTGTACTAAAAATACAAAAAACTAGCCGGGCGAGGTGGCGGGCGCCTGTAGTCCCAGCTACTCCGGAGGCTGAGGCAGGAGAATGGCGTAAACCCGGGAGGCGGAGCTTGCAGTGAGCTGAGATCTGGCCACTGCACTCCAGCCTGGGCGACAGAGCAAGACTCCGTCTCAAAAAAAAAAAAAAAAGAAAAGATAGCGTCTTAGAAGTGGAGAACAGGTCAGCAGTTGCAAAGGTTTAGGGACTGGGAGTGTGGGGCAACAGGAGGACCCTTGTGGTGTGGAAGCGTTCTGCATCTCGAGTGTGGCGGATACAGGAACCCACACGTGCGAGATAAGTACACGCACACGAATGAACATGAGTGTGGCGGACACAGGAACCCACACATGTGAGATAAGTACACCCACACAAATGAACACAATGAAAACCGGGGAAATCTGAGCAGCACAGGCGGATTGTGTCAATGTCAGTATCATGAATATGATATTGTACATTTGGGTTCTGCAAGCTGTTACTTTTGAGGGAAAACTGGGCAAAGTGTACAAGTGATCTCTCTACTACGCATGTGCATCTATAATTAGCCGAAAATAAGTTTAATTTTTGGCCGGGCGTGGTGGCTCACGTCTGTAATCCCAGCACTTTGGAAGGCCGAGGTGGGCAGATCAACTGAGGCCAGGAGTTCGAGACCAGCCTGGCCAACATGGCGAAACCCCATCTCTACTAAAAATACAAAAATTAGCCGGGCATGGTGGTGGGCGCTTGTAATCCCAGCTACTCGGGAGGTTGTGGCAGGAGAATTGCTTGAACCCAGGAGGCAGAGGTTGCAGTGAGCTGAGATCATGCCATTGCACTCCAGCCTGGGAGACAGAGCAAGACTTCATTTCAACAAAAAAAAAAAGTTGACCGGGCTCGGTGTCTCACGCCTGTAATCCCAACACTTTGGGAGGCCGAGGCGGGTGGAGTACAAGGTCAGGAGATCGAGACCATCCTGGCTAATACAGTGAAGCCCTGTCTCTACTAAAAATACAAAAAATTAGCCAGGTGTGGTGGCGGGCGCCTGTAGTCCCAGCAACTTGGGAGGCTGAAGCAGGAGAATGGCGAGAACCTGGGAGGCAGAGCTTGCAGTGAGCCGAGATCACGCCACTGCACTCCAGCCTGGGCGACAGAGCGAGACTCCGTCTCAAAACAAACAAACAAAAAACACAAGCTGTGCCCAACACCTTCAGCACGTGCCATCAGGACTGTCTGAGGCTGTGTCACAGGCACGTCCTTAACCTTGGCAAAATAACCTTCCTAAATCGGCCGGGTGTGGTGTTTCACGCCTGTAATCCCAGCACTTTGGGAGGCCAAGGCAGGTGGATCACTTGAGGTCAGGAGTTTGAGACCAGCCTGGCCAAAATGGTGAAACCGCTTTTCTACTAAAAATAGAAAAACTAGCCGGTCGTGGTGGCGCACGCCTGTAATCCCAGCCACTCAGGAGGCTGGGGCAGGAGAATCATTTGAACCCAGGACGGGGAGGTTGCGGTGAGCCGAGATCGAGCCATTGCACTCCAGCCTGGGGGACAAGAGCGAGACTCCGTCTAAAAAAAAAAAAAAAAAGGTTTGTTTATTTATTGATTTATTTTTTTGAGACGGAGTCTCACTCTGTCGCCCAGGCTGGAGTGCAGTGGCTGGATCTCAGCTCACTACAAGCTCCGCCTCCTAGATTTACGCCATTCTCCTGCCTCAGCCTCCCGAGTAGCTGGGACTACAGGTGCCCGCCACCTCGCCCGGCTAGTTTTTTGTATTTTTTTTAGTAGAGACAAGGTTTCACCATGTTAGCCAGGATGGTCTTGATTTCCTGACCTCGTGATCTGCCCGTCTCGGCCTCCCAAAGTGCTGGGACTGCAGGCTTGAGCTACTGTGCCCAGCCAAAAAAAAGTTTGTTTTTTAAAAAATCGCGTAGTATAAGTGCACTCATTTGGAAACAATGACTTTTTCCACTCTCACATCTAATGAAACAGTTTTATTTAAATTTCTCCACAAGCACCTACAGCGCACTCATCTAAGCTGCCTGGGTTTTGGATCCGGGTATAGCACCATCCTGGGATCCTCACCCTGAACCCAGAATTGTCTGTGCACCTTTAGATGGTGACCTCCACACAAAGGTTCCCAGCATCTTGCTTTTCAAAAGGATCTTCGGCCAGGTTCGGTGGCTCATGCCTGACATCCCAGCACTTTGAGAGGCCAAGGCGGGCAAATTACCTGAGGTCGGGAGTTCGAGACCAGCCTGGCTAACATGGTGAAACCCCGTCTCTACTAAAAATACAGAAAAAATTAGCTGGGCGTGGTGGTGGGCACCTGTAGTCCCAGCTACTCGGGAGGCTGAGGCAGGAGAATCGCCTGAACCAGGGAGGCAGAGGTTGCAGTAACCTGAGATTGCACCATTGCACACCAGCCTGGGCGACGGAGTGAGACGCCGACTCAAAAAAAAAAAGAAAAGAAAAGGATCTTCAAAAGTTTATTTAAATAATCCTTAGTGTACACAGTTATGGCTAAATTTGCATTTCAGTGCTGTTATCTCTCTTCTTGTAACCCAACATAGACTTCTGTCAGCATCCCAGACTAGCATTCATTAATTTCGGGCTAATGTGTCTTCCCTAAACAGTATCTTGCTCACAATGAAGCCACTGGGAACAGCTGCTCTGCCAAGACTGAAGGAGGAGGCAGGCTGCCTTTTGCGGGGCTGTCTGGGAGGGAATCTCACGTGCCGCGCCTGCCTGTCCTGCTGCTCCTCTGTGTGGTTTTTATCTGCTCCTCCCAGAGAACCTCAGCAATGTGAGGGCAGGAGCCATCTGCCCACCCCAAAGCCCTGGGGGAAGGGCTGCCCAGCACAGCTCCAGGGTAAAAACAGAAACCATGGGCCGCATGGCCTCTCTGCTATGGGTCCCTCCACCGCCCCGGGCCTGCCGGAGAGGTTCCTCCACGGGGTGCCCACTTCCTGTGTGGAGCCTTCTGGACCTGTCTGGTTCCATGTGTACCCACCCCGTCTCCACGTGCCTGCATGCCGTCACTCCCACCTGTCTCTGCTCCTCCCTCCAGGGCCCGGCTGCCAATAGTCCATGCGGGACAGCGCCTGTGGCCAGGACTGAGTCAGCACACACAGACCCGGATGCACAGACTGCCCCAGAGTGACAACGTGATGGCATCCTCAAGCATGTGGAAGACCCATCCCTTTCCAGAGATGTGCACAGGAACGGGAGCCTATTTATTTACTTAGACAAGGGAGGGCTCTGGCCACGGTCAGGCCACATGCCACTCCAGTTGGGCCGCCAGAGAGGAGGCCTCTGTGTCCTCGTCCCCTCCCAATCCCGCCTGGGTCTCCCGTGAGCCCCGAAGTCAGGGCACCTTGAATCTGGAGTCCAGGGGACCTTCCTGTCTCTCCTCCACAGAGGATTTGGTGTAAGCAGTCAAAGGACCTGGTGTTCTCATTTGTGTGTAAACGAAAATTAAAATTCTAAGCCCCTAACCAAAGGATGGACCCTCCCTTTGGCCAACGACATTCCAAATTATCCAGAAAAACTGCTTCAGGCCATGAGGGGAAGTGGGAATCAGACCAGCCTCATAAACATCAACACAGAGACCTTCAGTCTCTTTGAGTCTGATAAGCATTTACCATCTATTCTCTCTGAAGCCTTCTCCCTGGAGGCTTCATTTTCAATAAAACCTTGGTCTTTACAACCTCTCATCTTAGCCCAGGAATTCCTTTCTGTTTGATTCCAGGTCTTTAGATGATAACTCTTTTAACCAATGGCCAAGCAGAAAATCTTTAAATCTACCTGTGACCTGAAGCCCCCCACCTCCTCACGTTGTTCTGCCTTACCAGACTGAACAATGTTACATGTATTGATCAATGTCTCATGTCTCTCTAAAACAAATAAAACTAAGCTGTGGGCCAGGCATGGTGGCTCACGCCTGTAATCCCAGCACTTTGGGAGGCCGAAGCGGGCAGATCACGTGAGGTCAGGAGTTCGAGACCAGTCTGACCAACACGGTGAAACCCTGTCTCTACTAAAAGTACAAAAATTAGCCTGGCGCAGTGGCGGGTGCCTGTAATCCCAGCTACTCCAGAGGCTGAGGCAGGAGAATGGTGAACCCGGGAGGCGGAGCTTGCAGTGAGCCGAGATCATGCCACTGCACTCCAGCCTGGGCAACAGACAGAGACTCTGTCTCAGAAACAAACAAACAAAATAAAAACAAGTTGTGCCCCAACACCTTGAGCACATACCATCAGGACTGCCTGAGGCTGTGTCACAGGAGCGTCCTTAACCTTGGCAAAATAAACTTTCTAAGTTGGCCAGGTGCGGTGTCTCACGCCTGTAATCCCAGCACTTTGGGAGGCCAAGGCAGGTGGATCATTTGAGGTCAGGAGTCTGAGACCGGCCGGGCCAAAATGGTGAAACCCCATTTCTACTAAAAATACAAAAATTAGCCAAGCGTGGTGCTGCATGCCTGTATTCCCAGCTACTCGGGAGGCTGAGGCAGGGAGGGCAGAGGTTGCAGTGAGCCGAGATCATGCCATTGCACTCCAGCCTGGGTGACAGAATAAGACTCCGTTTCAAAAAATAAAATAAAATAAAATAAAAATATATATAATACAAATATATATTATATAATATATATTTATATTATATATAATATATAATATATAGTACATAGCATATAGTATATACATTATTTATAATATATTATATTATATATTATATATTTATAATATATAGTATATTATATATTATATAATTATAATATATAGTATATTATATATTATATATTTATAATATAAATTATACTATATATTATATGTTTATATGTATATATAAATAAATATATATATATATATAAAAACAAACTTTCTAAATCACTTGAGGCCAGGCAAGTGGCTCACGCCTGTAATCCCAGCACTTTGGGAGGCCGAGGTGGATGGAACACTTGAGGTCAGGAGTTTGAGACTAGCCTGGCCAACATGGTGAAATCCCTCAAAAATACAAAAAAAAAGCCAGGTGGGGTGATGCGTGCCTGTAATCCCAGCTACTTGGGAGGCTGTAAAAAGTAAAGTAGAGGTTCCTCTTCAAAGACTTTCCTCCCCGTCTAATTAGGAATAAATAATAACTTCTCTTAGAAGCAAAATGTATTCAAAGACCTGTGCTGACATTCTTAAATATCTGCTAGCTGTAATAAATAAATCAATGTACTTTACTTTCTTAGCTCCCACAATTTAGCCTAATATTTGCCCTGGCATGCTTATACTGGTCCAAGCAAGCGTTAGTTCAAAGCCTGCTCCTCTTCCTTATTTGAAGGTGTTTTTACCTCTCTCAGCATTCCACAAGTTACTTCCTCCTTCCTTTGTTCTCCTCTGCCTTTGCCTCTTTTAAAAAGTTCTAAGTTGCTAGCCGATCGGGACAAATACAGAATGTGAGGTCCTGTTCCAGTCAATGGAAACCGGACACAGCAGGAGGGTGGGTGCGTCAGGTTATAAATGACCCTCTCTCCTTTGTTCGGTGTACTCTCGTGGCAAAACTGCTGGCAAGTGTACCCTTTCTGCAGGAAGTAAAAATGGCCTTGCTGAGTAAATTAAATTTATTTTCAAGTGCTATTTCTTTTTTTTTTTTTTTTTTTTTTTTTTTGAGACGGAGTCTTGCTCTGTCACCCAGGCTGGAGTGCAGTGGCCGGATCTCAGCTCACTGCAAGCTCCGCCTCCCGGGTTCACGCCATTCTCCTGCCTCAGCCTCCCGAGTAGCTGGGACGACAGGCGCCCGCCACCTCGCCCGGCTAGTTTCTTGTATTTTTTAGTAGAGACGGGGTTTCACCGTGTTAGCCAGGACGGTCTCGATCTCCTGACCTCGTGATCCGCCCGTCTCGGCCTCCCAAAGTGCTGGGACCACAGGCTTGAGCCACCGCGCCCGGCCTCAAGTGCTATTTCTTTACAGCACCGGGGAACAAGCATTTCAAACAAGGCTGAGGCAGGAGAATCGTTTGAACCGGGGAGGTGGAGGTTGCAGTGAACTGAGATCTCGCCACTGCACTGTAGCTTGGGTGACAGAGTGAGACTCTTGTCTCAAAAAAAAAAAAGAAAAGAAAAGAAAAAAAAGAAGAATTTGTGTGTGTGTGTGTGTGTGTGTGGTTTAAAAAGTTATCCAGCCAGGCGCGGTGGCTCAAGCCTGTAATCCCAGCACTTTGGGAGGCCGAGACAGGCGGATCACAAGGTCAGGAGATCGAGACCATCCTGGCTAACACGGTGAAACCCCGTCTCTACTAAAAAAAATACAAAAAATTAGCCGGGCGAGGTGGCGGGCGCCTGTAGTCCCAGCTACTCGGGAGACTGAGGCAGGAGAACGGCGTAAACCCGGGAGGCAGAACTTGCAGTGAGCTGAGATCCAGCCACTGCACTCCAGCCTGGGCACAGAGTGAGACTCCGTCTCAAAAAAAAAAAAAAAAAAAAGGTTATCCAATATTGTGTCCATTGTGTGATCAGGTATCCACTTTCTTATCTATATGGTGTGAAATGAGTGTGTGTGTGTTATAAAATGAGCATGTGTTAAACCAGAGACTTGAAGTGTCTGAGATTTTGCTCTGCTCACAAGCTAAGAAGCTGATCAGCCAGTTTCACACATACACGGACACGGGAAAGATTAGCTCCTGTCAGAGCCAAAAGCATTCACCACTCCTGGCAACAGCAGTCCCCCGTCCTGTCCCCGATCCCGTCCCCATGTCTCAGCCTCGGATGATGCGGGTAGAACCTGGACAGGCAGCGGGTGCATGTTGCGGAAGTTGGGGAAGAACCCCGAGTTTAGGAAACTCTCTTATTGTTTTTTTTTTTTTTTTTTTTCCCAACGGAGTCTCGCTCTGTTGCCCAGGCTGGAGTGCAATGGCGTGGTCTCAGCTCACTGCAACCTCCCCGTCCTGGGTTCAAGCAATTCTCCTGCCTCAGCCTCCTGAGTAGCTGGGATTACAGGCATGTGCCACCACACCCAGCTAGTTTTTGTATTATTAGTAGAGATGGGGTTTCACCACGTCGGCCAGGCTGGTCTCGAACTCCTGACCTCAGGTGATCCACTCGCCTCGGCCTCCCAAAGTGCTGGGATTACAGCCGTGTGGCTGCTGGGGGCCTCCACATCCTCCCTTCCAGAGAGACAAACCTGGTTCCTTCTCTGGAGTGTAAGTAAGCCTTCTCCAGGGACAGAGGTAGGTGGGGGCTGTTGTGCGGGTGGAGGAGGTCTTTGTCCTTTCTGCCCCGAAACGTCTCCAGAGAGGGAGACTTCCTGAGCCTCACTACCCTAAAGCATCTCCAGAACAAACATCCTTTTTTTTTTGAGACGGAGTCTCGCTCTGTTGTCCAGGTTGGAGCGCAGTGGCACAGTCTTGGCTCATTGCAGCATCCGCCTCCTGAGTTCAAGCAATTCTCCTGCCTCAGCCTCCCAGAGCAGCTGGGATTACGGGCACATGCCAATACATGTAGCCAATACTGGCTAATTTTGTATTTTTAGCAGAGACAGGGTTTTACCATGTTGGCCAGGCTGGTCTTGAACTGACCTCAGGTGATCCGCCTGCCTCGGCCTCCCAAAGTGCTGGTATTACAGACACGAGCCACCGCGCCCGGCCTGGACAAACATTCTTAACATGGTTTCAGTGACCCTGAGGACCTGGACGGTGGAGAAACACGAGGTGTGGAGAATTGCCTCCCAACAGGGTCTAACCTGCTTTAAGACTTTGAGATGGAGGCCGGGCGCAGTGGCTCACGCCTGTAATCCCAGCACTTTGGGAGGCCGAGGTGGGCGGATCACAAGGTCAGGAGATAGAGACCATCCTGGCTAACATGGTGAAAACCCATCTCTACTAAAAATACAAAAAGTTAGCCGGGTGAGGTGGCGGGCGCCTGTAATCCCAGCTACTCGGGAGGCTGAGGCAGGAGAATCGCTTGAACCCGGGAGGCGAACGTTGCATGGGCCAAGATCGTGCCATTGTACTCCAGCCTGGGCAATAGAGCAAGACTCCATCTCAAAAAAAAAAAAAAAAAGACTTTGAGATGGGTATTTAATTTTTTTGCATATAGGTGTTGTGTGGTATCTTTTGGCAGGTAGGTATTGTGTGTGTTTGTGTGCACACAGCTGTGTGTAGTGTACGTGTCTAATTTCTCTATAGGTATGACTGATATCTAACCTTTTGTGTATTGAGTAGCGTAACTACTTTGTGTATATTATCAAGTTTTTATTGACTATGTTGGAAATGAGCATCTATTTTTGTTTTTTTGTTTTTTGTTTTTTTTTGAGATGGGGTCTTGCTCTGTCACCCAGGCTAGAGTACAGTGGCGCCATCTCAGCTCACTGCAACGTCCACCTCCTGGGTTCAAGCGATTCTCCTGCCTCAGCCTCCGGAGTAGCTGGGATTACAGGTGTCCACCACCACGTCTGGCTAATATTTGTATTTTTAGTAGAGACGGGGGTTTGCCATGTTGGCCAGGCTGGTCTGGAATTCCTGACCTCAGGTGATCCACCCGCCTTGGCCTCCTAAAGTGCTGCACTTACAAGTGTAAGCCACCGTGCCTGAACAATTTTGTTCTTTTTAAGGTTGTTTTGGCTATTCTGAGTCCCCTGAATTTCCATATAAATTTTAGGATCAGCTTGTCAATTTCTGGAAAAAGCTCACTAGGACTTTGATATGGATTGTGTCGAATGATGAGGTTGGAAGACACCTTAACGATATTGTCTTCCCACCTCGGACGCAGGAGATCTTCCCATTTACTTAGATCTTCTTTAGATTCTTTTGGTCATGGTTTGTAGTTGTAGCCTTCAGAATATTTGTTTTGCATTCTTTGGCTACATTTATTAGTAAGTTGCTTTTTAAAATTATTAGACTTTATGTTTCAGAGCAATTTTAGGTTTATGGAGAAATCTATCAGAAAGTACAGCGTTCCCACATACCCCTCTCTCCCCCAAACCCTGCACTCTACTTCCCCATTATTTACATCTTGCATGAGTTTGGTAACTTTGTCATGATTGATGAACCGATATTGACACGCTCTTCTTAATTGAAGTCAATCCTGAAGCCCACACTGGCTGCTCTTTGTGTGGTGTGTTCCATGTTGGTTAGTTAGTTAGTTTGTTTGTTGGAGACAGTCTCCCTCTGTCACCCAGGCTGGAGTGCAGTGGTACAATCTCGGCTCACTGCAACCTCCGCCTCCCGGGTTCAAGCGATTCTCCTGCCTCAGCCTCCCAAGTAGCTAGAATTACAGGCATGTGCCACCACGTCCAGCTAATTTTTGTATTTTTAGTAGAGATGGTTTTGCCATGTTGGCCAGGCTGGTCTCGAACTCCTGACATCAAGTGATCTGCCTGCATCAGCCTCCCAAAGTGCTGGGATTACAGGCGTGAGCCACCGTGCCTGGCCATTGACATTTGATTTTTAACATACACAATTAACTGCACATTCTTCCAAGACAGGCCAAGGGCATGCAGCGTCTCCAGGCTCTTCTGAGCAGCCTGGGCTTTAGAGTGTGCTCCCTGCTCACCACACCACACGCAGCTTTCTGGTGGTCATTGCTGAGTGTTAGTTTTGTGTAAAAACACACACACACAGCCCGGACACGGTGGCTCACACCTGTAATCCCAGCACTTTGGGAGGCCGAAGTGGGTGGATCACCTGAGGTCAGGAGTTCGAGACCAGACTGACCAACATGGTGAAAACCCGTCTGTACTAAAAATACAAAATTAGCCAGGCGTGGTGGTGTGTGCCTGTAATCCCAGCTACTCAGGAGGCTGAGACAGGAAATCGCTTGAACCTGGAGGGCAGAGGTTGCAGTGAACCGGGATCGCCCCACTGCACTCCAGCCTGGTGGACAAGAGCGAGACTCTGTCTCAAAACAAACACAACAAAAAACCACACACACACACACACACACACACAGACACACAGACACACACACACTGACACAGACACGCACATTGACACACACAGACACACACACACACACGGATGAACGACTGGAGTGATTTCTCCGTCGATGGTTAAATGATACTTGGGTTCAGTCATTGGTGATGTGCCAGCTGCTTGGGGTCTGGCTCTTCTGACTCTTTTGTGGGAGTCCTGCCTTCCCCATACCCAGCATCCTACCAGGCGTCTGAGCATGTTCCTAGCACGATGTTTGCATCTCGACCTGCAGAGTCATGTTAGTCCTCAAGTCTGAAGCTCCTCACACTCTGTCTTCGTCTGCTCTCGTGGGATCATTACATCTGTGATTTCAGCCCTGCCTGGCTCCCCTGCGCTTCTATTGCTTCCCTGCCGCCCTGTCCTCAGCACCGTCACTTACAGCTCCACCAAGCTCTTCAACTGGTTTGTGAGTTACCTCACTGACTGGTTTTCATGTGTGCCCAGGACTATAAATTTTATTTCCAAGATTTCTACCTGGTTGATTGAAACAGGTATTCATTGATGCGTTCACTCAACAAACTCCCATGAGGCCGCCTCTGCAGGGCACCTGCAGGCACTTCCAGCTCCCAGAGGGGTCTGGCGTCTTGAGGGAGAAACAGAAGGAGATTGAAGGGCGCCTGAGGTGGGCGGGCAGCACAGGCAGCAAGCGAGGGAGGCAATCGTTTTTTTTGTTTTTGTTTTTTTTTTTTTGAGACGGAGTCTTGCTCTGTCGCCCAGGCTGGAGTGCAGTGGTGCAATCTCGGCTCACTGCAACCTCTGCCTCCTGGGTTCAAGAGATTCTCCTGCCTCAGCCTCCCGGGTAGCTGGGATTCCAGGTGCCCGCCACTTCGCCTGGCTAAATTTTTTTGTGTATTTAGTAGAGACGGAGTTTCACCATGTTGGCCAAGCTGGTCTCAAACTCCTGACCTCAGGTGATCTGCTCGCTTTGGCCTCCCAAAGTGCTGGCATTATAGGTGTGAACCACCGGGCCCGGCTGATTTTCAGCATTACCAAATATCTAGTTAGTGTCTGTCACCACGATTGTTGCATAATATGCTTTGTTTTGTTTACAGTTTGTGTGACTCAGGATCCAAATCAAGCCCCAGGTCTACACTCACTTCCCTTCGACTGTCATTTCTCTCACCATATCTTCAATCCCCTGCACGTCAATTGTGGAAGAAACAGTTCCTAGTCCTGAGAGTTTCTGCTTACATTCCAAGGTGTCTCCCGCCTGTCCCCGAATCCCATAAATCCACGAGACCCAGAGGCCTGATCAGTGTCTTAGTGCTGGTCCCCAAGAAGCAGAGCCTGAGCTAAGGGGCTTGGGCTGGGTGGGGCTGGGAGCTTTCCTCAGGCGACCACCTTAGGGAGTCAGAAAGGGGCAGAGAGTGCGAAATGGAAAGAAACAGCAACGTTGAAGAAAAGGTGCATAGCAGGGCTGCCTGAGTCCCGGGGAGAGCTCCCTCTGCACTGTGGGCCCCAGGGGCTCCCCTCACCCTTGCCAGAGAAGGCCTGGGACAGAGATCTACTGGGAGACCTCATAGGGAGCAGCTGGAGGGGCAAGCCTGGGTGGTGGGACGGAGCGCCTACCACACCTATATTCAGGGTAGTTTTTTTTTTTTTTTTTTTTTTTTTGAGATGGAGTCTTCCTCTGTCGCCCAGGCTGGAGTGCAGTGGTGTGGTCTCGGCTCACTGCAAGCTCCACCTCCCGGGTTCACGCCATTTTCCTGCCTCAGCCTCCCTAGTAGCTGGAACTGCAGGTACCCGCCACCACGCCCAGCTAATTTTTGTATTTTTAGTAGAGACAGGGTTTCACTGTGTTAACCAGGATGGTCTCGATCTCCTGACCTCGTGATCCGCCCGCCTTGGCCTCCCAAAGTGCTAGGATCCAGGCGTGAGCCACCGCACCCGGCTTCAGGGTAGATTTTTAAGCAAGATCTCATTGTAGTCATTGTTGCTTTCCTACCAGGAGGCACATGACGTCCGGCTGTCTCTCTGGTAATGTTCACATCAATGACAGTTGTTACCTGTGTCATTATCTCACTGGGGCTGTGAAAGGGGGAGAGTTTATTCTATAATTTCTTCATTTACCAGCTGCAATGTTCCTAGAGAGAAGCAAGCACTCACCAGGTCTTTGGCTGCCCCGAGGTGCCGTGTGCATAAGGGAAGATGAGCGGCTGGTTGACCCCCACCCTTCACCAGTTTCGTAAATAACAAGTTGGCGCCCCAGAGCCCGTCCACAGCATCTTTTTAAGTGGCATTATGCATTCGTGGTGTAAGCATCCTTGGTGTGCTTCAATCAGTGGCTTCAGTCGTGGCCAATGCGGGTCTCTTTGGGTGGCCTCAGGTCCTGCTGTCCTCATAGCTCCTGTTTCCTCGTCCATCTCCTGATCCACTTCCAGGCACAGCTGCTTCTACACACAGACTTCATTCTGCACCCGCGTGGTTTCCAGGCCGGCTTCCACTGATGGGGTTCCTTCCTTATCACGGGTCATATTTTCCTCTTTGCATGTCTGATAACTTTCAATTAGATGCAGGTGTTGTTCACTTTCCCTGTTGAGTTCTGAGTATATTTGCATTCCCACTAAATATCCCTGTGCTTTGCACTGTACAAAGTCAAGTTATCTGGAGACACATTGGTCCTCTCCAGTCTTCTGAGCTTTTGAGTCTGGACCAGCGCAGACTGCTCCTGTCCCACAGCTGACCGCCCTGCCTGGTGCCCCTGGGGCCATGAGGACATCCTGGGGCCGGTGGGAGCGTGAAGACTTCCAGCCCTGTTCTGCCAGCTTCTTTCTGGAGTCCTTCCCAGCTCCGGACAGCTCCCGCATGCCTGCTCCATCCTGGAGCTCTGGCTGTGGGGAGGCCCTCCTCTCTGTCCCTGCCCTGTGGACTCTGGTGCGTGGGCCTCCCTGACTCCCAGCTTTGCCTCCTCTGCACCAGCTCCTCTCCCTGAGTTGCAGCCAGGAGGCTTCCTTTAGGCCTCGCCCCATTCGCTCCTCTCTCAGGGACCATGTCCCATACTTCCTGATGCCCGGTGTCTGAAGATCATTGGATGTATTTTGTCCACTGTTTCAGCTGCTTTGGGAAAGAGGGTAAACTCACGCCCTGTACACACATGGCGATGGCACAGAGAATGAGGCTCTGAGCTTTGCCTCCACCTGGTGTGAAAATATGTTATCTTCTGGCTTTGCAGTCTGCGCTGCCCATCTCAGTTTTGATCTGCTTTGTAGTTCTACGTGTCTCATGAGGGAATTCAGGGAGATACAAAATTCTTGCTACTGTCACCATCTTCCCAGAATCCACAATTATTTATTTATTTATTTTATTTTGAGACAGGGTCTTCCTCCGTCATCTGGGCTGGAGTGCAGTGGTACAATCTCGGCTCACTGCAACTTCCACCTGCCAGGCTCAATCTATCCTCCCACCTCAACCTCCCAAGGAGCTGGGGCCACAGGACACACCACCACGCACCACCGTGGCCAGCTACTTGTTATTGTTGTTTTAGGAGAAACAGGGTTTCACCATGTTGCTCAGGCTGGTCTTGAACTCCTGGGTTCAAGTGATCCACCAGTCTTGGCCTCTCAAAGTGCTGGGGTCATAGGCGTGGGCCACTGCACCCGCCTATTTTTATTTTTTAACTTTTTATTTTTTTAAGAGATAGGGGCCAGGCATGGTGGCTCATGCCTGTAATCCCAGCACTTTGGGAGGCCGAGACAGGTGAACCACCTGAGGTTAGGAGTTTGAGACCAACATGGCCAACATGCCAAGACTCCATCTCTACTAAAAATTCAAAAATTAGCTGGGCGTGGTGGCTCATGCCTGTAATCCCGGCTACTAGAGAGAGGGTGAGGCAAGAGAATTGCTTGAACCCGGGAGGTAGAGGCTGCAGTGAGCCGAGATCGTGCCACTGCACTCCAGCCTAGGTGACAGTGTGAGACTGTATCGAAGAAAAAAAAAAAAGAGATGGGGTCTCACTATGTTATTCCAGGCTGGTCTCAAACTCCCGCGCCCAAGCAATCCTCCTGCCTCAGCCTCCCAAAGTGCTGGGACTACAGGTGTGAGCCGCACTGGCCTCCACAAAGCATTTTTAGCGCAGGCAAATGGGTAGAATGTTCAATGGTAAATGGGTAGAACTTCAGTAGTCTCTGCTCCGGGTAAATGGCAGCAGCTGTGTGCCCTTTTCTCATCTTGCAGGAGGGCATATCCTGGATACCGGAGGTCACTCTGTAACAGCATGTGGTGCCATCTGTCTCTTCTTTATCAGCTATCCAAGGTGTGGAGGTTTAAGAGTGTATCTGATTAACTGTGTGGATGGCCATGTTTTCAATTTTTCTGTTATACATTATGCTGCAATTAATAGTCTTGGTCACCCATCTTTTTTATTCCTGCCATTTATCTCTGGAATAAAGTCCTACTTGGGGGCTGCTGGGCTGAAAGATAAATGCCCATGTACTTTGCTGGATACTGTCAAACGCTCCTCTGCTCCCACCACTCACGTCTGAGAGCCCTGTTTCCTGACAGTCTTGCCAACAAGGTAAATGAGTGTCAGGGAGAGCCCTGGGCGGAGTGAGCTTGGAGAAGCAGGCAGAGGTGGGAGCAGCAGAGGTGGGAGCAGGGACCTCAGAGGAGGTCCTTATCATCATGTGCTGGGCGGAGCGCTCTCACCTGGATGTGATGGGACCTGCTGGTTGGCCACTCTGTTCAGGATAGACTAGGGGTAGGGGGCCCGGGGCTGTGGCACCAACTCCAGCAGGACAGGGTGGCTTTGGGCCAGAGCAGCCTTGGAAAGCCATGGCTGGATGATGGGAAGTTTCCAAGACAGAGCTGGCAGGACTTCCTGATGAACTGGAGGCTGGAAAACAGGAGGAACTGGGAACCAGTCCACATGTCTGTACCCCAGCAACAGAAAGGGTGGTGACAAAGGCAGTTGGATTTACCCCACAAAGTCCTGGAGCATTTGGTTGAGACATGGGGGTGGGAGCAGACGCCTGATGTGTTTAAGAGAGAACTCAAGGAGGGAAATTGGAGAAAAAGTTCCTGAAGAGTAATGCTGTGAAGACAGCAGAGAAGCACAGGGTCCAGAGAGCTCTTTCTGTTCTGCTCTGTCCTTAAGGATGGGCAGCCCCTCTGCAAGTTTGTGAGTGACTAGAATGATCCATCAGAGAGGCACCTGATAGCCCTAGATAGCCCTAGTGACTGGGCAGGTGGGGAGGGTGGACCAGCACCCTGGGGAAGGTTGGGGCTCCTCCGGGGGGGGACAGGGGCCTCCCCTCTCCCCCAGTCTGCTTGTGCCATGATTTTTGCCTCCTTTCTTTACAGCTCTGCTGAGGAATATGTACATGTATGTAACATGTACACACGCCTGAACTCACACAGGACAACACACACTGCCAACACCCTAGGCTTCTTTGGCCCCGATGCCCCCACCCTCAGGCCTTGGCTGAGTGAGGTCCCTGGAGGGTGCAGGTGGGAGACCTGGCTGGCTGCCGATGGGCCATGGATGGCCGGTGTGGGCATGAGAGGAAGAGGGTAGAGGACTCCAGGGTCTTGCCTCAGGACTGGCGGTGGGGGCTGGGGGGATGCTGGGGTACACAGCAGACTCAGAAGGGCCTGGGGAAGACATCCTGCCATGTGGCATTTGAGCTTCCTAATGACATTCAGCAGAAACAGAGCTGGACACAGGAGCCCAGGGCTCAGGGTCGAGGTCCGGGCACCACTGGCAGCCACCCAGGAGAGTAGTGGGCCGCCCAGAGGTAGGGTCTGAATCTCCCTGAGGAGGGGCCTGGGGCCTGGAGTGAGTTCTGAACTGCAGCTTTCTGCTCTGCCTCTTCCTGGGGCCACCACACACAGTCCAGGACTGTTCCTGGCCTGCTGGCCACACCCCCTTGCACTTCAGCACCCGTACCTTGCCCCTGCCCTCCTTCCAGGATGACCCTCCAGCCCTCCCCTCCACATCTGGGGCCTGCCTCCCCCAGCTGAAAACGGCAGTCAGGGCTCTTGTAGAGGGCCAGCACCCCAGCACCCCAATCCCAGACAGCCCTCTCCAATAGGCCCGTCCCCTGCACTGGGCCACCCCTTGGCTCCACGGAGCCCTCCCTGCCTCTCCTCCCGCGGGGGCGGCAGCGGCCACATTTAGTCCCTCCCCTTCACAGCAGCACACCTGGGAATGCTGTGCACATTCACATCTCTGCTTTCTGCCCTCCTCCCACCCCAATAACGCACCTACCCAGTGCTGGAGGTTTCAGCAGGCCACCAGCCCTTCTCAGGCCCCTCTCAGCGCGGACTCAAGCTGCTTCCCCACGCCCTGCGCCATACCTGGGCCCTGGGCCGCCAGCCCGGTGGCTGCGCCCGGGATCCGACTCTGGACTTCTCTATGTGGACGGTCGCAGGGGCACTCCCTCAGATCCCCTCTCCAGGCGGCACGAGCTAAGGACTCCCCACTCCTGCTCCACGCCCGCACCCCACAGCCTCGCAGCGACTCCCCCTGGGCCTGCAGGGCCTCGCCTCTCTCCACGCACCCTCCACACCGCCCAGTGCCCCCGCCGCCCGGAACCTCGGTAGTCTAGCTTCCCAACCAACACCCAGCCTGCCCTCACGTCCTGGGCCACCCGCCCAGACCCCGCAAACCTGGAGACACTAGGACCCCGCGCGACTGCACGCCCGCCTCAAACCCGCACGCGCCCGCCCAGTCCGTCCTGAAGCTAGGCATAACCCTAAATGCAAGCCTATCCCTAGACCAGACCCTAACCCCTGACCCTGACCCCACCCCTAATCCTGATCCTAACCGTAAAACCAACCCTAACCCCTAATGCTGACCCGAACCCTAAACCCAGTCCTAACCCTGACTCTAACCCCTAACCCTGACCCTAACCCCGACCCCTAACCCTGCCGGGAGGGCGCTCAGTCCCGGCTCCCAGAAAGGACAGCAGCACCCGGACCGGACGGCACCCCCGGAGGGACCCAGACTTGAGGACTCTGCTGCTCCAGCGCCCCAGCTCACGATTTTCCAGGACCAGGCGGGTCCCTCAGCGCAGCGCGTCCCTGTCGCTCTCCTGACCACGCCCCTCGTGTCCCCGCCCTATTCCCCGCCCCTGCCCCTCGCGCCCGGCGGGTCCCTTGCCCGAGTCCAGGCCCGACGCGCCTGCGCCCTCTGACCACGCCCCTCCCCGCCTCTATCCCCGCCCTTATCACTCGGCCCCGCCCACGCCCCTTGCGGCGGGGTGGGAGCCCAGCCGCACACCGCGCATGCTCCGAGCGCGGCGCCCCCGACGCGGCGTTCGGCTCGGCTCGGGCATTTCCGCCTCTTTGTTTTAAACTCCGGACGGGCTTTTTTTCTCCTCCTCTTGGGGGGGACCCAGAGGGAGCGGCGCCCCCTCCCCCCCTCCGGCGCGGACCCCGCGTGCGCCTTGCTCGCCCGCAGCCCCGAGACCGCAGGTCAGTGAGTCCGCCCTGCCTGGCCTGGGCCCGCGGCGCCCGCTCCTCAGGCTGCGGCCTCGGCCCGTGTCCGGCCCGGAAGGCTCCGAACCCCGGGCCCGCGCTCTGGCGTCCCCGTCGGCCTGGCCCGGGAAGCCCTTGGCAGGCCCCGGAGAGGGCTGGAGCCCAGGAGGGCCGGCACCCCAGCCCAGGAAGGACTCCGGGAGGTCGAAGATCCCAGCCCAGGCAGGACCCCGGGAGGGCCGGGACTTCAGCCCAAGCAGGATCCCGGGAGGGCCAAGACCCCAGCCCAGGCAGGACCCCGGGAGGGCTGGGACTCCAGCCCAGGAAGGACTCCGGGAGGTCGAAGACCCCAGCCCAGGCAGGGCTCCGGGAGGTCGAAGACTCCAGCCCAGGCAGGACCCAGGGAGGTCCAAGACCCCAGCCCAGGCAGGAGCCCGGGAGGTCCAAGACCCCAGCACAGGCAGAACCCCGGGAGGGCTGGGACTGCAGCCCAGGCAGGACGCAGGGATGGCAGGACCCCGGAATGGCTGGGATCGCAGCTCAGGCAGGACGCAGGGAGGTCAAGACCCCAGCCCAGGCAGGGCGCAGGGAGGCCAAGACCCCAGCCCAGGCAGGACGCAGGGAGGGCCAAGACTCCAGCCCAGGCAGGACCGCGGGAGGGCCAAGACCCCAGCCCAGGCAGGACCGCGGGAGGGCCAAGACCCCAGCCCAGGCAGGACCGCGGGAGGGCCAAGACCCCAGCCCAGGCAGGACCGCGGGAGGGCCAAGACCCCAGCCCAGGCAGGACGCAGGGAAGGCCAAGACCCCAGCCCAGGCAGGACCCCGGGAGGGCTGGGTCCTTAGACCAGGCAGGACCTGAAGAGAGTTGGGCTCTGGGACTGCCAGGACCCCCAGAGTGCCAGGACACTATGACAGGTCATCCGGGAGGGTCTGACCCTGGGACAGGTCACCGAGAAGGGCTGGGACCCCAAGATGGGTCACCAAGGAGGATCGGACCTGGCCACCTGGCAGGGCCCAGGGAGGGCTAGGACCCTGGGAAGAATCACGGAGAAGGGCCAGATCTAGGGACCAGGCAGAACCCAAAGAATGCCGGGACCCCAGAATAGGTTCCCCAGGAAGGTCCTGCCTTAATGTGGGTCGCAGACGAGGGCCAGGACCCCATGACCATCACTCAGGAGGACCTGACCCTGGAGCAGTCCTGTGAGTCCTGTGAGCACTGCTCAGACCCTGAGACCACCCCATCTCCTCTGAGGGGCTGGGACCCTGAGACAGCCCTATCTCCCCCGGAGGCTCGGACCCTGAGACAACCCTGTCTCCCCTGGAGGCTCAGACCCTGAGACCACCCCATCTCATCTGGAGACTCAGACCCTGAGACAGCCCTGTCTCCTCCGGAGGCTCGGACCCTGAGACAGCCCTGTCTCCCCCGGAGGCTCGGACCCTGAGACAGCCCTGTCTCCCCCGGAGGCTCGGACCCTGAGACAGCCCTGTCTCCCCCGGAGGCTCAGACCCTGAGACAACCTTGTCTCCCCCCTCGGAGGCTCAGACCCTGAGACAGCCTTGTCTCCCCCGGAGGCTGGGACCCTGAGACAGCCCTGTCTTCCCCCGGGAGCCAGGACCCTGAGACTGGACAGAGACAAGGGCTCCTGACATGGACAGGCTCCTAGATGACCAGGACCTCAAATGGGGTCACTTAGGGTCAGGACACTGGTGTGGACAGGGAAGAAGGCTAGGCTCTCAAGGAGGACCTGATGAGAGCTGGAACTTCCAGACAGGTCCTCAGAGGGTGGGGACTCTTGAACAAGTCACTGAGGAGAATGTAGACCCCAAGACTAGACTATAGGGAGTACTGGGACCCTGGAGGGGGGTTCCTGCAGTGTCCTGAATATGCCCAGCCCCCTCAGCTGGACGCACCTGCTGTGAAGGCCAGGCATCTGGCATCCTGGTACCTGAGGCCCTTTCCATGAGACCCTGGGCCAACCCCACAGCCCCTGCACACAAACTGCCTAGGTGGTTCCTGGGGCAGGTATGAGCCAGGGGCTTCAGGGTTCCAGGAGCTCTCAGCCTACAGGCTCCATGCCTCAGGGTGGCACTGTGCTCTCCCCTCTCAGCCCCTTGTCCAGGGCTGCTGTCCTGTCCTTGCCTTGGCCATGGTCCGTGTCCAACACCTTCAACCCCTCCTGCCCCTCTCCCCATCTTCAAGGTCACGTGAGTGCCCCGCTTCCTCAGTATAGAGGCGCTTCCTGTGTCCGGGAGACTCGGAGGAGAGGTGGAGTCTGAGCTGGGATGTGGAATCCTGGGCATATTTTGGGGACAGTTGGTCCAAGTCAGGAAAGCTGGAGCAGGCAAGGCTGTTTCCCACTCCCTCTCCAGTAAGGGAAGGAATTAAAGGATCCTGGTGGTGGTGGTAGGGGGGGTGGTTTATTTCTCTGAAACCTTTGAATCAGCGTTTCATCGAGAACTTGTGGGTGTTTTCCTTTAATTTGGAAGTGGTAATGAAAAAGGGGTGCAGTTTTTATACTGCATGAGGTATTCAGAAGCGAGCGATCTATGCTGTCCTTTGACTAGGGAAGGGTTGTCTAGTGAGATCTTGTCAAGGGTGTTTCAAGAAGGTGGTCATCCCAGGAACCCCGCTCCCAGAGGGCGCCGTGTGGCTGCTTGGTGTGCCGCACATTTTCCAGAAGAGTGAATGATGCATGAACGAGTGAATGAAAGGCAGGGTCGCTCTTCAGGCACATCCCCTCAGATTAGGCATGCGGGCTTGCCTGGAAGTTGGGCAATAAGATGAGGTATAACCCTAAAACTCTGAGCTATCTGGACTCCCAAGAGAGACACTGTGAATTAGATGGTTCGGGATTTCATCTCTGCTACAGCTTCACTTCTTGGTTACTTAGGAGAAAACCGTGTTAGGTTTTCAGCTTAACATTTCGGGGTACTCAGTGTCAGCCACATTGCATCCCTGCGTGGTCACCCTGGGCCTAGAAGCTTTTACTCGCCCAGTGTAACCGCCAGGGACCTTTTTACTTAACATTTCCTTCCGATTTGCTCTTTTGACATATCCTTTACTGGTTTTTAAACTTCATTTGCTTTGTGAAATTGTGGAGAGGCTTGTGAAGCTGAGTGTTCAGGTTTGTTTGGGTCTGTGCTGTCTGGTTCCCAGGTTTTTAGAGGTGTGGCTGTGCTGAGTGGCTGTATTATTTATATATTGCTGTGCGGCGGATTACCCCGGAACCCATGACTTAAACCAACAGTCCGAAAGTATCTTACTGTTTCTGTGGGTCAGGATTGCAGGCAGGCTGTGGCTCAGGGACCTCCCATCTGGGGTTGTGTCTCCTCTGAAGGCTGGACTGGGGAGGGTCTGCATCCAGGCTGCATCATGTGACTGTGGGCTGGAGACCTCAGTTCCTTTCTCTACATGGCAGCTCTGAGGGAGCCCATGCCAAGTCAGAGAGGGACAGGAAGGACGTCCCAGTCTTTGTGGAGTGACATTCTACCACTTTTGCCAAATTCTCTTTGCCAGGAGTCATTAGGCCCCTACACACTTGAGGGGAGGGGACTCCAAAACGGTGAGCATACGATGGGCAGATGGGGTCACTGGAACACCTTAAAGCCTGCACAGCGCGGCGGTGCTGTGAGCCTGGCACCTGTCAGGGCACCGGAGAGACTTCCTGTAAGTAAATCAGCGATTGCATGTGGAGTCACGTATTAAGACGAGGATGTGACCATTCAGCTGTCTCTTTAATTGGTGCGGGTTTCTCCAGTGTCACCGTCATGACTGAGATATTTGTGATATGTAAAGGAAGATAAATTACAGATAGAAAAGATTCTTAGGAATTAACTTGTAATTTGGAATACCAGTAGCAAGCCATAAGACCCCCACAAATTAAATTGCAGGGTGTGTGTCACTGATGTTAAATTCTTTCTGACAGCTTCGGGTGCAGTGATTGTACTTGTTCCCAGAGTCCCCTCATTTTCTTCATGCCAGTGATTTTGCTCCAGAAATTATCAACCGACTTCTGTTAAGTTTTCCTAAACCATTTTAAATATGTGGGGGAAATGTTTTTACTGGTTACGGTAGACCTTGTGCACGCGGTTATTTGTGACTTCATAAAAATGCTGTGGGAGACATGAGACCCTGACCATGTTGGACATTTGACCTGTGTGAGGACTTAACTCCAGGGTCGAGGCACTACTGCGAGCCAGAGCCTCTGCTCCCAGCAGCCACCCTCCGCTCCACAGGGAGCCGGACCCCATGCCTCCCTCGGGTTCTGGGCTGGAGCGAGGGCCGGGAAGGGGACCTGTCCTGGACTCTGGAGACCTCAGCCGCCCCCTCCCACCACGCTGCCCTCTCTAGATCGTCAGCGGCTGTGACAAAATCAAGGAGCTGCAGGGTGCGGCAGGGGCCCTTTGCCACAGGCTAGAATTGTTTACTTGGGTTTTTTGATTTGGATTATAAAGTGAGCCTTGTTTTGATGTATACTGTTACTCTTTATTAAATGGCAGGATTTATTTTGTTTGCAGCCTTGTTTGGTTTATGGTTAGAATTGAAGTTGAAAATGTAATTTTTCTTTTTTTCTTTTTTTTTTTTTTTTGAGACGGAGTCTGGCTCTGTCGCCCAGGCTGGAGTGCAGTGGCCGGATCTCAGCTCACTGCAAGCTCCGCCTCCCGGGTTTACGCCATTCTCCTGCCTCAGCCTCCCGAGTAGCTGGGACTACAGGCGCCGCCACCACGCCCGGCTAGTTTTTTGTATTTTTTAGTAGAGATGGGGTTTCACCATGTTAGCCAGGATGGTCTCGATCTCCTGACCTCTTGATCCTCCCGTCTCGGCCTCCCAAAGTGCTGGGATTACAGGCTTGAGCCACCGCGCCCGGCCAAAAATGTAATTTTTCTACAGAATTAGCCAAGCGTGTGTAATTTTTCTGCAAAAATTAGCTGGGCAAGGTGGCAGGTACCTGTAATCCCAGCTACTTGGGAGGCTGAGGCAGAAGAATCACTTGAAGCCGCGAGGCGGAGGTTGCAGTGATCTGAGATCGCACTGCTGCACTCCAGACTGGGCGACAGAGTGAGACTCTGTCTCAAAAAAATAAAAAATAAAATAAAATAAAATGTAATTTTTCTTTTACCATTGAAATATAATGAGGTTTAGGGACAGTTTCCTATTGTTTATCTATTTTTTATTATAATATTTGCTGTTAATATTGTAAAAATATGGTACAATTCATTGTGCTTCAAAAACTGAAGTTATTTTTAATTTCATACATTAATAGTTTATCATTGAATTTTAAAAATGTGAGGCCTTAAGAAAAACAAAACAAAGCTATCTTTCCTGATCTGCCGTGTTTCTCCCGACAGAACTGAATTATGTAAATGCCAAAATGACAAAGAACAATAGTGAATGTTGCCTAGGTGCATTTTTGTAGAATTATCCACTAAATTAAGCAAAACTGCCATTGATAGGAACTAATACTCTCTAGAAAATATAGCCCTTCAACCTATTATTGTATTGACTTGCTTTTTTTTAAAGATAAACTCTAATATTTTTGTTTGTTTGTTTTTGTTTTTTTGTTTGTTTGTTTTGAGTTGGAGTTTAGCTCTCGTAACCCAGGCTGGAGTGCAGTGGCGCGATCTCGGCTCACTGCCACCTCTGCCTCCCAGGTTCAAGTAATTCTCCTGCCTCAGCTCCCTAAGTAGCTGGGTTTACAAGTGCCTGCCACCATGCCCTGCTAATTTTTTGTATTTTTAGTAGAGACGGGGTTTCGCCATGTTGGCCAGGCTGGTCTTGAACTCCTAACCTCAGGTGATCCACCCATCTCAGCCTCCCAAAGTGCTGGGGTTACAGGTGTGAGCCATCGCGCCCGGCCAATAAACTCTAATATTTAGGTACTTTTAGAGAGTGAATTTGTTGGCTTGGTGTTTTTTTTTTCTTTTCTTTTCTTTTTTTTTTTTTGCAAATTCAGTGATATTTGCTGGGCTTTGCTACATTAACAGCAAATTCCAGATGTTTAATAAGAAATAGATGCAAAGAGAGGAAGTCTGTCTGCAGACCTCTTTGAAACTCCCTGTAATCCATGGGTCCTGTTGGCCTGGTGGGTCTTATGGGGGCTGTGGGCCTCGTGGAAGCTGTGGGCCTCATGGGGTCTGTACGGCCTTGTTGGGGGCCTGTGGGCCTGGTGGGGGCTGTGTGGGCTCATGGGGGCTATGGCCTGGTGGGGGCTCATGGGTCCTTTGTGGCCTGGTGGGGGCTGTGGGCCTGATAGGGGCTGTGTGGGCTCATGAGGGCTGTGTGCCTCATAGGGGCTGTGGGCCTGGTGGGTCCTTTGTGGCCTCATGGGTCCTGTGTGGCCTGGTGGGGGCTGTGTGCCTCCTTGGGGCTGTGGCCTTGTGGGTCCTATGTGCCTCGTGGGTCCTGTGTGACTTTGTGGGGGCTGTGGCCTCCTGGGGGCTGTAGCCTTGTGGCTCCTGTGTCCCTTGTGGGTCCTGTGTGGCCTGGTGGGGGCTGTGGCCGTGTGGGTCCTGTATGCCTCGTGGGTCCTGTGTGGCCTAGTAGGGGCTGTCGCCTTGTGGGGGCCGTGGCCTTGTGGGTCCTGTGTGGCTTTGTGGGTCCTATGTGGCCTTGTTGGTCCTATGTGGCCTGGCAGGGGCTGTGTGCCTCCTGGGGGCTGTGGCTTGTGGGTCCTATGTGCCTTGTGGGTCCTGTGTGCTTCGTGGGTCCTGTGGGACCTGTGGTGGGGGCTGTGTGGCCTTGTGGGGACTGTGGCCTCATGGGGGCTGTAGCCTTGTGGGTGGGTTCTGTGTGGCCTCATGGGGACTGTATCCTTGTGGGTCCTGTGTGGCCTGGTGGGGGCTGTGACCTGGTGGGGGCTGTGGCCTTGTGGGTCCTGTGTGGCCTGATGGGGGCTGTGGCCTCGTGGGGGCTGTGGCCTTGTGGGTTCTGTGTGACCTTGTGGGTCCTGTGTGGCCTTGTGGGGGCTGTGGCCTCGTGGCTGCGTCTCCTGTCTGGGTCCTGTGAGCTGTTACATTTCCAGGTTCTTGATCAGGTCTGGCCCGTATTAGATGCTCAATAAATAGTAACCAGAAGCTGATCCTTGTGGATACTGTGTGGAGCTCCTGTGTGGAGCTGTTCTGAGGCATGTTAACTTGTTGGATTCCTGATGCCGCCCAGGAATCAGACCATAAAAGCTGTGCTTGTTTCTCAGCATGAGCCTGGCATGGCAGAGGGCGCACAGGGCAGGCATGGTTGGAATGTGGGGGCAATGAGGGCTCACCTTAAAACTTTTAAAATGTTAAGTGATTTTAATTTACTTTTTCACCCAAATTTTTACGAAGAAAAAAATCGCAATAGAGAAAAATGGAGAAAATTATACAGTGAGTACTTGCTGAGGTCCAAATGTCTGTGTCCCCCAGAATCCATGGGGGACCCTAACCCCCAAGGTGGTGGTGTCGGGCGTGGGGCCCTTGGGAGGCTCTGCCCTGATGACCAGGGCCCTTTCTGTCATTGAGGACATGAAAGAAGGCGCTGCCTGTGAGGACTCCGACCCCACCAGCCCCCAAATCTGCCAGCGTCTTGATTCTGGACTCCTGGCCTGCAGAACTGAGAAGTGAGTTCTATGGTTTGTCAGCTGCTCAGTGTCAGGTGCTTTGGTCACTGAACACACCAGGACGGCACCCTCTACCGCCTAGACCCACTCATGGCCGTTCGGCCACGTTTGCTTCCGCTCCTTCTCTCAGTACATCCTGTACCCACCTGTGAGCGGCTCTGGACAGGAGCCTTGCTGGGAAGGTGAGAGTCCCAGCTGAGAGCAAGAACCAGGGGAGGCCCCCACACCGCTGCGGCCTCACTGTGACCCCGGGACAGGGAGGCCCCCACACCGCTGCAGCCCCGCTGTGACCCTGGGACGGGGAGGCCCCCACACTGCTGCGGCCCCACTGTGACCCCGGGACGGGGAGGCCCCCACATCGCTGCAGCCCCACTGTGACCCCGGGACGGGGAGGCCCCCACACCGCTGTGATCCTGGGATGGGGAGGCCCCCACATCACTGCGGCTCCACTGTGACCCCGGGATGGGGAGGCCCCCACACCACTGCGGCTCCACTGTGACCCCGGGATGGGGAGGCCTCCACACCACTGCGGCTCCACTGTGACCCCGGGACGGGGGTGCCTACTTCACGGCGTTAGCTGATTTCCAGGCCGCCTTACCTCTCCCCAGCTGAGAATATCTCCATGTCTTCCAGAACCAGAGTCAGCCAGGGCCTGGCCTTGCCCTGGCCCTGCTGACTGTGCCAGGTGAGACCCCCTGGCGCTGGAGGTCTTGTCTCCCTGTCCGTGGACCGGGCTCGCGTCCTTCCCACCCCACTGCCTTCTGCCAGGCCGGCGGAGACATGGCTCCTGATGTCCTCTTCAGTCTCAGCTGGAGAAAGCTGCTCTGGAGGGACTCTTGTCTTTAGGCCAGGCACACCTGGGCACTCCCGATTTTGAGGTAGCTTATTTGGGACCTTAGTTACAGCTTCAAGAGTCCCTTTACAGCAGTCCGTGGGTCAGTATGTGAGAAACAGGACAAGGTCTGTGTACACCAGAGGCCCAGAATCTTGGTGCCATTTCCAAATTCTGCCTCCCACAGTCTGGCCTCTGGTCACCCCAAATTTATATCCCTCCCACATGCACACCTCACTCACCCCTTCCCTTACGAGGTTCCCAGGATCCCATCAAGGGTGGCATCAGCTCAGAGTCCCGAGGGCACCCCCAGGGGTTCTGATCAGCTGCTTCCAGCCCTACAGTGACGGGGTCCCACCGCCTCTGGGCCTGTTTTTACTTTATCCTGCTTCTGTGCAGATTGAGCAAGAGAACTGGGCGTCGGTGCTGGGGCGCTGTAGACCCTGAGGGTGAGAACTGGGCTTCAGCTCTGGGCTAATGTAGACCCTGAGGGTGAGAACTGGGCGTCGGTGCCGGGACGCTGTAGACTTTGAGGGTGAGAACTGGGCGTCGGTGCCGGGACGCTGTAGACTTAGAGGGTGAGAACTGGGCGTCGGTGCTGGGGCACTGTAGACACCATTAATTGCGTTCTGACCTTGCCTCTCTTTTCCTGGTGTTGTCTGGGTTTACCATCTCCAGCTCTACCTCCTGAGGGTCACGTCATAGCCCCCAGCCCCCCTTGGCCTCTGTTCATGTTCTCCTATCTGAGGGCTGTGTTCTCCAGCCACCTCCTGGTGGTCCCTCGGGCCCCTGTTGTTGCCTCTGTCTCTGGCCCTCTTGCCTCTATCTGGGGTTGCCCGCTGCCTTCGCAGCCTCGCCCTCCTCGGCTGAGTCTCCCGCCTTGGTCTGTCCCTCTTCTTCCTTGCCGTAGGTGTGTTTTTCCAGAGTCATCACTCCCTGGCCACTGTTGTGCCAGTCCCAGCTCGAGCCTGATTGTAGTCGGCAGTGGCTGAGCCGGACTGGTACCAGTGCTGCCAACACTGCCTGGCGCAGAAAAGGTGTTCGGCAGGCGTTTTCTGAGTGAACGTTGAAACTCAACCTTCCTGAGACCTCTGGAAACACCCTTGCTTCCTCTCATCCTGAGTAGTCGAGTGGCTGGGCAGGGAATTCTGTGTGGAAGGTCATTTTCTTCAGAGTGAAGGATGGTGGCTTCGACTTGTAGAATTCAGTGTTGCCATTGTAAAGCCGGACGCGGAACCCCAGTCCTTTGTGGGGCTTCTGCCCCAGGGAGCTGCGGGGCCCCTCTGTGCCCTGAGACCCCCCAGTCGGGGGGTGGCGGTGTGTGGCGCTCTGTGGCCCTTCATTCCGGCGGGCAGTGCTGGTGAGGGGTTGTTTCAGCTTCGGAGGTGAAGGCCTGCCGTGGGCCTGGAGAATGACGGAAAGTGATACAAGGTCTTTGTGCTCGTTGCCCCGCTGAGGACATAAAATTAAGGTATAATTCAAAGCTCCTTCTCTCACGTTTCTCTCTTCTTTCTACAAAACCTATTAATGAGATGTTGGAACTTTTCGCTCACATGTCCTGTCTTTTTCTAGTGTTTGGGAAGATTTTCTCAACTTGATCATCCAGTCCTTCTCCTGAATTTTAGTATTGCCAGGCACATGGCTGACACAGGGAGATGGGCAGGGAACAAAATAAGTCAGTAAATTATAAGGTTGGAGCCCTGCTGCGTGGGCACATGTGTGTGTGGATGTGTGTGCATGCATGTGTGTGTGTGTGCGTGTGGGGGGGTGTGCATGCATCCTTGGGTGTGTGCATGTGTGTACATGGGGGTGTGCATGTGTGTGCGTGCATGTTGGGGTGTGCATGCATGCATGGGTGTGTGTGCGTGGGCTTGCGTGTGTGTGCTTACTTTTTTTTTTTTTTGAGACAGAGTCTTGCTTTGTCACTCAGGCTGGAGTGCAGTGATGCAGTCTCGGCTCACTGCAACCTCCACCTCCTGGGTTCAAGTGATTCTCCTGCCTCAGCCTCCTGAGTAGCTGGGACTACAGGCGCCTGCCACCATGCCCAGCTAATTTTTGTATTTTTAGTAGAGATGGGGTTTCAGCATATTGGCCAAGTGGCTCTCAAACTCCTGCCCTCGTGATCTGCCTGCCTTGGCCTCCCAAAGTGCTGGGCTTACAGGTGTAAGCCACCGCGTCTGGCCGTGTGCGCTTACAAGGTGGTCTCTGCAGCATCACTGAGATGACATTGAGAAGAGGCTTGATAAGGTGCAGGAGGGCGTGTTCTGGGCACAGGGCACCATGAGCAGGAGGGCCAAGAATGTCCTGCGGTGAGTGAGGAGTCCACGCGGCGGGGGCAGAGGCAGGTGTGGGCTGATGGCAGGGCCAGGGCCTGATCTCGATGGCCCTGAGGAGCCTCTGCGTCCACTCGGGCTTGTGTGTTCGGGGACCCTGTGGGTACTGCGTTGAGGTCAGTGAGGCCTGGTATGGCAGAGGTGAGGGTGCTGTGTGGGTGCTGGGTGTCCTTCAAGGCACAGCAGATTGGTTTCTAGTGGGGCCCAGTGTGAGGGAGGCGCAGGTGGCTCAGAGGTGCTGGGACTCCCCGGGGTACAAGGCTGTCAGAGGAGGTCAGGGCAGAAAGGTCCCAAGGGATGTGCCGGCCGCCCACTGACGTGCAGCTGTCAGACGTCTGGATGGGAGTTCAAGGCAGGGTTGGGCTGGAGGTGCCTGGAGAGGAAACGTGGAGTCGGGGGTCTGTGGGCAGCCCCCGGGGTGGCACGGGGGGCCAGGCTGCTGAAGTGCCCCCCCGGCTGCCCGGGTGTAACCTGCCTGGGCCTCCTGGACAGCTGCAGGCCTGCAGGGCCTGTGTTGAAGGGGGATGTCACTGGGCTGCACTCTGAGGCTGGTAGTGACTCTTCTCTGGGTCCCACCTTAGTGAATGTACCTCAGGTCTTTGTACAAACTCAAATATTTGTATAAACACTTAATTTAAGAAATGAGGCCGGGCGCGGTGGCTCAAGCCTGTAATCCCAGCACTTTGGGAGGCCGAGACGGGCGGATCACGAGGTCAGGAGATCGAGACCATCCTGGCTAACACAGTGAAACCCCGTCTCTACTAAAAACACAAAAAACTAGCCGGGCGAGGTGGCGGGCGCCTGTAGTCCCCGCTACTCGGGAGGCTGAGGCAGGAGAATGGCGTAAACCCAGGAGGCGGAGCTTGCAGTGAGCTGAGATCCGGCCACTGCACTCCAGCCCGGGCGACAGAGCAAGACTCCGTCTCAAAAAAAAAAAAAAAAAAAAAAAAAAAGAAATGAGAGCTGGCGCTCGCCTGTAATCCCACCTACTGAGAAATGTCAGCCCAGCAGTGAGGCCTGTCTGGTCTCAGCCCTGTCCGTGTGAGCTCCGTGCTGTGTGCGTGGCCCCCATAGCACCGTGGTCCATGGAGATGGAGTTGGCTGGCTCTGGCTGGGAGTTGGGGGCCCGGCTGCTCTAATGCAGGCAGGACCCTGAGTGGGGCTAGGAGGCAAGGACTGGGTGGGGGGGCTCGATGTCACAGGCGTGGGCAGGAACCCGTGGCCCTCTGAGAGCTTCGTGGCCACGGTAGGGGCTGGGCCATGGGGGAAGCGACTTTATTGCCTGGGGTCAGTTCCTGGCAGGGATTCTTACTGTCTTTCTAGACATGGACCCTTTTGAGAATTAAATTCAAAGCACTGTCATGTTATATTATTGTTTTTCATTTTCTTTTTATTTGGAGATAGAGTCTTGCTCTGTCGCCCAGGCTGGAGTGCAATGGCACGATCTCGGCTCAGTGCAACCTCTGCTATACAGATTCAAGCAATTCTCCTGCCTCAGCCTCCTGAGTAGCTGGGATTACAGGCGCCCGCCACCATGCCTGGCTACTTTTTATATTTTTAGTAGAGACAGGGTTTCACTATGTTGGTCACACTGGTCTTCAACTCCTGACCTTGTGATCTGCCCATCTTGGCCTCCCAAAGTGCTGGGATTACAGGCGTGAGCCACCTCGCCCAGCTGTTTTTCATTTTCTTAAAAAAACCTTCAGGGTGACATAGCTGTTCAGAGAACCATGCAAAGTTCCCTTTTCCTCCTAACCTGGCTCCTCTCCAGCGGGAAGGAGCAGAGAGTGCTTGTGGTGTGGTTCTGCGTGTCCACACGAGGTTGATGAGAACCCTCGGTGCCTGGACTGTCTTCTCGCCAGGTGCAGCTCAGGGACGTGGTGGTGCTGGAGAGTGGTTTGTGTCTGTACCTCCCTGGCTGCTGTGAGCCGCCTCCCCGCGTCCTCTGTCCTCAGCACAGGTTGGCGAGGGAGCCGTGTGTGTCTGTGGTGCAGGTGCGACACGGGGTCCTGTCAGGGAACAGGAGCAAGGCGTTCATGCCATAGGGAGGTGGAGAAGGGACGCTGTGTGAGTCTGGCAGGTGCCGAGGGCTGCAGCAGAGCTGGAGGGGCAGGGCGGTGCAGACGGGGCGTTTGGGGTCAGGCCAGCCGTGGAAAGACCGCAGTGGACCAGGTGCGGAGACACAGAGCTCGAGGCGTCCAGTGGTCTGGCTGGGCCTCGTCCATGTGCTGCCGCAGGCATGGAAGGGACCCCAGCCCAGCTCCCTTCCTTGGCAGTGGGGGCGTGGGGGCTGCATTACACAGGAAGGGACTGTCCGGATGATGGGAATGTGTCTGGGATCGTAGCTGTGGTGTAGCTCACAGTGTTGTGAACAGCGGGTGCTGGGTTGGGGGCATCTGTGGGGCCAGTTTCAGCAGTGTGGTCATTTTTGTGAAAATAAATGAAAATAGGTTTTGCAGAGCCCGTTGGTGAAGGCAGGGGTGCCTCTGGCGTTGACTGGACGGCCTTTCCCTCCTGAGTGACAGCCCTGGACGCACTGTCCCCTCATGAGGATGCTGATGTGGCCCTGCTGCCAGAGTGTGCCGTGCACGAGGGGGCTGGGCCGCACAAGCACCCGTGCGTCACTGAGGAGGGTGACTGCGGGAGGATCACCCATGTGTCACCGAGGAGGGTGACTGTGCAGGAGGACACAGTGCCACAAGGGAGGGCAGCAGAGTGGTTTCAGCTCCGGGAGGTGGGGCAGCCCGTGCAGAGAGGTGCAGGGTCTCTTGTCTGGTGGACAGGAGCCGGCCCACCTGTGAGTGGGTAGGGCCTCCTGCCAGGGAGCCTTGTGCATGGCTGGGAGGAGGGCGCAGCTGATGTGGACGCAGCCCCAACGTGAACAGAACCCCACGTGGACGGGCGATGATGTGCGTGTGGACTCTGCGTGGACACAGCCCCGACGTGAACAGGACCTCGCGTGGACGGGCGATGACATGTGTGTGGACCCCGCGTGGACACAGCCCTGATGTGAACAGGACCTCGCGTGGACAGGCAATGATGTGCGTGTGGACCTGGCGTGGACGGGCGATGATGTGTGTGTGGACCTTGGCGTGGACGGGCGATGACGTGCATGTGGACCCCACGTGGACACAGCCCCGACGTGAACAGGACCTTGCGTGGACAGGCAATGATGTGCGTGTGGACCTGGCGTGGAGGGGCAATGATGTGCGTGTGGACCTGGCGTGGACGGGCAATGATGTGTGTGTGGACCTTGGCGTGGACGGGCGATGACGTGCGTGTGGACCCCACGTGGACACAGTCCCGACGTGAACAGGACCCCACGTGGATGGGCGATGACGTGCATGTGGACCCGGCGTGGACGGGCAATGATGTGCGTGTGGACCCAGCGTGGATGCAGCCCCGACGTGAATGGATGTGGTTCCGACGTGACCGCGCTGGCACGGGAAGCAGAGGGTGAGGCCCTGCTCTGCTGTCAGGAGGACGTGTCAGATTTCTGTCTCTAAGATGCTGCTCAGACTTGTCTGGAGGGTGAATTAGTGGGAGGGTGGCTTGGAAAAGGCTGTCCTCGGCGAGTTTCACCACTTGGACGTGAGCTCTGGCATGGGCCAGGGAGTGGCCGAGGACAGCGAGGAGGAGAGGATGACCCCATGGGCAGCAGGGGCTCAGACGGGAGGTGTGGAGCAGACGGGACTCCACGTGGCACCGCCCCTCCCACCTGGGCTGGGCACCCGCGAGGCTGAGGACACTGGGGAGGGAACGCTGCCTGTTGGGCGGTGGTGACGATTTCATGGGTGTGTGTGAAACCAACCTCGCTGCACGCTGCAGCAGTGCGGGCCCCGACTCTCCGTGCTCCCCAGTGGGGCTGCTCCATGCAGCACAGGACACGCCTGCAGCTCTGTGCCTGTGAGTCTCAGGAGCTGTTTTCTGGAAAGTTCGTAACTCAGCAAAACTGACTCACAAACAACAGAAACTTCAAGGCTGTTCTAAGACATGGGTGGCAGAAGAAAATGTGCCCCAGGGGTGGGCTTGTGATGCCACCTCTTCCTCCTGGCAGAGTCCCCCCAGATGAAGCCTGGGCTGGGCAGTCAGCCAGATGGGGGAGGGGGCCGAGGCGTCCAGGCTGCAGAGGGTGCCGGGGTGGACAGCGGAGGAGAGAGGGAGTCGGTGCCTGAGGAGGCTGTGGGCGAGGCGGAGCGAGGGCAGAGTGCACTCACTGGGGGTCACCCTGCCCCCCTGGGACTCCCCTCAGAGGACAGAGAAGCCCCCGGTGAGCGGGGCTGCTGAACGCAGGCCCCAGGGCCTGTAGGATCCTTAGGGAGACGGGTGGCTCTGTATGTGGGCATGGAGAGAGGCCTATGGGAGATGGGTGGATGGGTGTCTCTGTGTGTGGGTGGGCAGAGGCCTGTGGGAGGTGGGTAGACGGGTGACTCTGTGTGTGGGCGTGGAGAGAGGCCTTTGGGAGAAGGGTGGATGGGTGTCTCCGCATGTGGGCATGGGGAGAGGCCCGCAAGAGATGGGTGGACGGGTGACTCTGTGTGTGGGCATGGAGAGACCCGTGGGAGACTGGTGGACGGGTTGCTCTGTGTGTGGGCGTGGAGAGGCCTGTGGGAGACTGTTGGACAGGTGGCTCTGTGTGTGGGCCTGGGGAGAGGCCTGTGGGAGGCGGATGGGTTGGTTGGCTCTGCGTGTGGGCGTGGAGAGAGGCCTGTGGGAGGTGGGTGGACTGGTGTCTCTGCATGTGGGCGTGGAGAGAGGTGGATAGGTTGGGAGGCCGATAGGTTGGGTGGCTCTGCATGTGGGCGTAGAGAGAGGCCTGCGGGAGGCGGATGGGTTGGGCTGTTGGGTGGCTCTGTATGTGGGCATGGAGAGGCCCGTGGCAGCTCCTTCGTTGCAGAAACCGCATCAGAGCACATCTCACGTAGTGCAGGACACACGGGGCGTGGGACGGCGTCTGTATGAGAGCAGCATCTGTGCGTATGCAGTGTTATTTAAGGACACACCCACAGACACGGACGGACACGTCCTTACACGGAGAACGGCCATTGCCTCTGAGTGTTCAGGATGATACGTTTTTCCTTAATATCATCCTTCGCTTTGCTCATCATACTGAATACGTGTGTATGTGAGTTTTACTGCAAAACAAAACAAACAAGCCACTGTGTTATCCAGACGGCTCTGTGCTGCGGGCGCGACTCAGGACAGTGGCTCCTGCCAGCGTCCGGTAGCGGCAGCTAAATGACAGGAGCCGGAGGCCACTCCAGGCAGCGGCGTGGCTGGTGTGCGGGGTGTTTTGGGGGTGTCTGAGCTAGGTGGAGAGGAAGGCATATGTCACGCTGAGGCATCAGAGACACATCCATTCACGTCAGGGCTGCGCCCGCGCCGAATCCACACTCACGTCATTGCCGCCCACGCCGGGATGTGTCTGAAGAGTGTGGTGACAGCCGTGTGCCCTGTACATTTCTGAAGGCTCCTAGCGGCTGCAGTTGCCGGGAGCCATGGAGCCATGTGACCTTGAGGTCCACCAGGGAGGGGAGGGTGCATTTCAGAGGCTGGAAGTGGCACCTGGAGGGGCTGGCCCTGGGTGTGATCGCTGAGAGGAGGGAGGTGGAAAAAGATCTGGAAGATGCCCGGGGGAAGCAGGAGAAGGTGAGTGACCAGAGTGGGGTGCCCAGAGGGTAGCCCAGGGCAGACCAGAGGAGGGGGCGGGTTTCGCACCCCCGGGAAGGGGGAGGGGCTCTGTGAAAGTGTGAGCTGTGTGGACATGGAGCTTGTGAGTCTGACCGGGAAAGACAGAGGGTTCCAGACGGTGCGGGAGCCCCTTCGGTCTGGCTGTGTGGGGCAGGGTCCTCACCCCCGGGGAGGGGCCTCGTAGGGCGGATTCCTAGAAGATCCTCAGGACGCAGGAGCGGAGGCTGCTGGCTGGATGAGGATGGAGCCGAGACCTGAGCAGGCAGCCCGGGTCTGAAGGACAGCACAGGGGCTTGTGTGAGGCCACGAGGGGCTGGAGTACGATGCCCGTGTGATCCAGGTCTGGTGTGTGACGCGTCAGGCCCCACGGCACCCCAGGCTGGCTGGCTCTCCAGAAGGCCTGTGGTCTTCATGGCCGCAGTGCGTTCCGGGGACAGGGCAGAGTGGAGTCAGCAGAGGGAGGAGGTGCATGGGGCATCCAGGGATCCAGGGGTCTCTGGGCCACGCTCCCCTCCCCAGCAGCTGTGAGGACGGTGCGGGCTACTGTCTGCCCAGGACTGTGTCAGGCATAGCAGCTGCTGTTAACAGTCAAGGAATGTTCAGGTCAATTCGAGAACTTCAGGGCCCAACAGCAGAGCCCCGGCAGACAGACTCAAGACAGGTGGTGGTTGTCAGCCAGGAGGGGGCACGGAGCCCTGGGGGTGGTCAGGCCCATGTGGCCTTGGGACGACAGCAAGAGATGGGATCGGCTGCAAGAGACAGGGAAGTGGGTGACAGGGAGGCTCAGGGGCTGCAGCCAAGGCCCCGGAGGCTCTTCCACACCAGAGCCCATGTTTGGCCATGCCGGCCAGGTCAGGGGCTCAGTCCGGCCGGCCACCACAGCCGGCAGCACAGGCAGGAAGGTGAAGCTCCATGGAGCACCCTGGTGGACAGTGGTGCTGTCAGGGCCGTGGACCAGAAGACGGAGCCCATGCTCTGTCTGGATGGGTGGGGTGGCAGCTGCCAGTTCAAGGTCTGTCTTTTGTTTATTTACTTTATAAAACGCTCCAGGTGTTTTGTGAGAAATTATTCTTGGCCAGGTGTGGTGGCTCACACCTGTAATCCCAGCACTTTGGGCCGGGTGTGGTGGCTCACACCTGTAATCCCAACACTTTGGGCTGGGTGTGGTGGCTTACACCTGTAATCCCAGCACTTTGGGAGGCCTTGTGGGCGGATCACCTGAGGTCAGGAGTTGAGACCACCCTGGCCAGTGTAGTGACACCCCCGTCCCTACTAAAAATACAAGAAATTAGCTGGGTATGGTGGTGCACGCCTGTAGTCCCAGCTACATGGGAGGCTGAGGTAGGAGAATTGCTTGAATCTGGAAGGTGGAAGTTGCAGTGAGATGAGATCACACCACTGCACTCCAGCCTGGTGACACAGCAAGACTCTGTCTCAAAAAAAAAAAAAAAAGAAAAGAAATTATTATCTTAGTGTTGATAAGTTTGCCTTTATACATACCAATAGTTGTGCACACTGAGAGAAGTAGGCAGTTTGGGATCTGAAACTGGCCTGGTGACACTGCAGGTGTGGGCAGGCAGGCAGATGCGGGCACAGGCGGGCGCTTCCCGTACTGTTGAGGCCACCAGAGCCTGTGCTTCTGTGGTTGGTTTTGATGAGGACTCCCTCCATGTCGGAGGCCGTGTGAGGCACGTATCGCAGACCGCCGGCTGCGTTGTGAGGTGTGCACACGTGGAGCCGTGACAGTCATGGGAAGTTCTGTTTCCAGCTTTAAGCTTTTGTTTAAATCTCTGCATATCAGGAAATGATAAATTAAGACCGAATGAGAAGCTGTGGACTAGACGTGGGGTGTGGCGTGTGTAGGCTGCTGGGAGGAGGGGCAGCAGCCCTGAGGGGTTGTGGGGCCCACGGGACCATCTGACGCAGTGCATGGCGGAGCTGCGTTTCCCTGTGGAGGAGGGAGTAGGAATGGGCTGTGGGCCACGGCTCCGTGGGCTGCTGAGGGCTGCTGTGGGTTCTGCTCTTATTTGCCCAGGGCCCCTCCTGTCCAGCCTTAGCACTCGTCCCCGGGTTCCCCAGCAGGTGACCACAGATGATGATGGAGCCTCCTGGAGCTGCCTCAGTTTCCCCAGCCGGCCCCTCACTGTCCTCCCCATCTCAGGAGCCCCGGAGCCACTCTCTGCCAGGCTCTCTGTGGCTCCAGTTAACCCTCAGGTCGTCCCAGCTTCTTCTGAGCCATGGTTAGGATTGTTAGGATCAGCCCCGTCCACTGTGTGTCCATGGAAGTGAAACAGGCCACCAGCAGCAGGTGGCCGTGGGTGGGACGGGCTGTGGGGCAGAGGCTGGAGTGGTCTCGCGGGTGCACACCTGGGCCGCAGGGTGCTGCGGCCGTGGCTCCTGCACGCCGGGGTCAGCAGCCATCTCGTTGGGTTTTTAATGTGCATTTCCCAGTTTACTGACACAATTGAGCATTTAAAACATGCTTATGTGACGTTTCTCTGTTGTGAAGCTCTCTATTGGCTAGAGTGGGGCTGGCGAACTCTGAGGGAGGGAGCAGACGGTGATTATGGTGTGCCTCAGGCCTCCCGCCAGCGAGCGGCGCTGTGTGCTGTGCTGGGAGCAGGCCCTGCGAGGCCACAAACCCGCGCACACAGCCACGCTGGCCAGGCCCTGGTCTAGGTTGTGGCCCTGGAGGCACTGCCAGAATTTCCCTCAGGCCTCGGCTCTTTTTCTCCATGGTGCTTTTGGATAACTCAGGGTGCTTCTCTTTGACTTGTCATTTCCTTCATGGTCAGTTTTGTTTTCTGTCTCATAAATCTTTTCCTCACCCACAATCATGACGATACCCTCCTTAGCAACCTCCAAAGGTTCATGGTCGCCTTTTCCAGTGTCCTCACCCACCCGGCCTTGGTTATTTTCGGAGTAGGATGGTTTAATACAAGCTGAGAGTTTGACTTTTTTTTTCTAATTTCAGCACCAGGAACGATGTTTGTGGTCTGTATTTTTAATTGTAAGATACACACTAAAATTCACCAGTTTCATTGTGCAGTTTGGGGACTTTTCCCCCCTGTCCAGTCTCACAGACTCGCGGACTCGCCGGCAGTGCTGGCCCAGAGCTCGGTCCCCACAGGCCTCCCTCAGGCCCCTCTGGCCAGTCCCTGCCCGGCCCGGACTGTGCATCCCGCCTGCATCCTCCCACCAGACTTCCCGTTCTGGAATTGCGTGGCGCGTGGGAACATGCTCCTGCGTCTGCCCCCCTCCCCCGTGGCATCGTGGGCGCCTGCGTTCACTCACTGCGGAGCCGCGTCTGCGTGGGGAGGGGTTATGCTGTGTTTATCAGCCGCCTCCTGAGGGACTAGGTGCTTGTTTCCAGTTTGGGGCTGTTAGGAAAGGGGCTGCTTTGAACATGGTTGTATAAGACTTTGAGAGGATGTGTGTGTTAGTGTCTTTTTTTTTTTTTTTTTTTTTTGAGATGGAGTTCCCCAGGCTTGTTCCCCAGGCTGGAGTGCAGTGGCGCGATCTCAGCTCACCACAACCTCCACCTCCCAGGTTCAAGCGATTCTCCTGTCTCAGCCTCCCCAAAAGTTGGGATTACAGGCACGCGCCACCATGTCTGGCTGATTTTGTATTTTTAGTAGAGACGGGGTTTCTCTATGTTGGTCAGGCTGGTCTCGAACTCCCAACCTCAGGTGATCTGCCTGCCTCAGCCTCCCAAAGTCCTGGGATTACAGGCATGAGCAACTGCACCTGGCCGTGTCTTTTTTTTTTTTTGAGATGAAGTCTCACTCTGTCATCCAGGCTGGAATGCAGTGCTGTCATCTCAGCTCACTACAGCCTCTGCCTCACAGGTTCAAGTGATTCTCCTGCCTCAGCCTCCTGAGTAGCTGGGACCATAGACGCCTACTACCACGCCCAGCTAATTTTTTGTATTTTTGGTAGAGACGGGGTTTCACCACGTTGCCGGGGTGGTCTCAAACTCCTGATCTCATGTGATCCACCTGCCTTGGCCTCCCAAAGTGCTAGGATTACAGGCGTGAGCCACTGCACAACCAGCTGAGGGTCTTCAACAGAAAATTTATTTGGTTAAAGGTATTTCCTTCTCTTCTTAGTTTGCTAAGAGTTTTGTTTGTTTGTTTGTTCATTTGTTTGTTTTTGAGATGGAGTCTCGCTCTGACGCTCATGCTGGAGTGCAGTGGCATGATCTCGGCTCACTGCAACCTCTGCCTCCCGGGTTCAAGCGATTCTCCTGCCTCAGCCTCCCGAGTAGCTGGGACTACAGGCACCTGCCACCACACCCGGCTAATTTTTTGTATTTTTTAGTAGAGACGGACTTTCACCATGTTAGCCAGAATGGTCTCCATCTCCTGACCTCATGATCTGCCAGCCTTGGCCTCCCAAAGTGCTGGGATTACAGACCTGAGCCAGTGTGCCCAGCTGAGTTTTGTTTTTTTAAAATCATGAGTAGATAATGATTTTGTCAAATGATTTTTATGCACCTGCAGGAAGATCATGTGATTTTTATCCTTGTATCTTTTGTCATAAATTGTATCTTTTTTCCATACACATTAAGCTCACTTTGTTTTCTAGGACTCTGAGTTTGTCAAGAATGATTATCTTTTTGTATATTTCTAAATAAGGGTGACTAACCTTTTTCTTTGGATTTTTACCTCTGTGTTTCCTGGTGAGGTTAATGTTGAGTTCTTGCCGTCTGCCCTTGTCAGGGTCTGGTAATGTCAGGCTCTTACCATGAGTTCTCCAAGAAGAGTGTGAGACTGAATTGTTTGTGCCCTGAGCATCTGGTGAAACCACCTGCAGCCCTCCGGGGCCTGGCGCTGTCTTAGAATGGACTTTCTGACCATTCTGGAACTTTCTGGGTTTCCTCTGCTGGTCTCAATGCTGGTGAATTACTGTTCTAGGAACTTATCAGTTTCACGTAAACTTTCCATTTTATTAGGGTCAAGTTCATCATATCCTGTCCGTGCTCAGACATCACCTGCTTTAGGTGCACCCGGTTTAACAGTGCACAGCCAGCTCCCCTGAATCCGTGGGTCCAGTCAACACAGATTGAAAATATTTGGGAACCAAAATAATAAAAAAAGAATACAACAATAACAATAATGCAGATCTTAAAAATACAGTAGAACAACTATTGACATAGTGTTTACAGCATGTTAAGTGTTGCAAGTAATCTGAGGATGGCATAGAGTGCATGGGGGGGGGTGGCGTGCGCAGCTTCTGTGCAGATTTGACACCACTTCATGTCCAGGACTTAAACACCTGTGGATTTTGGTATCAGAGCGGCGTCCTGGAACTAGTCCCCAACGGATGCCAAGGGATGGCTGTGTTTGTCACCTTCTAACCATAGTAAATAATTGGCCTGTTTGTTAGTGATTGTCTGCCTTCATTAGAATGCTGGCTCCAAGGTCTGCGTCTTATGTTTTCACTGAAGTCCCAGAACCCCTGTCAGGAGCTGCCAGCTGTGCCAGCCAACACAGGAACCACTGGCCACAGTTTAATTAAAATTAAATACAATTAAAAATTCATTCGGTTGGCCAGGTGTGTTGGCTCACACCTGTAATCCCAGCACTTTGGGAGGCTGAGGTGGGCGGACCACTGGAGGCCAGGAGTTCGAGACCAGCCTGGGCAACATAGTAAAACCCCGTCTCTACTAAAAATACAAAAGGCTGGGCATGGTGGCAGACGTCTATAATCCCAGTTACTTGGGAGGATGAGGCACAAGAATCGCTTGAACGTGGGAAGTGGAGGTTACAGTGAGCCGAGATTGCACCACTGCACTCTAGCGTGGGTGACAGAGCAAGACTCCATCTTAAAAAAACCAAATGGGCTGGGCACGGTGGCTCACACCTGTAATCTCAGCACTTTGGGAGACTGAGGCAGGAGGATCACTTGAGCCCAGAAGTTTGCAGCCAGCGAACTGCCCTGGATAACAGACTGAGACCCTGCCTCTACTAAAAATACAAAAAGTAGCCAGGTGTAGTGGTGCATGCTTGTAATCCCAGCTACTCAGGAGGCTGAGGTGGGAGGATTGCTCAAGCCCACGAGGTCAAGGCTGCAGTGAGCCAAGATCGTGCCACTGCACTCCAGCCTGGGTGGCAGAGCAAGACGCTGTCTCAAAAAAAAGAATAATAATTATGAGATCCTTCAGTCCCACAAGCCACAGTTCAAGTGCTCCACACCATGTGTGGTCAGCAGCTGTGCTGTTGGGCAGTGGAGATGTGGAAGCTCCCAGTGTTGCAGAATGTTCCGGAAGCCTGGCTTTGAGCCTGACTTCATTCTCTTCATCTTGTTTCTCTTCTCTCTCCCTCAAGAGCCTCAGACATGCCTGCTGATATCCCCTTATACTTGCCTGGGAAGACTGACTCTACTCTTTCCCTTCTTCCTCACTTTTTATGTAAAAGTTAACTGAGCTTCAAAGACTATTTAATAAAAAGTGCAGTTATGGGAAACTGGAATAGAAATGATACAAATGGGGTAGAAAATGAAGAGCGTGAAAGTATTTAATATCTGTTAGTAAGCCACAGACACTGTACATCATCCCAGGCCCCCACTTTCCACAGTCTGACTCCAGCCACCCATTTCCCCAGCTCAGACAGGAACATGGGAGAGGCCACCGAGGTTCCTGGGGAAGCCTTCCCAGCATGGCAGTCACCCTGGTGCCTCATCCCAGAGGCAGGGTCCCCCACGTGGTCCCCTGGGTCCTATGGCACCTGCTGCCTGTCTTTTAGGTGGAGACCATGTCCCTACCCTGCCCCTCCCTGTCTGTCTACGGCCCCAGGTGCCTTCCCTGGCCCCAACGGAGCGCTGTGCGTACCGTGTCACCATCCTGTCCCCACAGAACGCACGTGTCCTTATCCCTGCTGAGCCCAGTACCAGGCTCAGTGCCTGCACTGGGGCCCTTGGTGTACATCTGCCAGGCGCAGGCAGGTCTGTGACTGGGAAAGAACACAGCGCTCTGGGCCGGGCGCGGTGGCTCAAGCCTGTAATCCCAGCACTTTGGGAGGCCGAGACGGGTGGATCACGAGGTCAGGAGATCGAGACCATCCTGGCTAGCACAGTGAAACCCCGCCTCTACTAAAAAATACAAAAATCTAGCCGGGCGAGGTGGCGGGCGCCTGTAGTCCCAGCTACTCGGGAGGCTGAGGCAGGAGAATGGCGTAAACCTGGGAGGCGGAGCTTGCAGTGACCTGAGATCCGGCCACTGCACTCCAGCCTGGGCGACAGAGCGAGACTCCGTCTCAAAAAAAAGAACACAGCGCTCTGTGCACAGCGGCAGAACTGCGGCGCTCTCGTGCTGCCTCGTGGACCCGGCCCTCACTGCCTTGCCCCTGAGGCCCTGCATTTCCGCAGATCACCCCTAAAATTCACCCCTCCTCCGGGGAGCTTCCACCCAAGAGCTTCCTCTTGGGCCCAAAACAGCATGATGGGGCCCCCAGCTGCCCCCCACCCCCGTGGGCCGCGTGCCCACTCCTGCTGTCTCTGATGCCTTGGGCCTCCCAGGTCCCTGAAGAACTTTCGTTTATTTTAAGCAAAGAACAGACCAGTGTAACCGAGCAAGGCTTGGTACCGCGGTGGGGTGGGGGCCGTCCGCCTGCAGTCCAAGGGTAACCCTGTTGTGCTTTTTCTCCGCAGGCGTCACAATGTAGCAGGGACCCCAGGCGTCGTGCTCAGGTAAGTGCACGTAGGCCGACTGCCCTCCTCTTTCCGCGCCTGTGAACTGCCGGACTTTGCCGAGACCACGCTTTGTGCATGTGGTCGCCATGCCTTGCAGCGCCTCTTAAACGCCGGCTCTGAGGACAGGCTGGAGCCATGCGTGGGTCCTTAGCTTTTCTCGCGGTCAGTACTTCTGATTGACCCCATTCCGCCTTTTGCTCGGTGGGGCTTGGTTGCGAGTTCTAGTCTAAATGGCGGAGTTGTGGCAGTCACACAGCCACGACACGAAGTGAACTAACAGGTGCCATTTCTGTGCTAGAAAATGGAAAAAGAGCCAGGGCCGGAAGGAGGGTGCAGAAGCGAGCCCGCGTGCGGAGCCAGGAGGCAGCGTCGCGTGGGAGTGCTGGCCTGAAGCCTCCATGCCCCGGCAGAGGGACGGACACGCGGACGTCTAGCGGAGGTGAGGCCCACGTCCCCGACCCCGGGGGTGCTGCTGACTCCTTGTCCAGCCCTGTTGCCTGTTGTGGGGAGGGCGGGCGATCATGAGTAGCAGGCGGGTCAGGACACGGTGCAGCATTCACGGTTCACTGCCGAGTTTTCCTGGCCCCTCCTGTAAGAGTCCAAGATCCAGCCAGCTGTGGAGGGCCCAGGCCTTGATGGCAGCGCGGGGTGCAGAGGGCTGGTTTCCTTCCGTCACTGGTTCACTTGGGTGCCCTCCGGACGGCGTGTGGCGGAGGAGCAGTGCTGTGTGGGGGCGCAGCCTGGGGCCTCTGCCCAGTGAGTTGTGAGGCAGTTGACTAGCACTGGGAGATCCTCTGGCACAGGGCAGGGCTCTCTCGCTCCTCCCGGGTGGGTGTGGTCCTCAGGGGCACAGGGCGGGGCTCCCCGTCCCAGGTGGGTGTGGTCTCAAGTGCGCAGGGTGGGGCTCCCCCTCCCAAATGGGTGTGCTCCTCAGGGGCTCAGGGTGGGGCTCACCTCCCCTCCTGTGTGGGCGTAGTCCTCAGGTACGCCGGGTGGGGCTCCCCCTCCCAGGTGGGTGTGGTTCTCAGGGGCGCAGGGCGGGGCTCCCCTCCCCTCCTGGGGGAGCGTGGTCCTCGGGCTCAGGGCGGGGCTCCGCCCCCCTCCCCTCCGTCTCCCTTCCCCTTCCTGGGCAGGCTCCTTGTCCTCAGTGCGCATCAGGTCTCCCGAACCTCACAGCCCCACAGGGAGGAGGAGGGGAGGATTTGACTTTGGAAGTCTCTGTGACCAGGTGAGGACCGCAGGCGTAAAGGTGGTGGCATAGTGGTCGGGGACAGGCCTCACCCACAGGCATGTGACCCCTGGATGAGCCCAGCTTTCGGCTGCTTCGTGGGACCCCCAGGCCCGCGCCTGCAGCAGGCGGCGTGGGGCTCAGCAGAGAGCTCCAGGCTGGGCTTCTTGGTGGCGGTGATGACGGAAGTGGTGTCACGCATGCAGCAGTTTGGGTCGCGGCTTTCCCTCCTCACTGAGGGAGACTCGTGCCTGCTTCTTTCCTGGTGAAAGGTCTGGGGAGCGAACTCCCAGTAGTGGGGTGCACCCCGGCCAGCCTGAGTCCCCGCCAGCCTCCGCCCGCGCAGCGGCCCTGCTCTCTTGCTGCCGGTGTGCGGTGACGTCGGGGGTCTCCTCCCTGAAGGCGCAGGTCTGGTGGGCGAGCAGAGCGGCTGCGGCAGCTCTCAAGGCAGGGCCTCCGCCAGCCACTGTGGCCTGGCCTTGTGCCCGCCCTGCGAGGGTAGAGTGGGGCCCCGGGGCGACGCGGCCCCTGCCCGGTGCTGCCTCAGGCTCTGGGAGACACAGCCTCGGGACACCCCGTGGAAGCGGCGCCGGCCCGGAAGTGAATGGGGAGGAAGGGGGAAGGGCGCACAGCCCAGACTCTAAACTGGGCCCAGGGGCCGCGCTGTGAGCCGCACAGGGTCCAGGTGCCCAGAGCCTGCCCATCCTCATCCCATCCGGCAGCTCTGCCCTCGCGGGCGCCTCCTGCTCCCTCCGCCTTCACCGACAGAGGGTCCCGGGATCCTGCCTCTCTGAAGCTTTATGGACCCTCCTCAGTCTTCACTGCGGGAGGAGAGGAAGGGGTGTCAGGCACAGAGAGAAGCCAGTGCCGGGGGAGCCGGGGGCTTTTGAAAAGGTGGCCTTATCCCAGCGCACACAGACACTGGGTTGCTGACCGTGCCCTGCACATGGGAGCCTGGGACCCAGTGAGCCCAGGAGGCTCCTGCCGCCCTGCCCGGGGCCTGCACCTTCCTCCCAGCCTGCATGGTCTTCCTCGGAGGGCCGCTGTCAGAACTAAGCCAAGGATGAAAGGCTTTGGAGAGTTTCAGGTGTCAATTAATCGCATTTTGTCTTGCAGAAGCCAAAGATGTTGACCAGGAAGATCAAGCTGTGGGACATCAACGCCCACATCACCTGCCGCCTGTGCAGTGGGTACCTCATCGACGCCACCACGGTGACGGAGTGCCTGCACACCTGTGCGTGCCCCGCCCAGGCCACCCAGGGAGGGCGTGCCCTTCCCAGCTGTGTGCTCTTCAGAACCTTGGCCTTTGTTTTACCACGAGCTTTGAGCTCAAGCCCCGACAAAAGCAGGACCCAGGACCAGGGGCAGAGAGGATCTTGAGGATAAGTCAGAAAAGTCATTTTACACTAAAGGTCCTGTGAGTGGTTTCAGAGCAGATGAGGCCTCACTTAGGAGAGCGAAACACAGGAGAGGCCACGCTCCTGCCACTGAGCAGTAGGGCCAGTGGCCGCTGTGACACGGCGCTCACTGCTGGCGGTTTCCACATCTCCGAAGGAGCTCCTTAAATCCTTCAAAGGGGAACCTGCCAGTATGCTCCTCACACTGGATGTGTGTCCTCACACCTGATGAGCCTGTGCGTTGGTGTTAGAGGACTCACAACTGGGGCTTGACCTGGGTGTTTCTCTAAGTGTGGCTGCAGCTGACGGGCAGGCGTCATCGGTCAGGCTGAGGCTCAGTTCTTGTGCTAACATGAGGCCTCATGGCTGGCGGCCCTGCTGGTGTGGACGACCACTGTGTGCGTCTCTTGATGGCTGAGGAGCATTTCGCTTAAACAGGATCTTTAAAATAAAGTGTACACTTACAATACAAGTGATGCTTGTGTATTTCTCATTTTAGAAAATAAAATATTTGCCAAGTTGATAGAATTTTGACTTTAACGTTAATCGTATTTTTAGATATTGGTTAGCATATTTTATGTTAGGTTATTTTCATTTCATTTTATCTAGTTGTACATAGAAGATACTGTCATCTTTCAGGACAAAGTATTGTAAAATTATCTATATTAGCCCATGTTCTGATGACCCACAGCTCTCTCACCTTTGAGCATCATCTCCCCATTCTAAGTGTTTCTTCCCACTTAAATCCTAACTCTGCCTCTTTGAGGAAGCCCATTGACAGGGCAGTTAAAACTTTCTCATTGCTTCTGATACCAGAACAGCAAGATGTTTCCTTTCAGAAGCCAAGAGCCATAAGGAGGACAGCAGTGAGCATCTGCAAAAAAATGAGCTCAGAGATGCCCGTGTTCAGTGGAGCACATGGGTGGGGTGGGTACCCTGGCTCTGGACTCTCTCCTAACACACTTGTGCTTTGATGACAGTCTGCAGGAGCTGCCTGGTGAAGTACCTGGAGGAGAACAACACCTGCCCCACCTGCAGGATCGTGATCCACCAGAGCCACCCCCTGCAGTACATCGGGTGAGTGTGGGCCTCCCAGGCCACAGTACGTTGGTGAGTGCCCCCAGGCATCTCTGTGAGTGTGGGCATTCCCAGGCCACCGTACGGAGTGAGTGCCCCCAGGAGTCTCTGTGAGCGTGGGTGTTCCCAGGCCACAGTATGTGGGGTGAGTGCCCCCAGGCGTCTCTGTGAGTGTGGGCCTTCCCAGGCCATAGTGCTGTACCCCCATCCTGCCTTGGCAGCAGCCTCTCCTGACCAAGGGCACCCCAGGAGCTGCACACGAAGAACCTGGGTCCAGCACTTACCAGGCCACACTGCCAGGCCTGCCCAGACTGTGCCTGCAGATACATTTCCATCAATACTTAGTCAAGTAGGCCGAGTGCGGTGGCTCACACTTGTAATCCCAGCACTTTGGGAGACCGAGGCGGGCGGATCACCTGAGGTCGGAAGTTTGAGACCAGCCTGACCAACATGGAGGAACCCCATCTCTACTAAAAATACAAAATCAGCCAGGCGTGGTGGTGTGTGCCTGTAATCCCAGCTACTCGGGAGTCTGAGACAGGAGAATCGCTTGAACCCAGGAGGCGGAGGTTGCAGTAAGCGGAGACTGTGCCGTTGCACACCAGCCTGGCAACAGAGCAAGACTCTGTCTCAAAAAAAGAGAAAAAACACTTAGTCAAGTTAAATCATTGGAGAACTGTCAAGACCCAGGTTGAATGTCATGAGTTTCATGCAGAATTTGCTGAAGTTAAATTTGATGTGAGCTGGCCCTTGGATCCACCTTCCACCTTTCTGCCGTGGAACAGGTGGTCCTGGCCCTGCTGCCCCTGGCACATGGCCGGGATCTGTCTCCCTGTGCCACGCTCTTCTGCCCAGGGTCACAGAGAGCCTCGACTCACCACTGGGCCAGCCACTGTTTCTGGAGAAGGCAACTCTGGCCTGGACGTGAGCAGGAGGCCAAGGGGCCAGCCAGGTGGAGCATGTGGTTCTCACACAGACTTGTGCTCCAAAGGAAGGGAAATGCTCCCCATACCACAGAGGGTAGTAGAGATAATTCTGAAGACACATTTTGAAGGAGGAAAGGCCGATGTGTTTGTTTTTCCCTTTTATTTTTATTATTATTATTTTAAAATTTTATTTATTTATTTTTGAGATGGAATCTCGCTGTCACCAGGCTGGAGTACAATGGCGCCATCTCAGCCTGCTGCAAGCTTCGCCTTCTGGGTTCAAACGATTCTCCTGCCTCAGCCTCCCGAATAGCTGGGATTACAGGCGCCTGCCACCAAGCCTGTCTAATTTTTGCTTTTTTTTTTTTTTTTTTTTTGGAGACGGAGTCTCGCTCTGTCGCCTAGGCTGGAGTGCAGTGGCCGGATCTCAGCTCACTGCAAGCTCCACCTCCCGGGTTTACGCCATTCTCCTGCCTCAGCCTCCTGAGTAGCTGGGACTACAGGCACTCACCACCTCGCCTGGCTAGTTTTTTGTATTTTTTTTAGTAGAGACGGGGTTTCACCGTGTTAGCCAGGATGGTCTCGATCTCTTGACCTCGTGATCCACCTGTCTCGGCCTCCCAAAGTACTGGAATTACAGGCTTGAGCCACCGCACCCGGCCAATTTTTGCATTTTTAGTAGAGATGGGATTTCACCATGTTGGCAAGGCTGGTTTCAAACTCCTGACTTTAGGTCATCCGCCCACCTCGGCCTCCCAAAGTGCTAGGATTACAGGTGTGAGCCACCGCGCCCAACTCTTACAGACTTTTCTTTACATTATTTGGAAACATTCTAGAAAGGCCTCTGTTCAGTGGAAATCCCACAAAGACCAGGATACCCCAGGAAGCAGTTGGTGGGAGGGGCAGGGACAGTGTCCCCTGAGCGCACGGGACGCAGGGGACCTCGGGTGTCTGCAGGGACAGTGTCTCCTGAGCGCACGGGACACAGGAAACCTGGGGTGTCCGGCAGACAGAAGCACGGGTTCCCAGAATAACCTTATCTGTCATTATTTCGAATGTAAGCAGCCAGAGCCCAAATTAAATGATGCATTAATTCAAGTCATACATAGCTTTTGGTGACACAAACATTTTTTCATTTGTAAACTAGAAGTAAAATTCCAACAGAGTTCCCGACTGGTGATTCTGAACTTTGATATTGTTAAATGGAAAATGTACAAGAATTATAGAATTAACATTTCTGGCTAACTCCACCTTTCTGTTCTTTCGCCAGTCATGACAGAACCATGCAAGATATTGTTTACAAATTGGTACCAGGCCTCCAAGAAGGTGAGTGTCCGACTGTCTCGCTGATCTCTGAGGTCCCAGGCTGGCCTCTGCAGCTGCTGCTCTCCTGGAAGTTTGGTTCTCGGATGGGAGGCCCCTTTCCTTTTGGTCGAATCACTGTCTTCTCATCCCTGCTCTCAGCCCATCTTTATCTCCTTGGCTGGTCTCTTCTTTTGTCTGTCTAGGATGCGTAGACATCTTTCTACCCCTTCTCTGTATTTATTCACAAGTATGCATCACATGTTTAGTGCATGGGACCCCCAGGGCTCAATGCAGCTCCTGCCCCGCCCAGGACCCTGCCTTCTTCCTGGGCCCCACCTCCTGTCCCAGACCTGCCTCCCCCCATCCCACAGCACCAGCCTCCCCACAACAGAGGAGCAGCACATTGGCAGAGCGGGTAGCTGGTGTTTCTAGAAAAACTTCACTGTAAAGTCAAATTTCATTTAGAATTAAAAGAAATACCAGGTAGTACAAATACCCTGCAAGTGGAAATCGGTTGCTTGGGGATCACTCGGCTGAAAGCTCCCTGGCTCCCGACACTCGCACAGTGGTGGTGGCCCTCCGCTGGCGACCAGGAAGGAGGCCAAGGAGGGGCCAGGTCAGCACCAGGTGGGCTGTCCTGGCATTCTGCTCATCAGACCTTTCAAAGGCGGATAGAGAAGCTGAGAATTCACTTGGGCTGGTTCTCACTGTATCTCAGAAGAGGGTTAGAATTCAAAACGCAGCTGAATATGCCAGATCCATAGAAATCGTATCTCACCTTTAATGCGTGACCCAGAGAATCACACTGTTAAGAGGTTTCTTTCCCTACTCACAGAGTTCATTCATGCAGGAAGAATTTAGATTTCCTGAGTAAACGTAGATGAAACAATTAGTCTTTTAATATCTGAAAGTTTTTTAGTCCTGGGAAAAGGCAAAGGATACATTCGAGTAAAATGCTGACACCTTAAGAAACGTTTGCACCGAGTGTTTCAGACGCGTAGCAGTGGGTGGGATTGGGGCAGGACCCTGAGTTTTGTGACCCCCACCAGTGCTGACACCTTAAGAAACATTAGTGGCCGGGCGCAATGGCTTATGCTTGTAATCCCAGCACTTTGGGAGGCCGAGGTGGGTGGATCATCAGGTCAGGAGTTTGAGACCAGCCTGACCAACATAGTGAAACCCTGTCTCTACTAAAAATACTAAAAATACAAAAAAAAAAAAAAATGAGCCAGACGTGGTGGCAGGTGCCTGTAATCCCAGCTACTCAGGAGGCTGAGGCAGGAGAATCGCTTGAACCTGGGAGGCAGAGGTTGCAGTGAGCCGAGATCATACCACTGCGCTCCAGGCTGCATGACAGAGCAAGACTCTGTCTTAAAAAAAAAGTTTGCACTGGAGTGTTTCAAACGCATAGCAGTGGGCAGGATTGGGGCAAGAACCTCGAGTTTTGTAACCCCCCCACCCCCTGCCAGCAGTTTCCAGGCTTTGCTGCACCTACTGCTCCCTCAGCCTCGCCCCATGGCCTTTGATCTGTAAAGGGTACAGTACTATCCCGAGAAGATAAGGGTTCTTAAAGCTCATAACCACATACCTTTATAACATTTAGGAAAATGGTGGAGATTCCTTAAAACCAAATAGTCCCTCAGCGCGGACATTTCTAGTTGTCTCATAAATGCTGTGGTTTTTGGTGGTTGTTTATTTATTTTTTATTATTTTTTTGAGACCCAGTCCCTGTCGCCCAGGCTAGAGTGCAGCGGTGCTATCACAGCTCACCGAAGCTTCAACCTCCCGGGCTCAAGTGCTTCTCCCACCTCAGCCTGCCGGGTTGCTGGAACTATAGTCAAGCACCACCATGCCTGGCTAATTGTTTGTAGGGATAGGGTTTTGCTGTGTTGCCCAGAGTGGTCTTGAACTCCTGGTCTCAAGCAGTCCTCCTGCCTCGGCCTCCCAAAGTGCTGGGATTACAGGTGTGAGCCCCCACACCCAGCCTGTTTTTATTCCAGTCAGGATCCAGAGAATGCCACTGACTCACGGGCCTCTTTCTGGCTCCCTCCTGCCTCTGCCTTCCCATCGTCCTGGGCTGTCCTGTGGCAGTAGACCTGGGTCGCATTCCGGCTGTGTTTTTGGCAAGCCCGCTTCTGGGAGTCCCTCAGGGCAGGTGTTGTCCACGTGCTGAGGAGGGTGGCACTGAGATCTGCATGCCGCCCCGTTCCATCACCCGTCTCTGTGTGTTAGTTGGAGTGCTTCCAGAAAACCAGAAAGACACACTTTGCTATTTGGTCCATTTTGTGTAGGAAGGGCTGAAAAAAAACTATTTCCTTCATTTGTGTTCAAAACAGCAAGCTGGTTTCCCTGCCTCTGCAGTCAGGGGTTTGACCTGTGTGTTCTGCATGCGCCGTGCTCGTGTCCTTCCTGATGCTCCAGTCCTCATCTGCAGCCAGCGGGCGCCTCTTCATGCCCCGGGGTCTTGGGTGGTCCCTGTCCAGGACACAAGGCTCTTGGGGCTGCCCTGCCTCTTTGCCCGAGGACCCAGGTTCCTCCTTCGGGTGCCCTGCCTCTTTGCCCGAGAGCCCGGGTTCCTCCTCAGGGGACAGTGGTGTCTCAAGGCCAGCAGACCCGTGCACAGTGGCACCTTCCCGTGGAACTTGAGCTTGTGCAGGGAGGGCACAGTGTGTCCAGCCTGGAGCAAGTTGTGTGTTCTCGTCCACCTCAGCACGCTCTTGTCCAGCATGGATGCTGCCAACTCCAGTCTACACTGAAGAAGTCGAGAGGGAGGAGGTTCCGGAGTGCTCCAGATTCACACCCCCAGGGCACGGTGGCCCCGAGCCGTCCCCCTGACAAGCTCCTCTCTCTGGCCACCGTATTTCCCATTGGGTCAATATTCTTTTTGTTGTTGTTTCTCAAACTTTCAGTCATTTGTGGCTCTAGGAAGGAGGATTCTAACTTTAAAACTCTTAGCAGTGCACCTGTTTTCTTGATGGAGGCTACTTGCAATTTGTTTGGTTTTATCTGTGGGGCAGACAATCGTAAACCTGATTTCTCCAACCAGAGGCCTCTTCCTGAAATGCGCATTAGCTGCAAGGATGCAGTGGTGAGGTGAGGCGAGGCGTCAGCCCTTGAGGGTCCAGGTGCCTGTTTTGGAGGAGACGCCGACCGGGTGCAGCCTCTCCCACCTGGGCGCCAGGCAGGCCCTCCACACTGTCCCCGTCCCGCCCGTGGTGGAGGCTTGCTGGAAGAGAGTTCCCTGCTAGACCACAGGTGGGGTTAGGGTTTTAGTGGTTTGTTGTTTCTTTTTGTTTTTATAAAATTTTTTTTTTTTTTTAATTTTTTTGAGACGGAGTCTCGCTCTGTCACCCAGGCTGGAGTGCAGTGGCAACGATCTCGGCTCACTGCAAGCTCCGCCTCCCGGGTTCAAGCGATTCTCCTGCCTCAGCCTCCTGAGTAGCTGGGACTACAGGCGCCCGCCACCATGCCCGGCTATATATATATATATTTTGTATTTTTAGTAGAGACAGGGTCTCACCATGTTAGTCAGGATGGTCTCAATCTCCTGACCTCGTGATCCACCCACCTCGGCCTCCCAAAGCGCTGGGATTACAGGCGTGAGCCACCATGCCCGGCCTATCAAAGTGTCCGTTCTCAGTTTCTGCCCACTCTGGGCTCTTTCACTTGGTGGGCGTGTCGTAGTCTTTGGTGTGCCAGGCTCCTCTCCGTTCCTGGGGAGGGCCGTGGGGCTTGCGTGCTCACCAGTCCTCTCTAGGCTCCTCTCCGTTCCTGGGGAGGGCCGTGGGGCTCGTGCGCACCAGTTCTCTCTACACGGATCCTGAACATGCCTGTCACCTCTTGCTTTAGAAACGTGGGGACCGGACACAGTGTCTCATGCCTGTAGCCCTAGCACTGTGGGAGGCCGAGGCAAGAGGATCCCATGAGCTAAGAATGTTTCTTTACATTTTTAAATAGTCCGAAAAAATCAAAAGCATCGTATTTTATGATGTGAAAATTTAAGAATTGAAATTTCATGGTGCGTAGTCTGGAACTGGCCCCACTGGCTCAGCGGTGGTCTGCCTTCACCCGTCCGTGGTGCAGTTGAGTGTGCGCCGGGCGTGTGCTGCCTGCCTGCTGGTGGCTTTGAACAGCTCTCTGTGCGCCCTGGCTGGAAATCATCATCACCGCGTCGGCACGTTTTCACACCCACCGCATGGCCTTCACATCAGAACAAGGAAAGGAAAAAAGGGGACTTCAGGGTTGTACTTTGAAGCCACAGTGAACTGTGGATTGTTTTGTTGTTGAACTGCCATTGTTGATGGCAAAGCACTGAGTTTGTCATCCGTGATACTGTAGCTATGCCGAGAGCAAACAGCTGATGATGGAGTCATCACTCAACACCAGCAATATCCCCCCTTACAGGAAAGCAGTATTTAGACACCAGCAATATTCCCCACTCACAGGAAAACAGTATTTAGAAAATACTGAAGTTTTAAAATGGAATGTCTCATCACAGCAGAATTTCCTCTCAGAAGTGAAAATGAAATACGGCTGTAATCAGAGTAAGCTTCCAGTTGTCTGATTCGTTAGCCTTGTGCCAACAGTGAGCTCATCAGATCAGGCTGGACTGCCATGGCTAAAAAGCAGTGTCCGGAGACAGTGAGCTCTTATTTATTTATTCATTCATTCATTCAATCACTTTTGAGATGGAGTTTCACTCTTGTTGCCCAGGCTGAGTGCAGTGGCATGATCTCAGCTCACCGCAACCTCCGCCTCTCAGGTTCACACAGTTCTCCTATCTCAGCCTCCTGAGTAGCTGGGATTACAGGCACCTGCCACCATGCCCAGCTAATTTTTTGTATTTTAGTAGAGATGGGGTTTCACTGTGTTGGCCAGGCTGGTGTCGAACTCCTGACCTCAGGTGATGCACCCGCCTCAGCCTCCCAAACTTCCAGGATTACAGGTGTGAACCCCCGCCCGGCCCCAATAAATGTTTGGATGCCTCTATACACCTGACACTGAGTGCTACTATTTTTAATCCTTTTTTATTCTTCTAGGTGAAAATTAAAGAAATGGAAATTAGAGCCAAAGGTCTGAAGCTGAGTTGTTTTCCACTGTGTCCATGGGGCTCTCTCCTTTGCGTGGACCCATATGACCTTTCTGTCATTCCCATTACAGCTCTTCTGGAGACTGATGGGCACAGCCTCCTGCTGTCAGCCCCCGTCTTCCAGGCCTCCATTTCCAGCTGCTGGGATGTGATTATTTAAGGGAAACATTCTCTTTCAAGCTGCTCTCAGATTGTCCAGGCTAATCTTTCAGCATTTCCCTTGTGAAGCTCCAGCACTCCATCCACCTGAGGCCGGCCACACCTATCCCCTTGGCTCTCGGGGTCCCCTCCTGTCTCTACCCAGGCTCTTGGGGTCCCTTCCTCTCCCCAGGCTCTCGGGGTCCCCCCTCTCTACCCAGGCCCTCAGGGTCCCCTCCTGTCTCTATCCAGGCTCTCAGGGTCCCCTCCTCTCCCCAGGCTCTTGGGGTCCCCTCTTCCTAGGCTCTTGGGGTCCCCTCCTCTCTCTACCCAGGCTCTCGGGCCCCCCTCCTCTCTCGGCCCAGGCTCTCGGGCCCCCCTCCTCTCTCTGCCCAGGCTCTCGGGCCCCCCTCCTCTCTCTGCCCAGGCTCTCGGGGTCTCCTCCTCTCCCCAGGCTCTCGGGGTCCCCTCCTCTCTCTACCCAGGTTCTCGGGCCCCCCTCCTCTCTCTGCCCAGGCTCTCGGGCCCCCCTCCTCTCTCTGCCCAGGCTCTCGGGGCCCCCTCCTCTCTCTACCTAGGCTACTGTGTTCCTGAGCAGTGACCCACGTCGTCCACTCCATTGCCTGGGTGTGAACTTAAGGTCACATTTAGGGGGCCTTTGCTGAGAGTCCGTTTGCTTTTCCCTGGAACCTGCAAGGTTCTGGCCTGCTCTTGCTGGCCATCCCTGGAGGGTCAGTCCTCTTCTGGTCCGACCAGCGGAGGCCGCATGCTGACTGCCTCGAGCTGGAGTGACCCAATGGCAGGTGTGGGTGAGGAGGAGGATGCCTGTCTGTGGTCGGGCAGTCTCTTCCCTGGAATTTGTGCCTGTGGTTGTGGCCACAGACACCGGGGGGCACTCTTAACCCACTGCCAGGCAACGTGGCGCCAGAGCCCATAGCTGTGAGCAGCCGTCGCAGCAGGCTGTGGACTCAGGCACCCGGGACACATGGTCCCCGGGGCTGTCGGGCCCTCGAGGGCTCTCTTGGGGTTCCTCAATGGTGGCCTTTGGTGCCTGTGAGCTGGCAGGGTCTGCCACCACGCAGAAGCATGGGGAGAACCCAGTGGCAGGTTCATTCTCTGAGCTGCCGGCGTCCAGGCAGTTCACTGGCTCAGCTGTGAGGTCAGCAATGATGTTTGACACGGCACCCATGTGGCCACAGTGTTTATCAAGCCCCCAGTGATGGTTGGTTCTGCGACACTGGACACTCACAGGCGGTGGCCGAGGTGGGGATGACAGTCCCACAGCTGGGCTTCCTGGGCTCCATGCCTGTCCTAGGCCTGGAGCAGCCGGCCTGCGACTCAGCGTCCCATGTGGGCTGGTGGGGCGGGTGCCCGGGGGGTGCACCTCCTGCTGTGCTGAGCCCTGAAAACATCCCAGTCTTAATTTGCTGCTTTCTTATTAGTAGCCTTCAAACTTCATAATGCAAATCCGTAATTTTCTTTATGTGATGTTTATGAACAGAAGTTTAATATAATCCACTGCCTGTGTAAGATTAACGACTGTGTGTTGATTTTCTGTAGCGGAAATGAGAAAGCAGAGGGAGTTCTATCACAAATTGGGCATGGAGGTGCCTGGAGACATCAAGGGGGAGACCTGCTCTGCAAAACAGCACTTAGATTCCCATCGGAATGGTGAGTGCCCTGCGTGCCCATCGAGAAGCCCCAGGAATCCCTGCACGAGGCCTTTTCTTAAAGAGCTGGCACTGTCTGCCAGGCTCTCCCACACGTACTCGGGAGAAAATGAAGGAACCTGAGGGTGCGGGGAGGTTAGGGTTTGAGGCCTTCCTCCTCACTCCTGGTACCAGTGGGAATGTGGGCAGAGGGGAGAAGCGGGGGTCCTGGAGGGGTGAGACCAGCAGGGGAGAGCAGGAGGGCCCCCTGAGAGTGCCTGGGGGGCAGAGGTCAGGGGTCGGAGAGCCTGTGGAAAAAGTAGTGGAAGGTGAACTTCCTGAGACTTGGCTTGGCTTGGTTTACTGTAAAATGGCAAAATAATGGTTTGGTTTCTGTGTAAAGGGAATGGTATGTTCAGATCTGAGTGTATCACAAGAGATTTTCATGTCTTGAGGACATTTTATTTTCCTAATGGACCACACAAACTCTTAAGAAATGTTTAGGCTCCTCTGTGTATCTGTGACGGTTGGAGGGATAAGAGGGGCCTGGCTCTGTCACTCCCACGGCTTTGGGGGTCCCAGGAAGCGCAGCCGTGAGGGGTCCTTAGGAAGCGTGTCTGGGAACCAAGCAGTCCTATCAGAACCGTTTTACCTGAGGGGAAGTTTTCATTTTAAATGCAGTGTTAGAATAGTGGATTTTTAGCAGAAGGCTTTCAGATGGAGGGCTGATGGGGTCAGCCCTGAGCAGCTCTGGGCGGGCCTGGCCAGGTGGGTGCGAAGCATGTCTGTGTCCCACACTGGCTCCGGCTGCCCCGTCCCTGTCTTCTGTGCTCCCCACGCCTGCACTCACAGACCCACGCGTCCATTCTGCCTCCCGGGGAGACCCCTGCAGACGCTTTGCAGACGGCTTTCCTTTGACTCTTACTCTGCTCCGGGGGTCCAGAGTCTCCTAATGGAATGAATTTTTGACGGCATTTGGAGCACAGTGGAGTTTTTTAAATGGCTTGACAGTTTGGATTTCATGGTGCACTATGTTCTGTTTGTGCTAAAAGGTGAAACCAAAGCAGACGACAGTTCAAACAAAGAGGCCGCGGAGGAGAAGCCGGAGGAGGACAACGACTACCACCGCAGCGACGAGCAGGTGGGCGGGGCCCCGGGGCTTCCGGATGCTCCTGTATTTGGAACCATGAGCAGGTGGGCGGGGCCCCGGGGCTTCTGTATTAGTGCTCCCCAGGGAGCCTTGAGCAGGTAGGTAGGCCCCCAGGGCTTCTGTATTATTGCTCCCCAGGGACCCTGAGCAGGTGGGCGGGGCCCCAGGGCTTCTGTGTTAGTGCTCCCCAGGGACCCTGAGCAGGTAGGTGGGGCCCCGGGGCTCCAGGACGCTCCTGTATTAGTCTTCCTGTAATAGTGCAGTGCCAGGAGCACCGAGGGAGGGCTCACACCAGAAACCTTCCCTCAGGATGAAGTGATGCCCAGCACCCAAGGGCTGCAGTTTTCTTCCTCCCGACTTCTTCGTTTTTCTTTTTTTAAAATTACCAGAGGAACATGTGCTTAGGGTAAAGCATGGCAGGTCAGCGGCCGGCTCTGGTCTCTCAGCCCCGTGGCCCGAGTTGTGTGCCTTTTCCCCCGGGCACGTCTCTGTACGTCTGTGAATGTTATGTGAAAGAAGGCAAAGCCCGGCAGTGTGTTGAAAGTGAGAGTGAACGTCAAAGGCCTCTTCGTGTGTCCGTGTGTCATTTACTGTATTACCAGATGAAGACAGAAAAACTACGTGGTCACAGACATGCAGTAAAAGAATTTAGTGAAATTCCATACCCACGTCTAGAGAACTTTTTTTGGGGGGGTGGAGTTTTGCTCTTGTCTGCCAGGCTGGAGTGCAGTGGCACCATCTTGGCTCACTGCAGCCTGTGCTTCCTGGGTTCAAGCGATTCTCCTGCCTCAGCATCCTGAGTAGCTGGGACTATAGGCGCCTGTCACCACGCCTGGCTAACTTTTGTATTTTTAGTAGAGACAGAATTTCACCACACTGGCCAGGCTGGTCTTGAACTCCTGACCTCAGGTGACCTGCCTGCCTCAGCCTCCCAAAGTGCTGAGATTACAGGCGTGAGCCACTGCGCCCGGCTGAGTAATGGGACCTTAACTTTTTAGTTTATACTTATGCATTGTTTAAAAGGTTCAGTGAGCATTACAGATATAGACACGTGTGTCCAACGTGGGATGTGATGGCGTTGCCTTTTGGGTCAGTGGAGAAGAGCAGCCAGTTCAGAGAAGGGGTCCGGAGGGGCAGGAAGAGAGGAAATCGCCTTCTTCTTTAATGACCCCTGGTTTCACTGCCATGCTTGGTTCCTGGTGTTTACGTGCCTGATGCTTCCTCTGTTGGTGGCTTGGCGGCTCTTCTGGAACTACGCTGCTCTCTCTGTGGCGTTGGTCTTGTCTGCGCTGAGGCCCTGGGTCTTTCCTGGTTGGCCTTTGTTAGTTACTTGTCCTTAGAGCAGTTCCCCCGTGGTGAGGAGCCTCCTGGGATCTTGTGGAAATTCGGTTTTGGGGTCTGCTGGGTGGGCTGGTGTTCCAGAGGGGTGCAGGCTGCTGCTCCCCTTTCCTCTGGTGTGGTTTTCCACGGATCGATGTGAAGCTGTGTGTGATGTCCTCCTCCAGTTTAATCTCTGTTTTGCAGTTTTAAATTTATATCAGTGCTTATTTTTACTAATATTTACCTTTTCTTTTGATCCTTGATGTGCTAAAGATTTATTTGTTGCTTTCAAAAGAGCCAATTTTTTTTTAATTGATCAAACATTGAATTTTCTTTTTTTCTTTCTTGAGATGAAATTTTGCTCTTGTTGCCCAGGCTGGAGTGCAATGGCACAATCTCGGCTCACTGCAACCTTTGCCTCCCATGTTCAAGTGATTTTCCTGCCTCAACCTCATGAGTAGCTGGGATTACAGGCGTGGGCCACTACGCCCGGCTAATTTTGTATTTTTAGTAGAGACGGGGTTTCTGCATGTTGGTCAGGTTGGTCTTGAACTCCCGACCTCAGGTAATCTGCCCGCCTCGGCCTCCCAAAGTGCTAGAATTACAGGCATGAGCGACCACGCCCTATTGAATTTTCTTTTTTCTTTTTTGAGACAGAGTCTCACTCTGTCACCAGGCTGGAGTACAGTGGCACAATCTTGGCTCACTGCAACCTCCGCCTCCTGGGTTCAAGCGATTCTCCTGCCTCAGCCTCCTAAGTAGCTGGGATTACAGGCACGCCCTGCCACGCCCAGCTAATTTTTATATTTTTAGTAGAGATGGGGTTTCACCATGTTGGCCAGGCTGGTCTTGAACTCCTGACCTCGTGATCTACCCACCTCGGCCTCCCAAAGTGCTGGGATTACAGGCATGAGCCCCCATGCCCAGCCTTGCTGAATTTTCTTAAAACATTTTTTTTTTTCTGACATCTTGAGTTAAAAGTCTTTTGTTGGCCAGGTGCGGTAGCTCACGCCTGTAATCCCAGCACTTTAGGAGGCTGAGACAGGTAGACCATGAGGTTAGGAGATCAAGACATCCTGGTTAACATGATGAAATCCCGTCTCTACTAAAAATACAAAAAAATTGGCCGGGCACAGTGGCTCACACCTGTAGTCCCAGCTACTCGGGAAGCTGAGGCAGGAGAATGACATGAACCCGGGAGGCGGAGCTTGCAGTGAGCAGAGATCACGCCACTGCACTCCAGCCTGGGCGACAGAGCGAGACTCCATCTCAAAAAAAAAAAAAAAAAAAAAAAAAGTCTTGTTGTTCTTTGAGACAGGATCTGGCTGTCTCATCCAGCCTGGAGTGCAGTGGTATAATCACAGCTCCCTGCACTCTCCGCCTCCTGGGCTCCTGCCCAAGCCTCCAGAGTAGCAGACACTGTTGGCACACCACACCAGTTAACTTTGTAAATTTTTTGTAGCAATGGAGTCTTGCTGTGTGGCCTAGGCCGGTCTGAACTCCTGGGCTCAAGCAGTCTGCCTGCCTCAGTCTCCCACAGTGCCAGGATTCCAGGCATGAACTCGCATGCCTGCCCAGTCTTTGTAAGTGCATTTCTGGCTGCGTGTTTCTTGTGTGCTCCTGGCTTCTCCCTGCAGACTTTTATGAGTAATATTTTCACTGGCATTCATTTCTAAAGAAGCTGTAATTTCATCAGAGTTCCTTTTTTTTTTTTTTTGAGACGGAGTCTCGCTCTGTCGCCCAGGCTGGAGTGCAGTGGCCGGATCTCAGCTCACTGCAAGCTCCGCCTCCCAGGTTCACGCCATTCTCCTGTCTCTGCCTCCCGAGTAACTGGGACTACAGGCGCCCGCCACCTCGCCCAGCTAGTTTTTTGTATTTTTTTAGTAGAGACAGGGTTTCACCATGTTAGTCAGGATGGTCTCGATCTCCTGACCTCGGGATCCGCCCGTCTCGGCCTCCCAAAGTGCTGGGATTACAGGCTTGAGCCACTGTGCCCATCCCAGAGTTCCTTTTTAATCGAGAAGTTTGTTCTGAAGTATTCGAGTAGCATGGCCTTTTTGGGTTCCATCCACTCTCCTTTCTAGTCTCCTTCCCAAGCGGTCAGGGAGTATTGTCTGCGCGGACCTCCACCTTGGGGGATTGAGATCTTCTTTCTTGTTCAGTTGGGTACAGATTTTCCAAGGGTCCTGGGGTGATTTTCCTTTGGCTGAGTTTGCTGGTTGGTGTAGTGGGTAAACAAGCAGACCCCGGGGGCCAGTTGTCCACTTCCTGCTCTGCCTTTAGCCAGGGCGTGGCCTTCACAAGTGACCTACCTCTGCCTCGGTTTCTGTGTCTGTGGTGTGAGGTGGTGATGAGATTGCCTCGAGGTTTTTAGGAAGATTAAATGATTTCCTACTTGTGAGGCACCTTGAGGTGTTACGTTGAATGAATGAGAAGCAAGCAGGCATCCTGGGAGATTGTTAACTCCGACATTCAAGTTCGGTGGTTTTTCTTGTTGACGCACCCCTTTAGATTCCTGTTTTCTCTGTTGCTCTGTAACCTCGCAGTGATGCTTAGGAGCCGTGCTGCTGGGTGTGCAGACTGGTGGTTCTTATATAGTTTTGATGACTTGCACCTTTTGCCAGTGTGGATTCTTTGTTTTCTTTTTTTCCTGTTCAGTGTGTTTTTGCTCTAACCCCCCTTTCTCTTGTACTAATATCGCTACTGTTGCTGTTGGGCTCTGCTTCCACCCTCCCTGTCATTTGTCTCAGGTGTGTTACGGAGGCTTTTGCTTTGCTTTTTTACACCCATCTCAGGTTATCTTTGATAGGGGAGTTTAACCCGTTGTCTTTGTTGTGAGAAAACACATCTTCTTCCCCTCTCTACCCTTGAGGGCCTGGATCAGGTTTTGCTGTCTTCTTTCTCTGCTCTGATGGTTTGGAAATTTTGCATTCTCTTTCTGTTCTTCTTGTGGCTGCTCTTAAACTTGGATTCCGTGTCCGTTTGTGGGATTATCTGCATCTGTAACTTTTGTGATGAGTTCCTGATCCCCGTCTTTCAAAACTTGGCAGTCATCTGAGGGTTTGTTCCAGATTGTTTTTGGTAATTTTAAAATTTTATTTCACACTAATTTTATTCTAGGAATCGCTTCCTCATCTTACTGAAGTTTTGATGTGACATTATAGTTATTTAGACTTAACCAGAGGTTGCGTGGGTTTTCTGGGCGTTTCTGGTGTCTTCCTGCTGTGTTTGGATTTGTGCTTTGCCACGTCCTCATGTCACTTCCGAGCCCAGCGCAGTGGCCCCTAAGCTCCTGCCAGTCACGGGCTCTGTGTTGTCCCCCTCACACCAGTGACAGTCGTTTCTTCTCTTAACTCTTAAACCCTTCTCAGTCATTCGGATGACCTGATTAAATTATGTACTTTTCATACTAAGCATTTAAAAAGAACACACACACACACAGATGAGGGAAACACCCGCCGCCCAGGCCCATGTCTCTGCTCCCAGCCTTGTGCCCTCCCCGGTGGCCCCTCCGAAGGGCATGAGGGTGTGGATGCTGTGCCTGTGCCTGGAGGCTCTGGCCCCTCCGACCCCTGGCTGGGCTCCAGCTCTAGGTTTGTTCAGCAGCCAACTCGGAGCAGCCGAGGCTCAGGGTGGCATCAGCCGGCCATGCTGGCTTCACAGCCGACCTCTTCTCCATCATCGAACGGGCGCAGGCCCCCTCGCCCCCACCCACCGCTGGTTTCTCCATCATCGAACGGGCTCATGCCCCCTCGCTCCCACCCACCGCTGGTTTCTCCATCATCGAACGGGCGCAGGCCCCCTCGCCCCCACCCACCGCTGGTTTCTCCATCATCGAACGGGCGCAGGCCCCCTCGCCCCCACCCACCGCTGGTTTCTCCATCATCGAATGGGCTCATGCCCCCTCGCTCCCACCCACCGCTGGTTTCTCCATCATCGAACGGGCTCAGGCCCCCTCGCTCCCACCCACCGCTGGTTTCTCCATCATCAAATGGGCGCAGGCCCCCTCGCTCCCACCCACCGCTGGTTTCTCCATCATCGAACGGGCTCAGGCCCCCTCGCTCCCACCCACCGCTGGTTTCTCCATCATCGAATGGGCGCAGGCCCCCTCGCCCCCACCCACCGCTGGTGGGCACTCAGCCTCAAGGCACAGGCCTCCAGGGACCGGTGGCTCCTCCAAATCTTCCTGAGGGAGGCAAGTTTAGTCATCGCTGAGCAGCGCAAAAGCCTGTCGGGTTTCTTTACTCACGACGTCTTCAAAACCAAAATACTTGACGAGGCCGTTCTTTCTGTTTTACGAGGGAGGGGACGGGGATCCTCCTGGAAGACGTTCCCCCTGCACAGGTGAATGGCACTTCCCACACTTGACCTTGGGAGTTCGGAAATTGGCGGAAGCCGCCTCTTCCGCTGCCCTTGCTGTTCCCTCCTGAGGTCCCTGGTCGTTCTTTCTCCTCTCAGTTCTGCCTCCTGCAGTCCCTGCGTCTGCCACCTTCTCTGTGTGACCCCATTCCTTTCACCGCCAGAAGCCTCAGGTGACTCATTTGCTTCACAGCTGTTCTTCGCTCTCATCTGTTTTTAAGTGTAAGCCATCGGTCTGTTTAATTCCAGAACTCTCCTTTCTGGAGCCTGACTTCTTCGGGAGCAGCCGGCGGGTTTCATGGATGTGTGGCCTGCAGCTGTTCTGCTCCTTCCCCCACAGCCACCGCTTCCAGAGCCTGGCTTTGCATGGGCATCCTGAGGCCTCCGGGGACTGGGCAGCCAAGGGTGGGGTTTGTGGATAAGGAGTGAGGTAGGGGCTGGGCCTGCTGCCCTGAGCTGGGGTCCTGAGTGTCCACCAGGACTTGGGGGTGGGGTGTGGTGCAGTCTTGGGGATACAGGAGCTCTACATGGACTTCGACCCCTGTGCATGCAGCCTCCTCCTCCGGTTCCAGGCCCCCGGGGTCTTCCCACCAGACTGAGGCTGAGCAGACAGGAGGGGCCGGCACGTGGCCGTGACCCCGTCAGCGCAACCCCAGAGATTCCCACCCCCTTCAGGTCTCTGTCCGATCCAGACGCTCGGCCCCCGCCCATCTTCGTTTTCAGAGCCTCGGGATTGCCAGTCCCCTCCTGGTGCCCGTCTGTCTGGGGCTCTTCTGAACATGTCCCTGATGAAACTCTTTCCTCTCACCTCAGTAGGCTTTGTCCTCTGTTGAGCCACAAAGGTTTGTGTTTGAGATTAGCTCAGTCACCTGGATAGTGGGAGCCAGATCCCAGCCCTCACTGGAGGCCCCTCTGGGCCCTGATGGCTCACACACCTGAGCTGCCAGGTGGCCCAGGAGAGGGCGTGGGCAGCTTCTCTCCCAGAGCTGAGAAGCCCCGGAGCGAATGGTAAGGAAATTAGAGCGGAACTTTAAAGTCTTTTTTATTTTTCTGAGATAGGATCTCACTTTCTTGACTAGGCTGGAGTATAGTAGCGCAATCTCAGCTCCCTGCAGCCTCGACCTCCTGGGCTCAAGCGATTCTCCCACCTCAGCCTCCCGAGTAGGGACCACAGGTTGAGCCACCGTACCCAGCCTAGAATTTAACGTTTAAGAAGACTCTTGGCCGGGCACGGTGGCTCACGCCTGTAGTCCCAGCACTTTGGGAGGCCGAGGTGGGTGGATCATGAGGTCAGGAGATCGAGACCATCCTGGCCAACATGGTGAAACCCCGTCTCTACTAAAAATACAAAAAATTAGCTGGGCGTGGTGGCGGGCACCTGTACTCGGAGGCTGAGGCAGGAAATGGCGTGAACCCGGGAGGCGGAGCTTGCAGTGAGCCGAGATTGTGCCACTGCACTTCAACCTGGGCGACAGAACGAGACTCCATCTCAAAAAAAAAAAAAAAAAAGAACACTCTGGGCCAGGCGTGGTGGCTCATCATGCCTGTAATCCCGGTACTTTGGGAGGCCGAGGCAGGCAGGTTGCCTAAGCTCAGGAGTTTGAGACCAGCCTGGGCAACAAGGTGAAACCCCATCTCTACTAAAATACAAAAAATTAGCTGGGTGTGGTGATGGGCGCCTGTATTCCCAGCTACTCGGGAGGCTGAGGCAGTGGAATTGCTTGAACCTGAGAGGCAGAGGTTGCAGTGAGCTGAGATCAAGGCACTGCACTCCAGCCTGGGCAACGAGAGTGAGACTCTGACCTCCTACAAACCCTACATTCAGCTTCCCTTGGAGCGAGCAGCTGCCCAGTGGACTTCAGGGGCCTTCTGGGTCCTGGGAGGAGTCGCGTCTGTCTTTGGTGGTCCTGGCACCCACAGACCCCAGTGGGGCTGCGGAGCTGGTGTGGTCTGTGCTCGTCTTCACTCGTACGGAGTTAGGAAACCTTTACTGGACCTGTGACGTGGTGGGTGTGGTGTCCCAGCACCAGAAACGGGAAATGGCTCCTGTGCCCTGAACAGGCTGGGGGCCTGGTGTGGGGCCCCTCCCGCCCTCTAGAGGCTCCAGTGGCTCCTGTATGTGGAGTTGGAAATGTGGTTTGTTTTCACTCCTCCGAGTTCTGCCTTCCTGGCCTGCCAGCTCCTGTCCGCACCCTTGGGCTCCTGGGACTTCGCACCCGAGAGCCGGACACCTGCTCCTGCTGCACGGCTGCTGGAAGTGGGCTCTGCCTGCAGGGACCTCACAGCCAGCGTGGCGAGGGTTGGCTGGTGGGGAGCAGAGAGCCCATGCATCCAAGCCAGACCCCCGGACGTGGAAGGGGCGGAGGGTGGAAAGAGCGTCTCCTGGACTGCAGAGGTGAGGCAGGGGGTAGTGAGCTGGGAACGGGTGCCAAGCTGCCCCACGTGCCATGGGCAGTGAGTTCGGGGCAGAGTGAACGAGCTAAGGCTGGAGGTGAGGTTGGGGACCTTGGGGGCCCATGGTGAGAACTTACTGTTCACCCAGAGGAGGGAGATGAGGCAGATGGAATGTGAGGTCAGGGTGTGCTGTGGGATGCAGCCGGGCGTGGCTTTATCCCCAGATAAAGCCAGCTGCTCTGCAGTGAGCGGCCTGCGTGGCCAGGATGGCCATGTGGAGACCAGGCAGGCGTCGGAGCCGGAGGCCCAGGCAGGTGGCGATGCGTGTGCAGCGCTGGGTTTGGGGCGTATTTAAAAGGGAGGGAGCGGCCGGGCGCGGTAGCTCAAGCCTGTAATCCCAGCACTTTGGGAGGCCAAGGTGGGCAGATCGCGAGGTCAGGAGATCAAGATCATCCTGGCTAACACGGTGAAGCCCCGTCTCCACTAAAAATACAAAAAAAAAAAAAAAAATTAGCCGGGCGAGGTGGTGGGCGCCTGTAGTCCCAGCTACTCGGGAGGCTGAGGCAGGAGAATCGCTTGAACCCAGGAGGCAGAGGTTGCAGTGAGCTGAGATCGAGTCACTGCACTCCAGCCTGGACGACAGAGCGAGACTCTCTCCCCGCCCCCCAAAAAAAAGGGAGGGAGCCTATAGGACTCGCTGGTGACCCAGATGCAGATGCCAGATCTTGGGCTCTTTTTCATTTCCAGGTGGATAAGGAGCTCAGTGTTGCCAGGCAGGCCGATGGGTAGGCATAGAAAGCGACAGGTCCTTCTGTAGTGCCCTCTTTACAATCAAAGTTGCATTTCGAGGTGTGTAACGTAACCGCTTGATGGTGACTGCCGTGTACACACAGGGCCGCGTGGTGTCACAGAGCGCACGGTGTGTGCACAGTGTGTGCGTGGCACGTGTTGGTACGCGGTGACGTTTTTACACTTAATTTCCCATTTGTTCTAATATTGGAGACTTTTAGGTGGTGACCGGCCCATCACTCTTCTAAGACATTGCACCTGTCCCCCTGGGCAGGTGTGTTCCACGGTATCTCTGTTCTGTTTTTTTTTTTGTTTGTTTTTTGAGACAGAGTCTTGCTCTGTAGCCCGGGCTGGAGTGCAGTGGCCGGATCTCAGCTCACTGCAAGCTCCGCCTCCCGGGTTTACACCATTCTCCTACCTCAGCCTCCCGAGTAGCTGGGACTACAGGCGCCCGCCACCTCGCCCAGCTAGTTTTTTGTATTTTTAGTAGAGACGGGGTTTCACCGTGTTAGCCAGGATGGTCTCGATCTCCTGACCTCGTGATCCGCCCGTCTCGGCCTCCCTAAGTGCTGGGATTACAGGCTTGAGCCACCGCGCCCGGCCTATCTCTGTTATTTCTGATCAGTCTCCTGTGTGTGGGGTGTCCAGCGGCTCATCGCACGTCTCTGGGCTCCTCTGCGTGTGAGTTGCTTCCTTGTTCTTTGCCCGTCTCTGTCCTGGGCAGCCTGACTTTTCCTCACGTGAGCTGCAGGGCTGCCTCTCCCCTCACCGCCCCGCGCTCACTGCAGCGATCGTCTTTCCTTCTGTGGCTGTTGGCTTTCTTCAACCATCATCCGCAGTTGTAAAATTTGACATAATTAAATTTCTCGGTATTTTCTTTTGTATCTTAAAAATGTTTCCCCATTCTAAGGTCATAAATACATTCTTCTACATTGTCTTGTAACATATTTGAAAGGTTTGCTTTTTCAAGTTGGGTTGTAAGTCCCTACAGTTGACCTTGTGTGTAGAATGGACGAGGTGGGTTCAAGTTTGCCAGGTTTCCACACTGTCAGGTCCCCCCCGGGCTCTCTGCTCTGTTCTGCTGGTCTCTTGTCTCCCGTTGTGCCAAAACAACAAGGAACTTAACTGAATTGCAATGATTTATTTTACCATTAAGCTGTGGTCTTCTGGGAGAGTAGGTCCCCCTCATTTTTCTTCTTAAGAATTGTCCTTTTTTTTTTTTTTTTGAGATGGAGTTTCACTCTTGTTGCCCAGGCTGGTGTGCAAGGCGCGATCTCGGCTCACCGCAACCTCCGCCTGCTGGATTCAAGCTATTCTCTTGTCTCAGCCTTCCAGAGTAGCTGGGATTACAGGCGCACGCCACCACATCCGGCTAATTTTTTGTATTTTTAGTAGAGACAGGGTTTCTCCGTGTTGATCAGGCTAGTCTTGAACTCCCAACCTCAGGTGATCCACCTGCCTTGGCCTCTCAAAATACTGGGATTACAGGCATGAGCCACCACACCCAGCCTTTGTTTTTTTTGTTTTTTGGGGTTTTTTTTTAAGACGAAGTCTTACTCTGTATTCCAGGATGGAGTGTGGGGGCGCAACCTCGGCTCACTGCAACCTCTGCCTCCCTGGTTCAAGTGAGTCTCCCACCTCTGCCTCCTGAGTAGCTGGGATTACAGGCACACGCCACCATGCCCGTCTAATTTTTGTATTTTTATTATGGACAGGATTTCACTATGTTGGCCCAGCTGGTCTCGAACTCCTGACCTCAAATGATCCAGCCGCCTCAGCCTCCCGAGGTGCTGGGATTACAGGTGTGAGCCACTGCACCCGGCTCTTTTCTAAACTTTAGAGTTGAACATTCCTTTACTTTCCAGCTGCATAATTTGGTTCTTATTAAAAGAATTTTTAAATTTTCACTTTTTTTTTTTTTTTAACCAGCTTTCTAAATTGTGTTAAATGCACATAAAATATGCCATTTTAACGATTTTCAGGTGTGTGGTTCAGTGGCCTTGGGTACAAACCCAATGTTGTACAGCCACCACCACCATCATCTCCAGAGCCTTTTTATCTTCCCAAACTGAAGCTCTGCCCCCATTAAACACTCACTCCCCACCCCACTCCCCCAGCAGGGTCAAATTGCAGAAGGGCCTGACGAGGGGTTCTGAGGTGATAGAAACCATCCCAGACTGCCATGGCGATCATCGAGAAAGTCTGTGAATTTACAGAAAATTATTGCATTATATACATAAAAGAGGTGTGTAAACTGTGCCATAATAAAGCCTAAAAATTAGAAGTGTGCTTGTAACTTAAAGTGTATTTAAATAGGTAATACATTGGTTTAGTCCTAAGATTAATATTATAGAAAAGGTTTAATTTTGTTCTCATCTCTGTCACTGTCTGTAGTGACTTATAGAGAACCACTGTGTGATTACCTCCTGTATGTATGCAAATCTGAAAAAATGTAAACATTTTCTTGTTTTCCTTCCACAGTCCCCCCCACCCCTGACCCCGACCCCGCCCCCGCCCGTATGTGTCTGCGTTTTCCCTCAGGTGCATGCAGGCCGGCATTCATCGGTGCAGCCCCTTCCTGCTGCCCTGTGGGCCCCACACACTGCAGACCCTGCTGCCTCAGACTTGTGCGTGCGTGCCTGGCGCGCCTGTTCCCTGAGCCTGAGACGGCGGCTGCCTGTTGAGGGCAGGGCACGTCCGCTGCTTACAGAGACGTGAAGCCCACCATGGCCATTCTGTTGGCGTGCTTTTGTCACCAGCTGTGTTCCTGTATAGAAACGTTTCTTGTCTTTAGGGGGCTTCTTCCTCATTAAGCTCTGTTTCTTAAAGTCTGCTTGACTAATACTAATCTAGCTATGCCAGCTTTCTGTTGGTTAATACTTGTGTGGTATTTCTGTTCTTAAAGTGTCTTAAATGTGACACTGTTTACAACATAGAGTTAGGTTTTTTAAAAAATCAGAAACTTTTGGCCGGGCGCGGTGGCTCAAGCCTGTAATCCCAGCACTTTGGGAGGCCGAGACGGGCGGATCACGAGGTCAGGAGATCGAGACCATCCTGGCTAACCGGTGAAACCCCGTCTCTACTAAAAAAATTACAAAAAACTAGCCGGGCGAGGTGGCGGGCGCCTGTAGTCCCAGCTACTCGGGAGGCTGAGGCAGGAGAATGGCGTGAACCCGGGAGGCGGAGCTTGCAGTGAGCCGAGATCGCGCCACTGCACTCCAGCCTGGGCGACAGAGCGAGACTCCGTCTCAAAAAAAAAGAAAAAAATCAGAAACTTTTTTAGCTGGCACATTACCTTACACATTCCACGATTTTTCCATGGAGGATCTGAGTTGGTTCCTGCTTTATTTTTTTATTTTGCTCTTTTCGTCAGTTTTTTCCTATGCTTTCTTCCTCCCTGTTAAGTGAATTACTAACTTTAATCTCTTTCTTTCTTCCCCTAGTTTGCAAGGTATAAGCTCTACTTCTGTTTTACTAGTGGTTACAAAATGTTTAAACTATTTACATTTTTAAAAGTCCAAAGTGGGCTGGGCGCGATGGCTCACGCCTGTAATCCCAGCACTTTGGGAGGCCGAGGCGGGCAGATCACGAGGTCAGGAGATCGAGACCATCCTGGCCAACATGGTGAAACCCCATCTCTACTAAAATAGAAAAAATTAGCCGGGCATGGTGGCAGGCACCTGTAGTCCCAGCTATGGGAGGCTGAGGCAGGAGAATCGCTTGAACCCAGGAGGCAGAGGTTGCAGTGAGCTGAGATCGAGTCACTGCACTCCAGCCTGGCGACAGAGGGAGACTCTGTCTAAATAAAAAAAAAACAAGTCCAAAGTTACTGTAAGTTTGTGCCCCTCCCCGCACAAGCACCCCTACCGCCGCTCTCACTGGGCACGCCCTTTCTCCCGCTTCTCACTTCTTCCGCCAAACTCCAGGTCTCTCTACCTTCGCTGCCCCTCTCCCGAGTTCTTCCTTTCCTGAGTTCTTCTGCCTCTGGACTCCGGGTCTTTCTCCCCGCGCGGCTCCTCTCCTGTGTTCTTCTCCCTCCGAACTCTAGGTCTTTCTCCCCGTGCTGCCCCTCTCCTGTGATGCTTGCAGGCAGCCCCTCACTCCATCCTCACCCTGGAGCAAGGATCTCTTTCTTGCTCTTTGCACGGAATCCACTTCTCTTAGTGGCTCTTGTGGGGGCCTGTAATGGGCTGTGCTCAGTCACTGCACCATGTCGGGGTGTGTATTTCTTTTTATTTCTTTTATTTTGGATTATTTTGCTTCCTGAAACTGAGGATCTGCCCTTCACTGTTGTAGGAAATCCTTAGTCACTGTTTCTTAACACTTCCTTTCCTTTCTGTTCTTTCCTCTGGGGCTCCCGTCTTCCCCCCTTTCTCTTAGCCTTCCTTTTATTGTTTTAATTGGTGTGTTTGTCTCTACTCCTTATGGGTAACTTCCTCCAGTGATTTTTTTTTTTAGGACATTAATCTCTCCTCAGCTGAGATGAATCTGTGGTTCAGCCATCCACTGAGATGTTAGTTTCTGTCAGTGTTTTTATTTTTAGAAATTGTGTCTGATTACCTTCAACACCTGCCTGTCTGTACCCCTTTTGTATCTTTTGTAATTTTAGACATATATATTTCAGTTAACCCCCTGGTCATCCTTCCACTGCATTTTTAGGGCCTAACTGTGCTGTTTGTTGCGGCTCCACCTTTAGAAGTGTTTGCCGTGAGCGTCGCCCTTCCTTGTCAGGCATATCTTGGGGGCCGAGCAGCCAGGCCCTCGGGTGAAGACTCGTCCTGAGCCTGGTCCTGGGCAGATTCCTTTTTGCACCCACTGGGACCCTGTGGCTGCTGGGACTCCACAATCCCCTTCAGTCACTTTTTATCCTGCGGGTCTCCTGCCAAGCTGCTGGTCACCTGGAAGGCAGCTGTGACCTTCCACCTGAGGCTCTGCTCAAGCCTTCTCCCTACTGTCTTCCTGCAGTCGTTGCTGTCTCCCCGAGTGCATTCGCAGACACAGAGCCACCCACTCTTCTTTGCCCTGTGTTTGTCCGGACAAACTTAGCTGGAGACCAAGAACTCAGTGCCTGTGGTGGATAAGTAACTCTGGAATTAACTCTCAAATATTATGTTAATAACACACAGAATTAACGGGGTGAGGTGATAGTTCACAAAATGGCAAGCAGATGATAAACAGGTTTTCAGATAAGGTATGTAAGATTATTTTTCTGCACTGTTGAAGTCAAAGCAGATGTCTGATCTCAAAAAGGTCAGCAGTCCTAGATTGAGGAATTAGTGAAATATGTCTAAGGAAGCCTCCAGAACCGTCCAGGGGAGCCTTTCTGCTGCGTTCTCACCAGCGTCCTTTCCTGCAGGTGAGCATCTGCCTGGAGTGTAACAGCAGCAAACTGCGGGGACTGAAGCGGAAGTGGATCCGCTGCTCCGCCCAGGCGACCGTCTTGCATCTAAAGAAGTTCATCGCCAAAAAACTCAACCTTTCGTCCTTTAACGAGGTAACAGTTGATCCCTAAGTAGAAACCATAACAAGTCCTCTCTTATTTGTAAAAGTGACACTTCTAAGATTCTTTGCTTAGTTTCGTTTTGTTTTTAACAACTTTGGAGATTTTAGTCAGAAAAAAATCAGTTTTCCCTGCTCCACCAGGGAGCGGGATAGGAGATGGCCCTGAGGGTTGTAGGATGCCCAGAGACAGGGAACGTGGAACGCCACTGTGAGTGGAAGAGAGAACTAGGGCGGGGATGATGAGATTGTTTTAAAATACGGTAAAGGTTTTCCTCGCAACGAGAAATTCTGTGCTTTAATTTCACAAGGGGAGACATGGGCGGATGGAGAGAGGGAGGACCCTTCCAGGCTGTGGTGCGTAAGGAGATGAAGGAATACTGGCGTGAGGTGGCCTTGGCAGCGGGTGCATCACGAACATGCCAGTGTGGGTCCCTGTGAGCCCCCAAGGCGGTGACACCACGGAGATGCAGGCGCCAGCAGGGTCCAGCTCTGCGTGGAGAGAGAAGGCGCTGGCGGCTGTGGGCAGGAGCATGGGTCTGAGGTGTCGTTTTTGAAAATTGCTCAGGCTGTGCAGAAACGGACACAGGAGAGGCCAGCACCAGGAGTCACAGAAGAGGAGGACTGTGGTGGGGGCAGTCAGGGTGGAGAAGTGGACAGACTTGAGATGCTCTCTGGAGCAGCAGTGGGCTCAGCGGTGGCCCCAGAAGATAAGCCATGTCCTCCCCCCAGAGCCTACAAATGGGACCTTATTTGGAAAAAGATCTTTGTAGATATAATTGAGTGAAGGATTTTGAGATGAAATAATCCTGGAATATCTGGGTGGAGCCTAAATCCCATGACAAGTGAGGCAGAGGAAGACTCAAGATGGGACAGGAGGCCCTGGTGAGGACAGAGCGGAGGACGGATTGGAGGCTGGAGGGAGGCAGCCTTGAGGCGAGCCAGGGAGCGCCTGGGCCACCAGCAGCTGGAAGCCAGGGCAGGCTCCCCTGCTGTGGTCCGAAGGCATCCCCCAGATTCATATGTTGGAAATTCCATCCCCAGTGGGGCAGTGCTGGGAGTTAGGGCCTGGGGGAGGCACTCAGACCGAGGGCCCTGCCCCATGCACGGATCGATGCTGCTGTGAAAGGACTGGCCAGCATGGGTTCTCCCTCTTCTTCCCCAACGTGCGGACGCAGCAGAAGGCCTTCACAAGTGGCAACGTGGTGACCTTGAATGCCGCAGCTCCCAGAACTGTGCCGAAGTTCTGGGTTATGAAGAACTGGGTTCTTCATAAATCACCCAGTGTGTGGCATGCTGTGGCAGCAACACGGAATGGACTGTGCTTCTCCCTGGGAGCCTGCAGAGGGAGCGTGACTCTTATGGACTCTGGAACTGAGTACATTTCTATTGTTTGAAGCCACCACCCTCATTGTGCTAATTTCCACGGTAGCCGTGGGAGACTAATTCAGAGAAAGCCACAATAAGTTGCCGATGTATTTGGGTGGCGATGCAGAGAAAAGGAAGGGGTCAGGAATGACTGCAGGCCTACGGCTGCTCGGTTGGCAGAGGAGGGGGGGCGTGGTGTCTCGGAACAGGCGTAGCTGCTGTGGTGACACAGAGCAGAGGCTGTGTCAGATCGTGGGGGGCCAGTGCCAGCCTTGAGTGTCCCGCATGTTGGCAGGGGATACAGACAGCACACTGGGGTTGGGGAGACTCAGTGAGCATGGGCTGCCTGGAGCCCATGGAGAAAAGTCAGGACACTGGGGGAAGGGAGAGGAGGAAATGGGGAAAGTCTTTTTGCTAAGTTTCAGTTGTTTTGTTTGCTTTTCTGTGTAGCGAAACAGAAAAGATGGATGGTAGCTGGGGACCGAGCAGGCCAAGGAAGTCCTTGGATTTTCATGTGGAGGTGGAGCGGGAAGCCACGGGGGCAGTGGGGCTGCAGGGGGTGGGGAAGAGGTCAGCCATTTCCCAGCACAGGGCTGGTTCCTCCAGGGAAGAGTGTGAGGTTTTCGCTGTTGCTGCGGTGACTGTGCCTCTCAGCCCCCCAACCCAGCCACTCAGACAGATGGGGCTGCTTCACGTCTTCCCCAGAAAGGAATCTGAAGAACTGTCTACATAATCAGGGAAACGCAAGTAAAACCACATGGCACCACGTGCACCTTGTAGAACTGCCATAATCCCAAGCACTGACAACACACTCCACTCCGGAGATGCGGGGAACGCAGGTTCATTCCTGTGGGAAGCAGAACCTGCAACCCCTGTGTAGAACAGCTTGGCAGCTGCTGACAACACAAAGCACACTCTTGGCAAACCATCCAGCAGCCATGCCCCCTGTTGTTTAAACGAAATCTCCTGCCCACACAAAAAACTGCACCCGGATGTTGATATCAGCTTTCTTCATAATTACCAAAACTTGGAAGCAACCAAGATGGCCTTCAGTAGATGAGTGGGTAAATAAACTGTTGTGCGTCCATACTGGAATATTATCCACCACTGAAAAGAAACGAGCAGTCAGGCCAGGAGCAGGCATGGGGGAGAAAAATCAAGTGTCTGTTACTAAGTAGAGAAGCCCCTCTGAAAAGGCTGCAGGCTGTGCGACTCCAGCTCTGCAGCATGGCGCACTGGAAAATGCAGAACCATCTGGAGGCTGCAGGGGCTTGGGGAGGGTAGTAGGAGTGGATAGGCACAGGGCTCCTGGGCAGCGATGCTGCTGTTTGTCCACCTGTGGCTTTGCCACTAGGGCAATCTGACATCAGCTCTGGACTCTAGAGGTGACGTCAGTGCAGGTTCCTGGGTGGTGACTAATGTGCTACCATGCAGGGTGTTGGTTGGGGGGTGGCCAAGGGGGACGGGAACTCCCTGTACCTTCCTCTCAATTTTGCTGTGAACCTTAAATTGTTGTTTAAAAAGTCTGTTTAATTTTTTTAAAAGACTGGGGAGCCCAGTGCCTTTTTGCACTGTGGTGAGAGGGAGGGACAGCCTGGACCCAAGGTAAGGCCTGTGGGGAGAGGTGCCCCTGGAGGCTGCAGCCGTGGGAGGAGGCTGGTGTGGACTGGGCCTGGGTGGTATGGGGAGGGAAACACATCAGCCCTGTGGGCCTCTCAGGTGCTTGTGCCACCTGGGGAACCAAGGTGCCCGATTCCGGAGCTGTCCGGGCTGCTCATGGGTCTGCAAACCACCTCTTCCCATTTCTCAGAACAGCAGGTTTGGTAGACGGGGTGTGATGGGGCCTGGGCGTCAAGAGAAAAAGGGTACAGGGCAGCTGCAGGCCAGGTGGGGGTGGAATGGGAGCCCACAACCGCAAGGAGCTAGTCCCTGCGCCTGCACCCCCTGCAGAAATGTCATCCCCCTAACTGGCACAGGCCTGCCCTGTCATAGCTTATATGTTGCACTGGATTTCCATTTAGGTGTGAAGTAGGGACAGAGGAATACATGAACCACACCCTGTCTCTAGGCTGTGAGGTAGGGATGGAGGAATACATGAACCACATCCCGTCTCTAGGCTGTGAGGTAGGGATGGAGGAATACATCAACCACATCCCGTCTCTAGGCTGTGAGGTAGGAGCAGAGGAATACGTGAGTCACAGCCTGTCTCTAGGCTGTGAGGTAGGAATGAAAGAATGCGTGAACCACACCCTGTCTCTAGGGTGTGAGGTAGGGATAGAGGAATACCTGAACCACATCCCGTCTCTAGGCTGTGAGGTAGGAGCAGAGGAATACGTGAGTCACATCCCATCTCTAGGCTGTGAGGTAGGAATGAAGGAATACGTGAACCACACCCCGTGTCTAGGCTGTGAGGTAGGGATGGAGGAATACGTGAACCACCACCCCCGTCTCTAGCCACATTCTTGCATGATTGGGGAAGGGCTGCAGATTTCGCACCAACATTGAGGTGGCCATGTCAGCATGGATTGAGCACCTCCCCGCTTCTAATCAAACCTGCTTCTCCCCCAGCTGGACATTTTATGCAATGAGGAGATCCTGGGCAAGGACCACACGCTCAAGTTCGTTGTTGTCACGAGGTGGAGATTCAAGGTGAGACACGTGATTTGATTTTCAGAGTCTGCTCTGAATGGCAGTGACTTTGCTGTGCATCTCTTTTTTTTTTTTTTTTGAGACAGAACCTTGCTCTGTCACCCAGGCTGGAGTGCTGTGGCACCATCTCGGTTCACTGCAAGCTCCGCCTCCCGGGTTCATGCCATTCTCCTGCCTCAGCTTCCCCAGTAGCTGGGACTATAGGTGCCTGCCACTGCACCTGGCTAATTTTGTGTATTTTTTAGTAGAGATGGGGTTTCACCATGGTCTCGATCTCCTGACCTCATGATCCGCCTGCCTCAGCCTCCCAAAGTGCTGGGATTACAGGCGTGAGCCACCACGCCTGGCCCTGCATCTCTTATCTAAAAGCTTAAAAGTGATGACTCTGGCCAGGCACAGTGGCTCATGCCTGTAATCCCAGTACTTTGGGAGGCCGAGGTGGGCAGATCACAAGGTCAGAAGACTGAGACCATCCTGGCTAACACAGTGAAATCCCATCTGTACTAAAAATACAAAAAATTAGCTGGGCATGGTGGCAGGCGCCTGTAGTCCCAACTACTCAGGAGGCTGAGGCAGGAGAATGGTATGAACCTGATAGGTGGAGCTTGCACACCTTGCAGTGAGCTGAGATCATGCCACTGCACTCCAGCCTGAGCGACAGATCAAGACTCCGTATCAAAAAAAAAAAAAGTGATGACTCAGCTACAGAGATGGTTATGAAACACAGTTCTGGTCTTCCTGAAATCATCAACCCCAGAGCCAGCTTGGAAGGCGCCAGCTGAGCTCTGAGGGGCACAAGCCCTGGTGGGAAACTGCCGAGGCCATGAGTGCCATGAGCAGAGGGTCCCCTGGGGCCTTTGGGCCCCTCTGAAGCAGGAAACCAATGGTGGAATTCTCCCACCTCAGCTGGTGCTGCTGCCTGGGGAGAGGGGGTAAGGAGCCAAGGCTGGCCTGGGGCTGGGCCAGAGGGTTTGAGGGAGAAGGGGGCAAGGGAGTGGTGGCCAGGGCCACATCAGGTAAAGGTGGCCACCACGATGTGCACAGTGGTCACTGGGTCACCTGGGGCCAGGGGAGAGGGCACATGTCTTCCCAGCCTGTCTCCCCCACTGGCATCTCGACATTGCTCAGAACAGAAGGGTCTCTATGTAGTCCGCCGTGTGGACTGTGTCTCACGGGACGCGATTCCTCAGTGCCCTTCCCGATGAAGTAAGTCTGTCTCGTCGCCTCCACCCCTGCTAAGCAAGCGCTGTGTTCTTGTGTCTTCCAGAAGGCGCCACTCCTGCTGCACTACAGACCCAAGATGGACTTGCTGTGAATGGCGCCGCACAGCACCTGCAGACTGGGCCCTTGCACCCCTGGGTGCTCCCGGCCACCGCGCTTAAGAACGTTGCCTCTGGGTGTCATGTGGACCAGACTTCTGAATAGAGAATATTTATAACTTTTGTATGAGAGAGAATTCACACTCAACAAGACACTACCAGCACCACGTTTACAGAGGATGAAAACACTTCACAGTCTCCCAGAGCCGATCGTCCTCTCCCCAACCCCCCACCCTGTGCTTCAGCCTCGCAGGCGAGAGTGATTCTCGCAGGCAACACGGTTCTGAGTCACCTTCTGACATGAGCTCCCTCTGCTTGCTTTCCAGGTCTTGAAAATCTGAATTCACTTCAGTTTAGTTTATGAATTAGGTTTCATGATAAGCCTCAAATAATAGTTGGACTTTTATTGAATCCTTCCTAAGTTATTGAAAAAATATCTTCATGGTGAATGACAATATTTATGTTGCCTTTAGCTTCTTGAAGATTTAGAAGTTATATGAAAAATTAATTTAAAAGCAAATCAAAAGAGGTTTCCATTAACATTATGATTTGACCATTGTATTCAATTTCCCACCTTATGAAACACGACAGCAGCTCCCTGACTGGTTCACCTTTCACTTGGGGCTCACTCTCACTGGGGCTGACACACCCAGCCCTGGAAACAGGACCCCAGACTCCACATTGCGGTTTCTGACACGCTCAGCAGGTAGACCAGAGGCCATGTGACCAGCTCAGTGCTGGTTTGCAGAACAATTCTTATTTTTAAAAATCACTTGTATTAAAAATGGCACAAATTGTTGAGTGTCGCCATTTGGTTTCCTACGTTTTCTTTCCCCGTTTTTTGCTGAAGGGAGAGGTGGTGGTGGTTGGGATCAGAGCTCTCCTGGCGTCCGTGGGCAGGATTGGCTGGTGGTTGCTTCGGGCTCATGCCCAGATGCACTCACTGCCCCCTCTGTCCAAGGCCTCCCCTTCCCCTTTGCTGGTGGGAGGAGCTTGTTGTGCTCCTCGGCCCATTACTGTGAAGGGCGTTTTTCTGAGCTGCAGGGACAGGGTGAGCAGCTGAAGGGCTCGGAGGGAAGGTGACCCCCACTCTGCAGATGCTGCATTTCAGCTGAAGCTGTGTTTCAGCCTCAGTTGGTTGCAGTGTCAGCCCCTCTCCTCCTGGATGGTCATGTTTTTGTCACATTAGAGAATAAACTGCCAGCACACACACATTTTTTTTTCCTTTAAAACAGTAACTTGGAAGTGTGGAAAGGCCAGGAGGAGGAGCAAGGGCTGTTTCCTGGAGCGATTGAGGTGTTGTCCTGCAGTTGTCGTTGTCTTCTCCGCCAGGCTGTTCCCATTTATTTCCTGTGGAACTGAATCCCTCCTCCCTCCGCTCCCTGGGAGCCCAGGTGGTCCCTGGCCACCACTCAGGCTTTCCAAGAAGCCATCCACCTTGGACATTTTTTTCTTGAATTTCGCTGTTATCTTCTGCTTCCTTTAGGTAAAAAGCAGCTCAAGAGACCTCATCTTAGGGATGAGGAAAACATGCATATTAATTCCATCTGAGTGATTGTCAGTGTAAGGCCTTTTAAAACAAAAGCAAGTTCTTTGTTAGGAATTGGTCAAAATTCACCTCTTTCTTTAAGCCCATCAACTCCCAGGATGGTTTGAGTTACTCAGTTACCTAAGCTTGCTGTTCATCCAAATCATTTTCTAGAGTCACTGTATAAGGGTCTATGAGTAGCTGTGTATGAATAAATATTACCTGTCTACCTCAAAATATACATACTGCTGAAGCATTCTGTACAACCGTGTGTTATCACAGTGCAGTTTTAAGTGTAACATGAGAACTTAGGCATTTTCCTGTGTGGCGGAATAAGAAAGGATTAAACAGTTACAAGCCTCCAAATTAAAATAAAATTAAATCACAGTTCAGATTAAACTGAATATCATTGTAATAATGTCATAATATATATTTGTAACTTTGTAGCTATCTTTGAAATCACTTGACTTTGCTATGGTGCTAAGCTGATATATTTAAATACACAGAGAGACGGGTGAGTGGAGCCCGTGTTGATGTCTCCAGCCGGTGGTGACCCTGCTTTTGTAACCGCATTAACCTGACAAAACCTCAGCAGCAGAAGTCCCTATTTTTCTAGGAGTTCATCGTGCAGACAGTCTTCACTACAGGACTCGGCCCTGGGGCCTCTGCCTCTCGTCTGACCTTGCAGCCTTAGTCGTTGGAGGCTGGAGTGCAATGGCCCCGCCGTCCGTGGAGCCTCTGGGCGGCCTTCTTTCCTTTCTGTCAAGCTCTCATTTCACAGAAAAAGGCTGAATTTCATTTTTTCCAGCATGAAAGCCAGGATCGGTTAATGATTGGATTCTATTAAGTGGTTTTGTTTTTTTTTTTTTTTTTAAACAGATGGAGTTACTGTGAAGAAGTTTTCACAACTATTTATGCTGGTAAAACAAATGCTGTTAAATCACCTTATGCGTCGTTTTCAACAGCAGTGGGGCTAATTACCCGGAATACGGTCTCACCAATGCAGTTTTCATGGAAATAGAAAATTCAAATAGAATATATAATATTGAATTTAAGATTTGGGGGGTTAAAAAAGAAAACTTAACTTTATAAAATTATTTATTCTATTTTAAGCCTTCTATCATATTTTCCCATCCAATTGTTTGGTTTCAGTGGTCCAGCTTTATTTACAGGCATATAAAATGAAATTGTGAGATGTTTTGCAAGCTTCTTTTTACTTTGAGTAGCTTTTAATTTGTATGTTTTTGTTTTATGTGGATGAAGAGCATTTTTTATGCTTTTGTGCAATAGGTTCCAACACACATTTATTAGACATCTGTTTAAATTGTAATGTAGCATTTATTCTGCTAAATTGAAAGGGAACATAGATGGAATTCCAAAATATATACATTCAGCTTTTGGTTTTTCCTTTTTCATTGTTATTATTGTGAGAATGCTGTTATTGGGGTTGTATGTGAGTGCCTGTCAGCCTGTGATGCCTCGGGCCACGCTGTGGGGCCACCTCGGTCCTGCCTGGGTCCTGGTGCTTTGGACCCCACGTGCTTGTGGCCAGGCCGCCCCGAGGCGGGGCCATGTGGCCTCAGACCACAAGAGCAGAGCTGCCCTGGCCCAAACACTGCAGCTGCCTGCACCCCCGGGCTTTGCAGCCTTGCTTGTTTTCTCTGAATGGCAACAGAACGGCATTCACAGTGATTCAAAGGGTGGCATTGGGTTGGACGTTCTGGGTATGAGCCAGCCTGTTCCCACATTGTACGTGAATGTTTAATGTGCTCTCAAAACATGGAAAATAAGTTTAGTGCACATAGCTAAATCACAAAACATCCAATTCTCTGTTTCCTCAGGAAGTCATTACTGCGCCACCACATCACGTGACCTTAACATGATCAATATCTTTCTCTGCCTTGACATTTAAATAAATAAATTGAGATAAGTAGATTAGAAAATCATTCAAATGATACCATAATCTGTACAAATATTGTGTCCCCTGCTAGGCAGGGGACAGGGTGCGGGCGATGGCCACGTGGCCAAGGCCCCGCAGGAACGCGCCGAGGTCTCCCTCACCCTCCAGGTGTCCTTCGCACCCAATAGTGCGTCTGAGGAACGAACTGCAGTTTGAGCGTCCCCTGAGATGTGCGTAGCCTCCGTGTAAATGTCCACTCCCATGGCTTAATTGGCTATCAGACGCATTTTCCCAGACGAAAACAATGTTGGGTTAGGGGACGACGGTGCAGCCACCCAGCCTTTACCAGCAGCGTGCGGCAGACGAAGGCAGTTGAGGTGTGGAGGTGATCACGCAGATACATGTTTTTGACTGTTTAATTTGAAAGTTTACATTTTTTATGCTTTGTGTTGGTGTGTAATTTTTGTACTCTTGGTGGCTAGTTTTTGTCAAATCTTTTTTGGAATATTGCTTAAATGTTTTGATTTTATGATAGTGAAGCTTGTATTCAGTGTTTTGCCAATTAATATTATATGCTTGTAATAAAAGCAAAAGAAAAGCTTAAGTGAAAGTGTTTCTGGCTGGAAATGTATTACATAAATCATTTGTACGAGCACAAGAGATGACTTGCTCATGGGATGAACAATGCCGTGGGTATTGGATGGACCACTCAGGCAGCCTGGCCGCAGACACACTGGCCACACATGCATGCATGCTACATAATGTGTGTGCTCAGACCACATGCCTGCACATATGTGCACATATGTCCACACAAAAAGCACACATCAGCCCACGGCTCCCTTCCTCACCCCAGCCCTCCCCACTCCCAGGTTAACCAACGTCTCAATTTGCTCCAGGCAGCATTTGTAAATTGTCACCCTGGTTGCCAACCCTCATTTAAATTGGTCCGGCATTTGCTACCAGAGTTTGGGCCAGAAACTTTGTAAAGCTCATTCAGTTTGTCTCCTTGCAGAAAGGTTGCTGCAGTTTGGAGCTGATTATGCCAAGGAAAATACAGCTAAAAAAGAACTTACTGATTCCCATAGGTGTGTCAACTAACAAATGAATGTTCCGTCTCCCTATGACAATTTGCCGCCCGTCCCCAAAAAAAGCACTATGGCCAAAACTTCAGTTTTTAAAAGTTAAGAAATATACAACAATTTTGAAACTCTGAGAAAACTAGAAATGGAAGGAAAGGAGAATATGGCCAAAATTACATTCTCACAACCTAAAGCAGTAAACTTTAAGAATAGGTTCAGTCTGACTTAACTGACTTAGGCTGGGCATAGTGGCTCACACCTGTAATCCCAGCACTGTGGGAGGCCAAGGCAGTCTGATCACCTGAGGTCAGGAGTTCGAAACCAGCCTGGCTGACATGGTGAAACCCCATCTCTACTAAAAGTAAAAATTAGGCGTGGTGGCAGGAGCCTGTAGTCCCTAGCTACTCAGGAGGCTGAGGCAGGAGAATCACTGGAACACAGGAGGCAGAGGTTGCAGTGAGCCAAGATCACCCCACTGCACTCCAGCATGAACTACAGAGCAAGACTCCATCTCATTTAAAAAAAAAAAAAAAAAAAAAGGCCAGGCGCAGTGGCTCAAGCCTATAATCCCAGCACTTTGTGAGGCCGAGACGGGCGGATCACGAGGTCAGGAGAGCGAGACCATCCTGGCTAACACGGTGAAACCCCGTTTCTACTAAAAAACACAAAAAACTAACCGGGCGAGGTGGTGGGCGCCTGTAGTCCCAGCTACTCGGGAGGCTGAGGCAGGAGAATGGCATAAACCTGGGAGGCAGAGCTTGCAGTGAGCTGAGATCCGGCCACTGCCCTCCAGCCTGGGTGACAAAGCCAGACTCCATCTCAAAAAAAAAAAAAAAAAAAAAAAAAGACTTGGCTGGGTGTGGTGGCTCATGCCTATAATCCCAGCACTTTGGAGGCTGAAGTGGGTGGATCACAAGGTCAAGAAATTGAGACCATCCTGGCCAGCATGGTGAAACCCTGTCCGTCTCTACTAAAAATACAAAAATTGGCCAGGTGCGGTGGCTCAAGCCTGTAATCCCAGCACTTTGGGAGGCCGAGACGGGCGGATCACAAGGTCAGGAGATCGAGACCATCCTGGTTAACCCAGTGAAACCCTGTCTCTACTAAAAAATACAAAAAAAAAAAAAAAAAAAAAAACTAGCCAAGCGAGGTGGCGGGGGCCTGTAGCCCCAGCTACTCAGGAGGCTGAGGCAGGAGAATGGCGTAAACCCGGGAGGCAGAGCTTACAGTGAGCTGAGATCCGGCCACTGCACTCCAAAAAAAAAATACAAAAATTAGCCGGGCCTGATGGCACGCACCTGTAGTCCCAGCTACTCAGGAGGCTGAGGAAGGAGAATCACTTGAACCCGGGAGGTGGAGGTTGGAGTGAGCTGAGATCGCACTACTGCACTCCAGCCTGGGCAACAGAGCGAGACTCCATCTCAAAAAAAAAAAAAAAAACAAAAAAGACTTCACTGACTCAAAGTGTATTTTACTTATTTTCGGCAAGTCCCTCTTAGAAATGTCAAGATATTGACTGAAACCACAAGCAGACACCGATGTCAGCGTCAACTACAGGGAGTAGGGGAAACACAAGTCCTCAAAATTGGGTCCACCCACTTTGGGGACTTGGCCACAAAGCCCGGTGATGGTAGCCACGGGAGCCTAGGGTCTGAGAGCTTCAAGCTCCACCTGAGAACTGTGGGTGGGGCCCTGCACCAGGACCCCAGAAAAAAGCTCTGGAAGTCAGTTCCTGTGGGTTCTGCAGCAGCTCGGGGCTGCAGGGACCTCGGCAATCTCACAGCAGAGCCAGGCCTCAGCCTCTCTGCTAGCTGGTGGTTTTGTTTCTGCCATGCAGTTCTGTATGCCTAAGGCAAAAATCCTGTTAGTCATGTGTGTTAGTACACCTGTGACTGGGTGAAGGCTGAACAGTGTCCCCTGAAATGCAGCAGAGGAACAGAAAAACAAGGGGGTTCGCTGTGATGAGACCCGCACCATCTGTGTTCAGGAAGCCAAGGCCTGCTGCTGCTAGAAGCCCCGAGGCCCACCAAATCCACCCAAGGTAGATGTCCATGTGGCTTCTGGTTTTTAAGGATAAAACTCCTTGAGATGTACTGAGTCCCTCCTGAGGGGCTGTGGAGGCCCGGGCCTGCGTTGGTGGGGAGGCCTGTGTCCTGACCGTGCTCTGCAGTAGCTGCACTGAATGTCCCCTTTAATAGAAAGAATTATATTGCTGTCTTCCGCTTACACAGAGATGCAACTATGCTTACATAAATCAGCACAGAGTCCTAAATACATAAATAAGCAGAGTCCTTTCTCTTACCCACGTTACTCCTCAGTCAAGGAAAGTTCACAAAGCACATTTGTTTTTTCAGAGGCTTATGCTCCAATTGTGAGGAAGGAGATGCTGCCCTGGGCCCACCCCGCCCACCCCAGAGTGTCTGCCGGCACCAATTCCTGGGGAGAGTGTGGACTGCTCAAGGGATGACACTCCTGTCGCAGTTGGACAATCATTTGACCACTACATTTATTCCTATGTTTTTTCTTTTCTTTTCTTTTCTTTTTGGGAGACAGACTCTCACTGTGTCGCCCAGGCTGGAGGGCAGTGGTGTGATCTTGGCTCACGGCAACCTCTGCCTCCTGGGTTCAAGCCATTCTCCTGCTTCAGCCTCCCAGGTAGCTGGGATTACAGGCACCTGCCACCACACCAGGCTAATTTTTATTTTTAGTAGAGACGGGGTTTCACCATGTTGGCTGGGCTGGTTTCTAACTCCTGACCTCTGGTGATCCGCCCGCCTCGGCCTCCCAAAGTGCTGGGATTACAGGTGTCAGCCAGCATGCCCGGCCGAAGGTTGCTTCTTTAAAGCATTTTTAGTCAGTCTTTTGAAAGATGAAAGGGTCTGGCCTTGGTAACAGTAGGCCTGCTATGAAGAGGCATGGGAGCCTTGGGTCAGGGGAGTAGCCGATTTCACTGAGATCCTGGGACACACAACCAAGACCTGACCTCTTGCTGGGAGATCACCCTGAGACTTCAGTCATCACCATGCACACTGCCTTATAGGAAGGCTGGGACCCCTCAGGTGGGGACAGCCCCTGGTCGCCCAGGGCCCCTCAGAGGTTGAGGGGATAGGGCCCCCCTTACATTTCTCACCTACAGCTGGTGCCACAACTGTGAATATTGTAGTTGTCCAGTCCCACAGCTTCCTCTACCCCACAGCGCAGGGCAGACTGGCCTGCAGGGCCTCATCACCCCCCTTCTCTGAGAGGAGATGTGGCTATCTCCAGCAGGCCTCCCTCTGACTGGTAGCTTTCTCCTGGGCTGCCATCTTCTGGTACCAGTGAGGACTCTGGTCGTCTCACCTGCTTAATTCCCGTACCGTGTTGCCCATGGCTCTGCTCAGGTCTGGTAGGACCCCCTTTATGGTGTGGTTTTTTCTTTTTTTCGAGACAGGGTCTCGCTCTGTCACCCAGGCTGGAGTGCAGTGGTGCAATCACAGCTCACTGTAACCTCAGGCTCCTGGGCTCAAGCCATACTCCCACCTCAGCCTCCAGAGTAGCTGGGACTACAGGCACCACCACACCCAGATAATTTTTTATTTTTGTAGAGATGGGGTTTTGCCATGTTGCCCAGGTTAGTCTCAAACTGAGCTCAAGCAATCTGCCTGCCCACCTCAGTTTCCCAAAGTGCTGGGATTATGGCAGGAGCCTCCATGCCCGTCCTTTTTCTTTCTTTTATTTATTTATTTATTTTTTTTATGTGTGTGTGTGTGTGTGGCAGGGTACCATTCTGTCACCCAAGCTGGAATGCAGCAGCGCAATCTCGGCTTACCACCAACCCCCACCTCCCAGGCCCAAGGAATTCTCCTGCCTCAGCTTCCCGAGTAGCTGGGATTACAGGTGCCCGCCACCATACTCAGCTAATTTTTGTATTTTTAGTAGAGACTGGGTTTCATCATATTGGCCAGGCTGACCACACATGACACTCCTGACCACAAATGATTTGCCTGCTTCAGCCTCCCTAAGTGTTGGGATTACACACATGAGCCACCTCACCCGTCTTTTTTTTTTTTTTTTCTTTTAATGTTGGCTTTTCTTCTGTTAGATCAGCTCCAGAGGCAGCTTATCCTGTGTCATTTAGTCTCATCAGAATTTAATTGGGATTTAAATGAATGTACAGTTTACTTTGTGGGGTAGCTGACATCCTTCATCCACGATGTGGCATATTTGCCGACTCACCCTCTTTTAGCATCTTCCTCAGGCGGTCCTTACACACTTCTCTTCCAGCTTGTTTTGTGATTCTTTCATAGGGAGGCGGAGGCTTGTGGCTCACGCTCCGATGGGTTATTGTGGAGTAGAGAAACCCACTGGATCCGGCACGGACTGAACTCTTCAGCTGGTCCTCAGGGTTCTTCAGGGGATTTCCTTGATTTACACGCAGATGATTGTATCATCAACAAACTACTAAACCCTGTCTCTGATATTCATCTCCTTCCCTCTTTTTCGGTTCTCTCACCCTGCTGGGATGTCTGGAGAAACACTGACAGCGATAGCAAAGAGAACTGTGTTTTTATGACTTTAATGGGAATACTTTAAATATCTTGACTTAAGCATGACTGTTGGAAGGTTTCGATACATACCATTTACCAAGTAATTTTTCTTCTGTTACAGTTTCTTAAAAATCAGGAATGCTGGGGGCAGTGGCTCATACCTGTAATCCCAACACTTTGGGAGGCCAAGGCAGGCAGATCACCTGAGGTCAGGAGTTCGAGACCAGCCTGACCAATATGGAGAAACCCTGCCTCTATTTAAAAAATACAAAATTAGCCGGGCGTGGTGGCACATGCCTGTAATCCCAGCTACTCGGGAGGCTGAGGCAGGAGAATCGCTTGAACCAGGAAGCCGAGGTTGTGGTGAGCCGAGATGGCACCATTACACTCCAGCCTGGGCAACAAGAGCAAAACTCCGTCTCAAAAAAAAAAAAAAAAAGTCAGGAATACATGTCAGTTTAAAAAAATGTTTTAATATTTTAAATTAAAAGTTTTAACTTGTTTCAGTTTGAAGTTTTAACACATGTACAGAGTCATGTGACCACCACCACAGTCCACACACACAATGGTTCCATCCCCCAAATCTCCTTAGTGCCACACCTTACCACGGTGCCTTTCCCCAACCTTCCTTCACCTCTTCCCACCCCCATGGTGCCGAATGTGTCAATATCTCCCCGTCGTCACTGCAAAGTAGTATTTCACTGCATAGATACACCACAGTTTACCAGTTCACCCAGTGAAAGGCATTTGAATTTCAGCTTTTAATGATTATGAATAAAGCATCAATAAACATTTACATATGGTTTCTATGTGGACATGTTTTTCTTTCTCTAAATACCCAAGAGTGGGATTGCTGGGTCATATGGCTGTGTACTTTGAACTTTATAGGAAACCACCAGGCTGTCTTCCATTTCCAGCAGGTCCACACCCCGGCAGCTTGGGGCGCCACCAGCATTCTCCTGCACTGCGGCTGTGGTGCAGGTGCCTTGTGGCCTGCATGGTGGCTGAATCTGCATTTCCTGGTGGCCTGTGGTGTCAAGCCTCTTCTCCTGTGCCCAGTAGTCAACCTTGTGTCATCGCTGGTGCATGTCTGGTCAGGTCTCTTCCACTTCTTAGTTGGACTATTTTCTTACTGTTAAGTCTTAAGAGCTCTCTGTGTATTCTAAATACAGGTCCTTAGTTGGACAGATGATTTGTGAATATTTTCTCCTCATCTTTTCATTCTTTTCACATTGTCTTTGGTAGATCAAATGTTTTTAGGTCAGGCACGGTGGCTCACACCTGTAATATCTACTACTTTGGGGCCAAAGGTGGGAGGTCACTTAAAGCCAGGAATTTGAGCCTGGGCAACACAGCCTGGACAACATAACAAAACCCAGACTCAGGAAAAAAATTTTAAAATTAGCCAGGCGTGGTGGCACGCATCTCTAGTCCCAGCTACTCAGGAGGCCGAGGAAGGAGGATGGCTTGAGCCCAAGAGGTCAAGGCTGCAGTGAGCTATGACTGTACCACCACACTCAAACCTGGACAAAAGAGCATGACTCTGTCTCAAAAAAATAAACTTTTAATTTTGATAAAGTCCAATTTACAAATTTTTCTTTTATGGATTCTTCTATAGATTATGCCTTTGGTATCATGTCTAAGAACTCTACCAAATGTCAGGTACAAAGGTATTTTTGTTTTCTTCCAAACATTTTATAGTTTTGTTTTTCATTTATATATGATTCATTTTGAGTTAATTAGGTACAATGTAAGGTTTAGGTCAAGGTTCCAATTTTTCCATATGGATGACCAACTGCCCCACTGCCATCTGTTGAACTGACGATCCTTTCTCCACAGGGTTGCTTTTGTTTGCACTGCTGTCAAAGATCAAATGGCCATATTTATGTGGGTCTGCTTCTAGTGACCCATCTGTCTGTTCTTTGCCAATACCACAGTCTTGATTTTTGTGGCTTTAAAGCATGTGTTGAACCTTTGTAATGTGATTCATCTAACTTTTTTGCTCTTTTTTAAAACACTGTTTTATCTATCCTTTTTACTGTTTTAGCTAGCTCCTTCACCATTCCGTATACATTTTAAAATCATCTCTAAATCTAAAAAGAAGTCCTACTGAAATGTTTTGGAATTTTGTTAACTTCACAGATCCTTCTGAGATTGGCATCTTGACTATGTTCAGTCTTCCAGTCCATAAGCGTGCCATGTGCCGTCTCTCCACATATGTAGGTCTTCTTTAATTGGCATTTTGTAGTTTTTTAGCATACAGACCCTGTTTTGTCTTGTTAAATTTATACCTCTCTCTCTCTCAGGAGCTACTGTGTTTTTAACTTGTTTCCAACGTCTTATTGCTTGTCTATAGTAATAAGATTTTTTTTTTTAGACAGAGTCTGGCTCTGTTGCCTAGGCTGGAGTGCAGTGACGCAATCTCAGCTCACTGCAGCCTCTGCTTCTCGGGTTCAAGTGTGGCATGATCTCAGCTCACTGCAACCTCTGCCTCCCAGGTTCAAGCAATTCTCCCATCTCAGCCTCCTGAGTAGCTGGGATTACAGGCGCATGCAACCACACCCGGCTAAATTTTGTATTTTTAGTAGAGACGGGGTTTCACCATGTTAGTCAGGCTGGTCTCCAACTCCTGACCTTGTGATCCACCTGCCTTGGCCTCTCAAAGTGTTGGGATTACAGGCATGAGCCACCACACCGGGCCTTTTTTTTTTTTTTTTTTTTTTTTTTTGAGACAGAGTTCCACTCTTGGTGCTCAGGCTGGAGCACAATGGTGTGATCTCGGCTCACTGCAACCTCTGCTTCCTGGGTTCAAGCGATTCTCCTGCCTCAGCCTCCTGAGTAGCTGGGATTATAGGTGCATGCCACCATGCCCGGCTAGTGTTTCTATTTTTAGTAGACAGGGGGTTTCACCATGTTGGTCAGGCTGGTCTCGAACTCCTGACCTTAGGCCATCCACCAGCCTCAGCCTCCCAAAGTACTAGAATTACAGGCATGAGCCACTGCACGCAGCACTAAGATTAATTTGTATGTGTTACTGGTGAACATGCCAAACTCACTTACTGGCTCTACAAGGGTCTTTGCTGCAATCACTGCTGTTGCTTTAGATGAGTGTTCTCTATATAGACAATCATGTAGTCTGTGAATAAGGAAGTTTTATATCTCACCTGTAATCCCAGTACTTTGGGAGGCTAAAGTGGGAAGATCACCTGAACCCAGGAGTTCAAGAGCAGCCTGGGCAACATAGTGAGACCCTATCTTGACTAAAAATACAAAAATTAGTCGGGCTGGTGGTGCATGTCTATAATCCCCACTACTCTGGAGGCTGAGGCACATGCTCTCTGGAAGGAGGTGCCCACATGTGGCTCACCCTCCTCCTTTTCCCTGCTACCTAAAAGGAGGTCCCAGGTGAGGCTCACTCACAACTCAGGAAGTTCAGGTCACCTCTGTGAGGTCATATCTGCATACACTATTCGGACTCGGCTGGATGTGCATGCTTGTGGTTCCAGCTACTTGCGACGCTGAGGTGGGACAACTGCCTGAGTCCAGGAGGTCCACGCTGCAGTAAGGCAACAGTGTGCCATTGCACTCCAGCCTTCTGAATGACAGAGTAAAATCCTGTCTCAAAGAAAAAATATTTGGACTCCTCTTGCATGGTCAATTGTCTCCTCTCTCCCATCTATTTATTTATTCAGTCCTTTGTTTTTTGAAATGGCATATTGCTATGTTGCCCAGGCTGGCCTCGACTCCCGAGCTCAACTGATGCTCCCACTTCAGCCTCTGAGTAGCTGAACTACAGGTCCCACTTTGCCTGGCTCATTCAGTCACTTATTACATCAGCAAAGAATCATCAATATTTCTTTAGCACTGTGCATTATAATTCAACGCTACTTTATTCTGCTATTCAAGTCATTCCAGCCTCGGCCACTGGGACCCCTTGCCGCTGTGTCCCTTTGGCTCACCGTTGTGGGTTTTTTTTTTTTTTTTTTTTTTTTTGAGACAGAGTTTCACTCTTGCTGCCCTGGCTGGATTGCAATTGTGTGATCTTAGCTCACCCCAACCTCTGTCTCTCAGGTTCAAGCGATTCTCCTGCCTCAGCTTCCCCAGGAGCTGGGATTACAGGCATGCACCACCATGCCCGGCTAATTTTGTATTTTTAGTAGAGACAGGGTTTCTCCATATTGGTCAGGCTGGGCTCGAACTCGTGACCTCAAGTGATTTGCCCGCCTCAGTCTCCCAAAGTGCTGGGACTACAGGTGTAAGCCACCATGCCCAGCCTGTGTTCATTGTTTTTTTAATCATTTCCAGGCTCATGGTGTATACCTTCTGCCCCAGTCCTAGGTGAATTTCTCCTGGTTGGTGAGTTTCGATTATTTACCTCTGTTCACACAGGGACTTGAGGAGGGAGACTCGGACTCAGAGTTCTCCTTCATCTTGTTACTTCTCTAAACAATTACTTTTTGTTGAAGACACCACATAAGCTGGTTTGAACTGTGTGAAATAATCGTGCTAAACTGCTAGTCTCCTTTAATCGTTCCAACCAAGCACCCACGGGGGCCGTTATTCCTCTCCTACAACTGCAAGGCAGTGCCTCACCAACTGGCTTTGATCCTGAGGCAAGCGGCAGGGACCCCTCTGCTTTACTCAGTGCCTCACCAACTGGCTTTGATCCTGAGGCAAGCGGCAGGGACCCCTCTGCTTTACTCAGTGGGCAACCAGCTCCTGACCCTGGCGGGTGAGTTTTCTCTTCACAGCCCCCGTCCCTGCCGCCCACTGGGCCAGCCAGCCTCAGTGGAAAAGTCATTCTGGCTCTGAGCTTCCAGCACAGTCCGGGAGAGTACGTGGGTCCTGGGGAGGGTGGCTATGCCCGAGGGGCTTTAAAGGATGAGTCATAAGAAAGTCCTTCTGGAGAAGCCTCCCTGACTCCCCTCCACTGTCCCCGGCTCACGGGCAGGAAGGCACGGCTGAGGGGGCTGGGGCAGAAAAGAGCTAGGGTCTCTCCCCACCTCTACTGCCAACGCCCTGCAGACCCCCAGGCCACAGCCTTTCCCGGGACTCCCCCAAGGTCTGGGAGGTGAGGCGGGTCCAGTTTACGCTGGTTTCGAAGAAGGGAGAGCGCCCCGCCGCCCTGTCATGGAGGGTCCCGCGCCCCCACCCCTTGCCTGGGGTCGCGTGTGGGCAGCCGCAAAGGTCCCCGACGGCAGGAGCGGGGTTCCAGGCTGAGGCCTCGGCGGCGCCCAGGGCCAGCCAGGGCCACCGGGAGCGCGAAGGCCGGTTATGGGCTTGCGGGGGGGGTCTGGTCCCTACCGCCAGCCTAGCGGGGAACGCGGGGCAGGAGAAGGTCCGGGAGAAACCTGCTTCCGAGGCCTCGGCTTCGGGGCGTCTTCCTGAGCTGGCGCCAGCCCCCAACAGGGCCGGGCAGGGACGCCGGCCTAAGGGTGGGGACCGGCAGGGCCTGGGGGCAGGACGAGACAAGCACGCAACCGACGGGGCGAGGCCAGGCGAGGGCAGGGGGCCGGAGAAGGTTCTGCCAGGCCCGAGACCCGCGCGTACTGGCCTAGGTAGGCGGGCAGCTGCGGCCGCCCTGCGAGCTGCGGACTTACCCAGCTCCAGCTCTCCTCAGAGTCTTGCAATGGTGTCTCTCGGGCTCTGATTGGTCAGGCCTCCACACGTGAGCCTCTGGAAGCCAATCATGACAGCCCGCCTAGCATGCGCTGATTGGCTCGGGCTGGCCAGGGGCGGGCCCGGTCCCTCCAAGGCCTGGTCCCGGCTCCCTTCCCCAGGCCCTGAGGCCCAGCCCGAGCGGCTTTGCTGGGGGCGGTTCTGCTGGGGGCCGTTCTGAGGGAGACGCCCGATCTGCGGGGGAGGTGGATATTCTGGAGGGGAGGATCTACTCGGGGAGGGGGCGTAGGGGCGTATCTGCTGGGAAGGCCGGATCTGCCGTGAGGGGCGGATCTTCTGGAGGGGCAGATCTGCTGAGGGGGCCGGATCTGCTGCGGGGGGTGGATCTTCTGGGGGTGCGGATGTGCTGGGGGTGGGTCTTTGGGGGAGGATCTGATGAGGAGGTGGATCTTCTGCGGGAGGCGGATCTGCTGGAGGGACGGATCTCCAGGGGAGTGGATCTTGGTGGGTGGATCTACTGGGGGGCGGATTTTCTGGAGGGGCGGATCTGTGTGACGGGGAGGTGGGGCAGATCCCCTGCAGGGTGGATGTGCTGGGTGGGGTGGATGTGCTGGAGGGGGCGGGTGTGCTGGGGGCCGTGTCCCCGGAAGTCTCACCTGGGCGCCTTCCCTGAGGCCCTTTCCATACACACAGCCAGGTGTGTGGGTATCTCAAGCTGTTCCCAGGACTCCTTACTGGCTTGTGCTCCTCCCCACACACCGTTCCCTGCGTCACCTGAGGGGCAGCTGCCTGCAACAGCAGCAGAGCCGCTTCCGAGTCGCCTGGGCGCAGTGGCCCCACTGGCCGGCGGTGGGCGGCAGGGTTGGACTGGCTGCGGACTTCCGGTGCCAGGAAAATGGCCTTTAATTGCCAGGCCTCTTAGAATTTGTCCTGAAAGCTCATAGTCAGGTGGCTTCTGATTCAGAAGCCGCTACTGCCCCAAGTGCAGGGCGCTGGAGAGGAGGGGCCCTGGGGGAGAAGGCGGTCAGAGGAGAGATGGCTTCCTGGCCTGAGGAGGAGGCCGTGTCTGGAGCTTGAAAACCAGCCTAGCTGTGTTCAAGATACAGTTAAACGTTCAGAAGGAGGAGACTCCGGGGGCAGAGTGGTGCCCAGCCAGTGCCTGGGGTCAGGGCCACGTTGGTGGCACCCAGGCAGCGCTGTCTCCTGGCTCTTGAATGCCTGTTCCTTTGCCCAGAATGCTCTCCCACGGGACACCCGCCTTCCTCCGGGTCTGTGCACATCACTCTGACAGAGAGGCCCCCTGACCACTCATGAAATAGTAACCCTCACCATTGCTCTCTCCACTTACATGTTTATCATCTGCCTTTCATCACTAGGAAAACCAGTTCCAGGAAGGAGGGACTAGTATTCCCAGCCCCTAGAACAGAGCGCCACAAATCACAGGGGCACAGTAAACATCTGGGGAGGAGTGCCTTTCCCAGGAGGCCTCGGACCCCATCACCTGAGGTGAGAGCTGGATCCAGGAGAAGCTCAGGTCTGACCCAGCTGTAGGAAGGGCTGGTCTAGACTCCGAGGGAGCCGGGCGCAGTGGCTCACACCTGTAATCCCAGCACTTTGGGAGGCTGAGGTGGGCGGATCACAGGGTCAGGAGATCCAGACCATCCTGGCTAACATGGTGAAACCCCGTCTCTACTAAAAAAATACAAAAAAAAATTAGCTGGGCATGGTGGTGGGCGCCTGTAGTCCCAGCTACTCTGGAGGCTGAGGCAGGAGAATGGCGTGAACCCGGGAGGTGGAGCTTGTAGTGAGCCGAGATCTCGCCACTGCACTCCAGCCTGGGCGACAGAGCGAGACTCTGTCTCAAAAAAAAAAAAAAAGACTCTGAGGGAAAGCTGCCTGGGTCATTGCCTGGGATGTTCAAGTTGCTGCTCAGGCTTGCAAGGGGGTCCAGACCAGGTTATGGGTGGGAAATGGGAGGCTAGGGGAGGATGGAGGCTGAGCAGTGGCTGGATGTTGGGGTGGCCTTCTAAGAGCAGCCCTGCTGGGGAGCAGCCACAGGCACAGGGGTGGGTGCAAAGACACTGAGTTTCAGTTCCAGGGAGGAAGAGGGGCCAGCTGCTGCCTACTCGGCAGGGGAGACGTCACCCTGGGCAGTTTGGTGGTGCCTGGGGTCCACACTTCCCCAGAGGCAGCAGGAGGAAGACCAGGATACACCCCTCCATGGGCTTGGAGGAGAGCACATTCCCTCCCAGATCCCACCTGGCATCCAGGAGGGCCCGGCCTGGGGGCAGGGCACATGAGGTTCTCCTGCCCTGGGACTGGGCAGCTCCCTGGGGCATTCCCAGCCAGAAGCATCAGGAAGGTTACAGGAGACCCAGACATGCTGCTCCCTAGAGAGGGCTCCTGACAAAGCTTTTTGTGTGGTCAAACTTTAATTAACTTCCTGAATCTTCTGGTAGGCCCATTGACCCACTTCCTTGTAAAATTCTGTTTTAGCAAAGAATCTGGCTAGGTCAGTTTAGCAACAAACCCTCATCCTGGAGATTTAATTGGGGTCCTCATCCTCCACCGCCCGACGGGTCTGTCTGATTACCCTGCCTGTCTCCAGCTAGAATCCAGTTAGACGGGGTTAGCCAGAATCCCCCAACCCTTGATGTTCCTCAGTCATTTTCTGTCCACTGAGCCCACTCTGCTCCTTGGCAACACACCCATTGCAAGCCCTGTTGCATGGTCCCTGTACCTATGGCACTGGTCCTGAGCAAAGCCTTCCTCACCAAGCTTTAACAAATGTCATGGAATCATCTTTGCTTTTTTTTTTTTTTTTTTTTTTTTTGAGATGGAGTCTCGCTCTGTCGCCCAGGCTGGAGTGCAGTGGTGCAATCTCAGCTTACTGCAACCTCCAACTCCCAGGTTCAAGTGATTCTCCTGCCTCAGCCTCCCGAGTAGCTGGGACTACAGTTGCATGCCACCATGCCCGGCTATTTTTTTCTTTTTTCTTTTTTTTGTATTTTTAGTAGAGACAGGGTTTCACCATGTTAGCCAGGATGGTCTCCATCTCCTGACCTCGTGATCTGCCCACCTTGGCCTCCCAAAGTGCTGGGATTACACGTGTGAGCCACAGTGCCTGTCCTGAGCCACCGCACCTGGCCCGAGTCACCGCACCTGGCCGGAATCATCTTTTAACAGCTTCCAAACATGGAGGTCAAACAAGGACGTTCTGGGGAAGCAAGTGGCGGGCAGCAGCTAGGGGTGGGCTGAGCATCCAGCGGATTGAGTGTGGGCGGGACCCCCAGCAACCAGGCAGAGGGCCTGTTCTCTGGGCTGGGGTGAGGAACCTCCTCTGGCCTTAACCCAAGTTGGCAGACATTTCCCTTCAGGGATCCCGGTCTGGGACTCAGGAGGAGGGACAGTCCCATGGGGATGCTTGTCGGGGCAGGAATTCCTGGTTGGGCAGAGGCAAGGGCAGCACAGGGTCAGGGTGACCTGGGGCCCCCGGCCGGTGGAGCTGGGAAGAGGCACAGGCCGGTGGTCGGGGATCTAGGTGGGAGGGAGAGCAGAGGGCAGAGGCTTTGAGGGTGGAAGACCCAACCTGGGCTCGGGTCCCTGAAGGCGCAGGTCTGCGGTTTACATGGAGGTTGCTCTGGCTGGAGGGCCTGGGGAAAATGAGTCTGAGTGGACGGAGCAGGGTGAGAATGGTGGGATGCCCTGCAGCTGCCGGTGGAAAGAACATGGGCGAGGGAAGGCCCGGTCCTCCCACCGGCTGGCGGAATGGACTTCTGGAAGGAATGGCCACACGGTGTGAAATCACTGGTGTTTATTGGCTGTGATTCCATCCGGAGAGAACACACGCAGGGGCCCCGACATGCAGGAGGAGGCGCAGGCGCAGGACAAACGGACAGAGGACACCACGGTCTAAGCTAAGCTCGCGGCCCCGGGCGCCATGCGCTGGGAACGGGGTGCGCAGGTTCTAAGAGAGGACGCCCTGTCTGCTCAGAGCTGGCTTTGAAAGGTGTGAAAACAGGAGTTTTTATAAGACACGACCCGGGAGAAGTCAGCGAGAGGGCACAGGGCGAGCAGGACGGACAGCGACGTCCCCGCGGGCCGCGTCGCTGGGGCGCAGAGGGGCGCGGTGGTCTCTGCCGGGAAGGGCGTAGGTCGTTAGTATTGCAGTCTAACGTTATGGCTTCTCTAAAGCTATGTAAGGTCATGAAGGTCAATGCCAAGCCAACCCTGGCCCGAAACACGTGTAGACTTGATGCATTTGTGATGTGGACGGAAAGGGCCTGGGGGGCGAGGCAACGCCTGTCAAGATAAAACTCATTAAATGCAAAGACCTCATTTACCTGAGATTCAACAAATTGTGATGCAAATTAAACATGAATGGAGGAGAAACAGGGACTCGGAGGCCGCCCCGCAGGGCCACCAGGTGGATTCGGCCACACTGGCGCCGGCTGCGCGCAGGGAACCCCGCAGGCCCCACCCGAGGAGCTGCCCACGGAGGAGGCGCTGGGCAGGGGCGCAGGGTCTCCAGCGTCCGGAGACCCCCTGGGTGCCTCGGGCCTCTGCGGCTCCTGTGGAGGGTGCAGAGTTCAATGGGCGAGGGCAGGGGTCCACCCCAGGGAGAAGCAGCAGCCGCGTCGGCGGAGAGGCCAGGAGGCCGGGTGGGGGGCGAGGGGCGAGGACTCGGGAAGAGCGGGGTGACGGGGGTGGGGGTCTTAGCGTCCCCCAAACCTATTGCTTTGTTTCCTTTAGTTTAGTAGTGAACACGGCCGTGGCGTTCGTAAGAAGCGAAACCTTCCAGAAAGGAGAGGAAAGGACGGGGACAGAGACTGACGGACAGGGGCGCGAGGGGGGCAGCCTGGGGGGCGGAGAGCGGCCACGTGCGGGCGCGAACACTCACGGCGGCGCGATCCGAACCCCGGAATCCGCGCGCGGGAGGGGGGCCCAGGCCTTGCCGCCCCCGCCCCGCCCGCAACCCCCCATCTGCTATGGCTGTGCTCCTGAGTGCGGGCCCGACAGGCGCCCACCGCCGCTAATGAGTGCACAGGGGTGGTCGCGGGGCTGCCCTTCCGGCGGCCCTGGCCTCGGGCGCTGCTGGGTGGGCGGTAAACGGCAAGAGGAAGGGGCGTCCCAGGCGATGGGGCTCCAGCCACCCGCGGGCAGAGGAGCACCGGGCGGACTGGGGGGTCCTGGGGGCGCGCGCCCCTCGGGTGAGAGAGGCGGCGGGCGCAGGCAGGGCGGGCCTGGGGCTATGGCTTATATCGGCGTAGGGGCTGCACTCTGCTCGTCCCTTGGGGGCCTCCGCGGAGGGTCTGCAGGGGGGAGGGGCGGGGCTCCGCGGGGCCGCTGTCCTGCGCGGGGCTACTTCTTGAGCATGTCCTGCAGCGGCCCGGGCAGGTACTTGATGACGGTGTCCAGGATGCTCTCGTCCTCCTCCTCGACCTCGTCCCCACAACCCGGCGGGATGGCCTTCTTGGGCCGCGTCAGGCTCCCCTCGGAGTTGGCCTCCATGGCGGCCTGCGCCTCGGCCTCGCGCTCCTCCTTCTTCTTGATGCCGTACTGCGAGGGAGGCGGGGGTCAGCGCGGGGGTCCCGGCGGCTCCTAGGCAGGCCGCAGCCTCCGGGGGCCAGGGACTGGCCCAGGAACCCCAGGAGGCGTGTGCACGGCCCCCTGGCCCACCAGGCACACGAGGACCCCAGAGGGAGAAAAGACCCCGCGCCGGGGGGTCCCTGGAGGAGTGGGAAGCCCCCACGGAGAATGGGGGCCAGCAACTGAGAAGGGGGGAGCAGGGGATGGGGAAACTCCCATCTTCCTTGAGAGGACAGGGGGCTGTGGCCCCACCTCTGGCTCCAAACCCAGCCCAGCCCCTGGCATCCTGCCTTCCAGGAAGCCTCCAGCTTGGGGCAGGGAAGGGTGGGCAGGATGCTGTGTGGCAGAGGTGGGGCCACAGTCCCCACCTGTCACCCTGCAGCTGACCCTCCTGCCCAGTGCCTGGTCCATGACCTGCAGTCACTCCTGGGCCTGGCCAAGGCTGCCTGCATGCAGCCACAGCCTCAGCAGGGCCACTCCCTGGCAGGCCACTTCAGCTCCGTGGGCAGCTGGCAGAGGGGCCTGGGCGGCGGTTACTTCCAGGCACTGGGTGTCCTGGAATCCTGCCTAGTCGTGACCTCAGCCGGCACGCCTGGGTCTCACCGAGCCCCTGCCCACCCCCGTTTCTCATCTCCTGTGAGTGTGTCTGCCCTCTGTAGTGGCTGAATACTGTCCCCCTCAAACTCATGTTGGCTGGAGCTTCAAATGTGATCTCGTTTGGAGATAGGTCTTTGTCAACATGATTATGGTAAGGATGGGGATGAGGCCATCCTGGATTCGAGGGGCCTCAAGTCCAGTAAGAGTGTCCTTATAAGAGACAGAAAGGACAGACACCCGGACGGGGGCGGGCATATGAAAGCGGAGGAAGTCGCAAGTGGCGAGGCCACAAGCCAAGAAACACCAGGGGTTGCAGGGCCACCAGACGCAGGAAGGGGCAGGGAAGGGCCCTCCCCCAGAGCCTCCAGAGGGAGCGTGGGATTTTGGCCTTCTGCCCTCCAGGCCTCTAAGTTTCTGATGCCAGGCAGCAGGGTTTTGGTTCTTAGATCAATACACCTCCCCACCCCACATTCCTCCAGCCCTCCTGTGAGCCACCAGCCCAGGAAGCTTGTAGTCATGGTGAGGCCATGGAACTACAGAACAGCCTCTTGCTGCCCAGGAAGGTGGGAACCAGTGGGGTTGGGCTGGCCTGGAAGGATTGGGGGCCTGGTGTCATACAGGAGCCGGTTGTCCATCCCCTGGGCAGGACCCCAGAGCCGGGTCCAAGGTCCTGGGTCTGAGATTAAGGATGCTCTAGAGCAGTAAAGGCGTCAGCAGCTGTGTCCAGGAGAAAACTTAGAAAGGGAGTGGGCACCAGCACTTTACAGGACCAAGGATAACACCATGGGATCGCCAGCCACAGGGAGGAGCCTTTCTGCCCAGGAGGAGCCCCTCCCCTGCCATCTCCTGCTCCTGTCTCAGCAGCCCCTTCCCATAGAAGCGGTTGGTTCTGCTCCTGGTGCTGGGCACCCCCTGGCTCTCCAAGGAGGCCCCTCCCTCCTCCCAAATGGGGGCTACCTGTGTGCCCCCCAACCCCACTGAGGGCAGTCTCGGCATCTCTCCCCTCCCCTGGTGCTGCAGGTGGCTCTGGGTGTGGGGGGCCAGGGCCACCTTCAGTGAGATGGAAAGGAGGGCGCCATGCTCCCAGCGGCCTGCGGCCAGAGCACCACCTGGCCACTGAGGAGAGAGGGGCTGTGGGCTCGCCCTGGTCCTCAGCAGCCCCTGCACACTCTTGACAGAGCTGGGACTCCAGGGATCTCCTCAGTGAAGCGAAGAGTGCAGGGTAGGAACGTCCTCCACAGGGACAGGGGCGTCACCCAGAGAGCCCTGCAAGCCCAGAACAAAGCCCTGACCCCGCGGGGCAGCAAGAGCAGACTGGTTCTGGTCCTAGCCATCCACAGCAGGAGGGGCAGCAGCTCCAGGTACCGAAGTGGAGGGGGCACGTGCTCCTCGTCCTGTGGGGCCAGGAGTGCGCTGGGGAGAGCGATGCCACTGGAAGCTAGGTCTGGCCAGAGAGAGCCTCCTTCCAGCCAGGGGTACGGGGGTCTGTGCATGCGGCGGCCACACGTGTGCCCAGCCCAGGAGGCCGTGCTGCCCACAGCAAAGGCACTCAGGAACACGGGTGTGCTCAGAGGAGCAGGCATGTAACAGCGGGAACATAAGTTGTGTGAGCAAAGGAACCTCCTGGGTCAGGGGAGTGACCCTTGGGGCTTGGGGGACCCTGTCTGCAAATGGTGTGGGGTCCTTCCCTCTGGGCCCAGGAAGGAGACTCCAGGCCCTGCCACCAGGCTGTAGGACACTCAGAGCTTGGCTTGAAGTGCCAGTTGCTGCACTGAGGCTCCAGGGCATTCTGAGGCTGAGGTCATGCTGGACTCGGCCCGAGGGCCAGGGTCACTCCGCTGGGAACACGGGCTCTGGGGCTGGGCTGCACGCCGGAGCCTGAGACCCGGTTCTGAGGCGTCTGCTCCAGAAACAAATGCCCAGGCACACCCAACCCTAGGCCCGCGGTGATGCTGGTCAGCTGCTCTCTAGGAAGTAACACCTGAGGATGGGAGTGGCTGCTGGGGGAGCCTAGGAGGCCCTGACACGTCTGAGGTGAGACCCTGAACCCTGAAAACACTGTGTTCCTGAGAAGAAAAGGGCAGTGGGTGCTAATCAATACTGAGAACCAACAATAGGAATGATAGGACCAAACACCCAGCATTCGGCAACCAGGTGGACACCTGCTAGCCGCCGTGTGAGCTGTTGGGGGTGGGGGGATGCAGTGTACTTGGGCAGCCTAGTGGGCCCTCAGAAGGCCCATGCAGGAAGGCCCAGGCGTGAGCTGCCCGACATGGGTGGCTGGAAGCTTGTGCAAGCCAAGGGCGGGTCAGTCAGTGCAAGGAGCACAGAGGGGCCAGTCTCGCTCTCGATCCCTGGGCCTGGGCCTGTCCAGATGGCTGCCTGACTGGAGGTGCAGGTGCGGTGCTCCTCTGGGAACTGCCTGAGGGGCTGGATACTCCGAAAGGATCCAGTCCCCATACACAAAGAGGCCTTGGACAGGGCAGCTCAGCACCTCTTCTCTAACCAACCCCCAAGATGCCTGGGGGTGCCACGGCCCAGGGGAGGCTGGAGGCAGCAGGTGTTCTGATCAGGTGGCCACACCTGAGGGCGGGGTTCCCCCAACCCCAAAAGGCTCCGTGGAGGAGGGCTCTGTGGGGAAGGTGTGGATGTGGGGTCTGGGGGGGATCCAGTGTGGTGGGGCCTCCAGAGCAGAGAGGCTGGTGCTTCCAAGGCCTGAGGGGCCAGTGGACTGTGGAGGGGGCTGTTCTTGTGGGCAGGTCTGTGGCCTCTATCCCTGCCACCTGTGTTCTCTGAGGGGCTTAGACCAAGACAGAAGCGCAGGTTGGTGCCTGGCAGCAAGGTCAGGCCAGCTCCCCATAGGCCTGACCAGAGAGCCCTGCACCCCAGCTGCCAGCTGTGGGCCCCACACGGAAACTGAGCAGGTGCTTACGCTTCCCCCTTTCCTGGGCCTCACTCTCCCTGGTGTCTCCCAGTCTCTGGAGGGTGCAGCTGCTGCATCCTGTCCGGGCCACTCAGTCACTGACACTGCTGGCCCTGTCCCCACTGCCCTTGGGGCCTGGACATGGTCCCCTGAGCCTGCCCTGTCCTGCCTCTGGGGACCCTGAGGAATGACACGGCCCGGAACAGCCAGTGTAAGATCATGCCAGCAGAGGTCGGAGCCGGGGGGACCTGACCCACTCTGGAGGCACCTGCTTGGACACGGACCCAGACACAGCTCTCTCAGACCCCAGCCCACCATCACTTTGTGTCCCTCCTTCAGCTGCTACCCACCGCCACCTCCACTTCTACTGAGCGTCAGCTCTCTCAGCTCTGCCGGGGGCTCTCGGGGTCTTGGGGTCTTGGCTCTCTCCTCTCTGTTCCCTGCCTGTGTTGCTGTCTCTCCCTCTCTCTGTGCCTGTCTCTCCTCTCTTTGTCTATCTCTCTCCTCTCTGTGTCTCTCTGTCTCTCTCTCTCTGTGTCTCTCTCCCTCTCTTTGTCTTTTTCTCTGTCTCTCCCTCTCTGTCTCTGTCTCTCCCTGTCTCTGTCTCTCCTTCTTTCTCTGTCTCTCCCTCTCTGTGTCTCTGTCTCTCCCTCTGTCTCTCTGTATGTCTCTTTATCTCTGTGTCTCTGTCTCTCTCTGTTCTCTGACTCCTCCTCCCTTCTCCTCCTGTCCCCGTCCCCCGCTCCTGATACCCACAGTCTCCTGAGCACATCTGAATGGGCTCTGGCTGCCTGGCTCAGATGGTGCATATTCCCCTGACTTCCTCCTGAAGCCCTGGGTCAGCTAGGGGAGCTGGAGGGCGTGAGCCAGCACAGCAAAGTCGATCAACAGGAGACCCCTGGAAATGTCCAGTGACCCTGGGTGGGATGCCAGGGCACTCAGCCCCCACACCCCATCAGTGGCTGCTCTGCACCCTCCAGGGTGCATGGCGGTGGCGGGGGGTTGCTGCAAGGGACCGGAGGGTGTGGGAAGAATCCGTGGGTGGGGCGGGGCAGCACTGCTGGACTGGCCTTTCGGGTATGGGGGCTGCATGTGCCCTACCTGCCCCGCTCCCGCCTTCCCATGTCGACCTCTGTCCACTTCCGGAGCTCCAGCCTCCCCACAAGACCCCGTGGAGCCCACCCTTCCCTGGGTGCGGCTGACACAAGGCCAGGAAACAGCTTCTGCACCTGCTCTGGGTGCCCCTGGCAGCAGGGAGGGGTCCCGGGAGTCTGAACCTTCCCACCCTGAAGCCAGGCCATCTTGGCCCATCCAGGGCAGGCGACTAAGGCGACCCTCTGGGAAACACAGCTTCCGGCCTACCTGGCCTGCTGCGGCCCCTACCCTTGGGACCAGCGCATGGGGTGAGCACTCGGCTCCAGGCAGCACCCCAGGCCCCTCCTATGTGGAATGTAAACATCTCCCACGTGCCCCCTCACCCCTGGCTGGAGGCTCCTCCAGGCTGCTGTCTGTGCCCACCCGGCTTCCAGCCAGGGCCGTGCTGGAGCCACCGAGGAAGCCGGAGCGGTTCTCCGGACCCAGGTTGCTCCCTGTAACTTGTGGCCCTCGGACCTGGCCGCTGCGGGGACCCGGCTGAGTGGGAGTGACGGCGCGTGGCTGTCCCTGTGCCGGCAGCCACTCTGGGCCACCTCCTGAATCCCAGCGGGTGCCCCCCTCCCTGCATCCTCACTCCAGGCCGGGCTCACCTCAGAGCGCCCTCCCATGCCAGGTGGTCGCCCCATGACCCGTCGGCCCAGGGCCCCGGGCAGCCAGCCAGGCTCCACCTTCTCCCGCAGGGCTGCGCATCGGAATGCGGGCCCAGGAAGCCCGTCAGGGCCGGCCCTGTGGTCAGGGGCAGGACGGGCTGGGCCCCACAGAGGGAACCCAATCCGAGCCCCAACCCCCTCCACTACCCTGAAGCCCCCAAAGGGGAGGAGACCCAGGGGGACGCCCGCCCCTCCTCCGGGCAGCCCCTTCCACCCAGAAGGGGTCTGGGCCCCCGCTGGACTCAGGGCCGATTTCCCCGCAGGCGGGGCCTGGCCCGGCGCGCACCTTGTCTCGGATGCCCTGGCGCATGGCCTCGCGCTCCGCCTCCATCTTGGCGTACTTGGCCTTGCGCTCCTCCTCCGCCTGGCGCAGCGCCTCCTGCCGCTCCTCCTCCTTCTTGGCGGCGTCTGGGTCCTTCTCCTCGTCACCCCCGAGCATCTTCCCCATGTCCTTGGTGGCCCCTGGGACAGAAGTTGGTGATTCAGACCGCCCCATTCAGATGGCCAAGGCCGGGCTAGTGTCTCAGCCACACCCCCATGCCCTCTGGCCTACTCCCCCAACCCTCCATCCACTCGACCCTCAGGCAGCCCCCAACACCCTCCAGTCGCTCTTCCCACCTCCATCTGGCCCTGACCCTCCTGCCCGGACCCTCCATCTAGCGTGCTGGGGTCTCCTGCTTTGCTTTCTCTTCCTCAAGGGACGCAGGCAACTCCGTGGGGGGCGGAGAGTGGCGCTGTGGTTGCGCGTCTGTATGCACCTGTGTGTGACTGCGTGCTTATGCATACGTGTGGCTGTTGTGATTGTTTGTGTGTGCTCCACATGTGGTTGTATGTCTGTATGTGGTTCTGTGTGTGTTTGTGTAATATGCATGCCTGGCTGTGTGGTTGTGTGTGGTTGTGCATGTGTGTGGTTTACTGCATGTGGCTGTGATCAGGCTTGTGGTCTTGTGGTTGTGTGTGCAGTTGTGTGTGAGCTCCCAGGGGTTGATGGGTCTTTTCTGGTCCTGTATCCAGCAGAGGCCTGGCCTCCTGGAAGTGGTGCAGTTCAGCTGTTTATGCGGGCAGTAAGTGGGTTGAGGAGCAGGGCTGGCTGTCAGAGGCAAGGTCACTGAGTCTGACCCCGGGGGCAGAAGCTGGCATGCGGGCTGGCAGGGGCCCTGCTGGGGCTGCAGGGGACTGCTTGTTGCTGGCACCTAGGCCCTTATTGCTCTGCGGTGCCAGCCACCACTTTTCTCGTGAGCTCCTGATTCACAGGCCCCACAAACACCTCCCTAAACAGCTCTGCGACTCGGCCCACAGGACAGAGATGCGTAATTACAGCCTCTGAATATAGCAGGAACTGCGGGGAGCCCTGGCCCTCGGCAGCTCCAGGGAGCACAGCAAGCTGGCTGGACCCAGCACACAGTTGTCACTGAGGGAGGTGACCTGGCAAAGCGCCCAGGCTCCCCCACGGCCACTCATAGCCCTCAGCATTGCAGGGGTGCTCTTGGACCAGCCTCGTGTGTGTGAGGGGACTCCGGCCACAGGTTGCCTCTGCAAATGCCGCTCTCCCCTGGCGGCCACTCGGCCCCCTCGAGGTGCTCCTCAGTGCTCAGGCACTGGCTGTGCCCCTCCTTGAAGGTCTTGCCTCTGGGCTCTGCCCACTGGATGCCAGACCTCCTAAGGACTGCCCCCAGCCAGCTGAGCCAATGCCTCGCGTATAAATGTCAGGTGGAATTCTGGGTTGGGCTAATACCACCCAGCCACTTTCCACCTGGGTCCAGATGTGCCCCCCACCTTGTTTCTGTGAATTCAGCAGTTCCGTGTCCCTGGCGCTCTGGGTGCCCCCCCATTACTACTCTGATACTGGGAAGCTCCATGCTATACGGAGTCTGGGAGAACGCCCTCGCCTGTAGCTATCTGTGCCAGTGCTGCCTCTGCCAGTCATTCAGGAGTGAGCTCCCTGTCAAAGGTGGGCAGGAGCTGTCATTTGGAAGGCCCCCAGCTGTTGGTGGGAGGAGAACAGCTTGTTGCTTGAGTGCTCTGGGCTGAAGGTGTCACTCAAACAGGGCCAGCCTGCATCCTGCCGGCACCTCTGACTGCACCTGTTTTCCTGCCCCCCATGTCCTGGCTGTCTGAAGCTATCACAGGCAGCAGGGTGTGGGGAGAATGAGCCCATCTTACTGCCCTCGTCGCTGTGGGGACAGGCAGGCAGCCTATGCCAGGCACTTGGCTGATGGCACAGATCTGGACTCCTCAACAGAAAACTAAGAGCCTTGTGGTCAGTTTTCAGCCACATCTGCAATGTTTTGCAAAGCAGATTTTAGGCCCATGACTCAAGGGAAACTGGGTCACAGTAGAATTGCTCCTAGGTTCTTCTAACAGTCCCCAGTCATTGGGCCGGAATCTTCTGCCTCCTGCGGTGTGGCTGTCTCTGGCAGGTGTGTGGGGGAACAAGGACAGCCCCCACAGCCCTAACTGCCTTTGTGCAAATCTTACCCCCCGTGAGAAAAGCTAATTCACCCTAAAGTGAGTGACCCGTAGCTCTTTCTCCCTCCTGGAAAGGACTGGTGTCTATAAGGAGGTGAGTTAGCCTGGCCTCTCCCCACATTGCTCTCCTGACTGAAGGGGTTCCTGGCTGGGGTGGGGGCTGCAGAGCTTCCACAGCTCGGTGGGCTGGTCCCTTCCCTCCCTCCCCTCCAGCTCATCACATAGGCTGTGGGTCTAGTCACGGGAGCAGGCATTTATAGAGCACTAGGTGTGCTGCCCTCTGCTCCAGGGGTGGCTGTGGGGACCCTCCCGCTCTGTGAGTGTAGAGGCCCCACTTGAGCCCTGGGCTAGTCCAGGTGCCAAAGGCTTCTGGAAGGCCCACCCCTAAGAAGGGGGACTGAGCCGAGGATTCGTGCTCCCCACAGGCTGCAAAGCCACTAGGCTCAGAGGGACCCCCTGTGAACCTGGGGAGCGTCACAGACACCGCCCACCACCCGGCCTTTTGGCCCGGCTACTGCGCAGAGCCGCCTCCAGAACCGCTTCCAAAAGCTGGGAATTGGGCGCAGCTAGGAGCCCAACAGAAACTGCGGGAAGCTTGTTCCTGGCACAGAAACCCAAAGTGCCATTTGCTCTCCTGGCACAGACGCCAGAACGGCGGGACAGGTGCAGAAGGGGTGGCCCCGAGCGCTGCTGCGACCCCACCAGCCTCGACCTCGACACCCCGCGACCCCGCCGGCCCCTGGAAGCAGGAGCTGCACCCCGCGTCCGCAGGAGGGCGGCGCTGCCACACCCCCGGTTTCCAGAGGAGGGCGCTGCGGCGCGGGGCGGTCCCAAGTGGTGCCCGAGGCTGGGACACTCCGACGCTGATTGCAGGGGGGTCGGATCCGAGGCTGGGGGTCCCGCAGTCTGGCTGGGGTCCGCTACTGGCCTCGCCGCACAGGGGCCGGCCCCACCCCTCCCTCGTTCTTCTCTGAGCCTCAGCTTCCCCCGTGAGAGATGGAGGCGCACCGGACACGACGCCGCAGGCAGTGACGGGGCTGGCAACGCCCCCCACAGCGGCACAGGCGGATAAATCCCCTGGGGAGGGAGCTCAGTCCCAGGGGGAGGGGCTCGCCCCATACCTGGGGGTGCAGATCCCGGGGCCTCCCTGCACTCTGGCCCTGCTGGGACTCCATCACCCACCCCGCCTCGTGGAAGCAGAAGGGGCAGAAGCTGAGTCGTTTCCTCTGCAGACATAGGAGAGGGTGGGGTCAGGGCCGCCACGTTCCCACCCCTGAGGCTCTTCCCGGGAACCCACCTTCCAGACCTTTGCTGGAGTGGCACCCACATTCCCAAGACACCCAGACAGTTTCTGGGGGGGGGGGGGGAACTGCTTCTGTCGAGCAGCCGCCCCTGAGGTCAAAACCCTGCTCAGGGTTTCCTTACAGTGTCAGTACAATGACAATGGCTGCATTCAACTTAGTGTGCACTATACATAAATTATGTATATGTACGCACTACATCCATTAAAGTCATTTTTAAAACTTCATTTTGAAATGATTGTAGATTTACAGAACAGTCACAAAGATTGTATAAGAGGGTTCTTGTATGTGGTGCCTGGGCCTCCCTAAACACTGCCATTGCATCCACCGAGTGTTCGTCAAAGCTGAGACCTGGACATGGTGCTGGCGATCACCCCACTGAAGACTTCCTTTGGAGTCACCACTTTTCCAGATCCGCCTCCCAGGCTCAAGCGATTCTCTTGCCTCAGCCTCCTGAGTACCTGGGACTACAGATGCCTGCCACCATGCCTGGCTAATTTTTGTATTTTTAGTAGAGACGGGTTTCACCATATTGGCCAGGGTGGTCTCGAACTCCTGACCTCCTGATCCGCCTGCCTTGGCCTCCCAAAGTGCAGGCCTGAGCCACTGCACCCAGCCTAATGTTAATTTTTAAGAAAGTAAAAATTCTTTCTAACTTGAAACAAAACTATGGAGAAAACTATAGAATTGAATGAAAAATTAAATAATACCTAAATAAAGAAAGACACTTGTTATTTTTCTCGGCTGGGTAACTCCACACGTAAAGACATCCATCCTCTCCAAACTCCAAAGAGTTATGAAGAAAATTCTGTGAAATCTGACAAGCTGAGTGTTGCATACAGACCTGAAAAAGGCCCATCTGCCAGAACAGACACCTGAAGGAAAAAGAGGAGAGTGAGGCCCACCAGATACCAAGACAGAATGATGATGGTGCAGCGGGAGGAAGACAGATAATGGGTCCAGAGTGGGGAGCCCATCCCCAGACCCCCATGGACACAGGACCCACACGTGGGAGCAGAGACAGAGGTGGAGCCTCAGGACCTTGGAGAAGGAGTGCAGTATTCCCAGATGGGACAGGATACTTGATGGGAAGGAATAAAACTGGACTCCTGCACAACACACAGACACATTCTTGTTGATTGTAGATCTAAATATGAATCCCAAATACATGCAGGCAAAGAAAAACACAGTCCCTGCCACCCTCTGGCCCGTCACCAGCTGTATTTCCCTTTGTAGTTGTGCTGTTTCCTGAACTGGTGCCGTCTGTTGTGTGTTTGGCTTCTGATTGCCAGTCTGCTAACAGAAAGCCCTGTGGGAGCAGGCATGCCAGTCAGCTCAGAGCTGCATCCCTGGCACCGAGAGCAGAGCCTGCCACTCAGCAGGTGCTCAGCAAAAAGTCAATAATAATTTTTTTTTTTTTTTTTGAGACAAAGTCTCGCTCTTGTCCCCCAGGCTGGATGGAGTGCAGTGGCGTGATCTTGGCTCACTGCAACGTCCGTCTCCCGGGCTCAAGCGATTCTCCTGCCTCAGTCTCCTGAGTAGCTGGGACTACAGGCTCCTGCCACCACGCCCGGCTAATTTTTGTGTTTTTAGTAGAGACGGGGTTTCGCCATGTTGGCCAGGCTGATCTCAGGTGATCCATCCGCCTTGGCCTCCGAAAGTGCTGGGATTACAGGTGTGAGCCACCGTGACTGGCCAGTTGATAATACATTTTTTAAATGCAAGCAGTATTTGTAATGTACTCAGCCACAACCAAAACCTTAAGAAACCCACAGCTGACATGAAAGTTCATGATAGTGAAACAGAACACTTTCCCCTTAGGCTGAGTGACATGAAGATGCTCACGCTCATTGCTCCTGCTCACCTTTGTACCAAAGGACTTCGCCATCGCACTAAGGCAAGGAAAACAAAAGGCATGAAGGTTGATAAGGAAGAAGTAATGACATAATCATCTATGTAGAAAATTCTAAGGAATCCACAAAAGTACTACAAGAAACAAGTGAATTTAGCAAGGTCGTAAGATACAAGATTAGTAACAGCAAATAAAAAGACTTTTGGCCAGGTGCAGTGGCTCACGCCTGTAATCCCAGCACTTTGGGAGGCTGAGGAGGGTGGATCACGAGGTCAGGAGTTTGAGAACATCCTGGCTAACACGGTGAAACCCCATCTCTACTAAAAATACAAAAAATTAGCCGGGCATGGTGGTGGGTGCCTGTAGTCCCAGCTACTCAGGATGCCGAAGCAGAAGAATGGTGTGAACCCGGGAGGCGGAGCTTGCAGTGAGCTGAGATCGCACCACTGCACTCCAGCACGGGTGACAGAGCAAGACTCCGTCTCAAAAAAAAAAAAAAAAAAAAGATTTTTATATACTAGCAGCAAACAATTGGAAAGTGAAATTTAAAAACAATTCCACTAATAATGCTGCCAAACCATAAAACAACCTATTGCTGTATTTTTAAATTAATGTGCAAGACCACTTCACCAAAAACTACAGAACTGCTGAGAGAAATTAAATAAAACCTAAGTGAACACAGAGACAGACCATGTTCATGAACTTAATACTGTTACATCAGTTTTCCCTCGATTGACCTACAGATTCAATGCAATCCCAAGCAAAATGCAAATTGACTTTTTGGGAAAAATTTACCACCTGATTCTAAAATGTATATGAATATGACAAAAGACCTAGAATAGACAAAACAATTTTGCTAAAGGAGAAAACTTTTAGAGGACTTATACAACCTGACTTTTTTTTCTTCCGAGACAGAGTCTAGCTCTGTCACCCAGGCTAGAGTGCAGTGGTAGGATCTCGGCTCCCTGCAACCTCCACCTCACGGATTCAAGTGATTCTCCTGCCTCAGCCTCCCAAGTAGCTGGGACTACAGGCGTCTGCCACCACACTTAACTAATTTTTGTATTTTTAGTAGAGACGGAGTTTCACCATGTTGGCCAGGCTGTTCTCGAACTCTTGACCTCGTGATCTACCTGCCTTGGCCTCCCAAAGTGCTGGGATTAGAAGCATGAGCCACCAAGCCTGGCCACAACCTGACTTTAAGACTTAACTATAATCAAGGTAGTATGGTATAAACAAAAGAACAGACATATAGGCCAGGCGCAGTGGCTCACGCCTGTAATTCCAACACTTTGGGAGGCCAAGGTGGGCGGATCACCTGAGCTCAGGAATTCGAGACAAGCCTGATGGACAGGGTGAAACCCCGTTTCTATTAAAAATGCAAAAATTAGCTGGGTGTGGTGGTGCACGCCTGTAATTCCAGTTATTTGGAAGGCTGAGGCAGGAGAATCACTTGAACCCAAGAGGCGGACTTTGCAGTGAGCTAAGATGGCACCACTGAACTCCAGCCTGGGTGACAGTGAGACTCTGTCTCAAAAAAAAAAAAAAAAAAAAAAAAAAAAGAACAGGCATATAGATCAATGGAACAGTATAGAAAGTACAGAAATAGACCCATACATGTATCGTCAATTGATTTTTGACAGAGCTGCAGAGGGAATTCAATGAGGATGAGGATTATGTCGTCAATCGATTTTTGACAGAGCTGCAGAGGGAATTCAATGAGGATGAGGATTATGTCGTCAATCGATTTTTGACAGAGCTGCAGAGGGAATTCAGTGAGGGTGAGGATAGTCCTTACTTCTTTTTTCTTTTCTTAGACAGGGTCTTGCTCTGTTGCCCAGGCTGCAATGCAGAGGCTCAATCATAGCTCACTGCAGTCTCAACTTCCTGGGCTCAACTGATCCTCCCACGTCAGCTTCCCATGTGCCACCATGCAGCTAATTTTTTAAAAACATTTTTTGTAGAGACAGAGTCTCACTATGTTGCCCAGGCTGGTCTCGAACTCCTGGGCTCAAGTGATCTGCCTGCCTCAGCCTCCCAAAGTGCTGGGATTGCAGGCGTGAGCCACCGCGCCCGGCCACATAGTGCTTTCAGAAGGGCACCGGCTCAATTCATGTGCAAAATAAACACATATGTAAATGTTTTCCTTTACCTGACGCTTTATATAAAAATGAACTCACAATCAATCATAGATCTAAATGTCAAAGCTGAAATTATACAACTTCTAGAAGAAAACATAAGAAAATCTCTGGGACGTTGGCTTAAGCAAAGATTTATTGTATAAGTGACAAAAGCATAAATCTTAAAAAGAAAAATTGATAAATTGAACTTCATCACCATTAAACATTTTTGCTCTTCTGTGATATTATGAGATGTATACATATGTTTTCATCTATGGCTCCTGCCTCACACTCCCATGGCCCTTGCTATAATGTTGGGGCCCTTTAGAATCAGGAACCAGAACCCCATTCTCTGACCTTCTGCCTTCCTTTCCCCTGTGCAGGGTAGGACTCAGATCTTCCCCTGACTTGCTGATGGTGAGTCATAAGCCCTCATTTCAGAAGGGGCCCTGCCCCACGCCCTGGAGGAAAGAACGCTGCAGAGATAGGCCAAGAATCTGGACAGGCCTTGCTGGGTTTAGATCACACCCTTTTCATTGGTCACTTTCTCCGGGGACGTCCATGCGTCTTCCACCATGCTGATCCGAGGGAGTCTCCTCAAGAGGCTGGGGTTCAGGAGCTTCCAGAGAGCTGGGCACATAGAGGCTAGAAGGAAGTCGAAGAACTCATCCAAGTGCCAGGAGGGTGGCACGCCGACTCCACAGGGTGGAAGCTCCTGTGCTTGGGACCCTTTAGGCTGGCTATGTGTCTCTTCATCTGGCTCTGTGTATCCTTGAAAATATCCTCAGCTCACACCTGTAATCCCAGCACTTTGGGAGGCCAAGACGGGTGGATCACCTGAGGTCTGGAGTTCGAGACCAGCCTGGCCAACATCTCTACTAAAAATACAAAAATTATCCGGCTGTGGTAGCGAGTGCCTATAATCCTAGCTACTCAGGAGGCTGAGGCACGAGAATTGCTTGAACCCGGGAGGCGGAGGTTGCAGTGAGCCGAGATCGCGCCATTGTATTTTAGCCTGGGTGACAGAGTGAGACTCCATCTCAAAAAATGAGAAATAAAAAGATCCTCTGTAATAAACCATAAGCACGTGTTTTCCTGAATTCTGTGAGCTGCTCTAGCAGTTAAACCCAAGACAAGAGGGGGTCGTATGAACCCCAACATGAAGCCAGTTGTTCAGATGTTCTAGGGTCCTGGACTTGTGACTGGTGGGATGGAGGGGGCAGCCTTGTGGGACTAAGCCCTCAACGCGGGGTTTCTGACACTGTCTCCAGGTAGACAGGTCAGAATCGAATTGAATTGGAGGACGCCTTGCTGTTGTCCACTGCAGGACTGATTGCTTGCTTGGTGGGTGGGAAAACCCTCACACATTTGGTCACAGACGTCTTCTGTGTTGATTGTCCTTGTGGAGTGAGGGCAGCGGGAAAAACAGTTTGAGTTTTTCTTAACATCTTCAAAAGACACTATCTTAAAAAATGAAAAGGTACACCACAGGCTGAGAGAATATTATTTGCAGACCATACATCTGATAAAGATCTTATATTCAAGTGCCTGTAATCCCAGCATTTTGGGAGGCTGAGGCGGGCAGATGACTTGAGGTCAGGAGTTCGAGACCAACCTGGACAACATGGGGAAACCCCATCTCTACTTAAAAAAAAAAAAAAAATATATATATATATATATATATGTGTGTGTGTGTGTGTATATATATGTATGTATGTATATATATTAGCCAGGCATGGTGGCGGGCGCCCATAATCCCAGCTACTTGAGAGGCTGAGGCAGGAGAATTATTTGAACCCTGGAGGCGGAGGTTCTAGCCTGGGTGACAGGACAAGACTCTGTTTCAAAAAAACAAAAAGTTGGCTGGACACGGTGGCTCACACTTGTAATCCCAGCACTTTGGGAGACCAAGGCAGGTAGATCACAAGGTCAGGAGATTGAGAACAGCCTAGCTAACATGGTGAAACCCCATCTCTACTAAAAAAAAAAAAAAAAAAAAAAAAAGTAAAAATTATCCGGGCATGGTGGCACATGCCTGTAGTCCCAGCTACTCGGGAGCCTGAGGCAGGAGAATTGCTTGAACGTGGGAGGTAGAGGTTGCAGTGAGCTGAAATCAGGCCACTGCACTCCAGCCTGGGTGACAGAGTGAGACTCTGTCTCCAAAAAAAAAAAAGACTTATATTCAGAATACACAAGAAAAACCTCTTACAACTCAGTAACAGGAACACAGACAACCTGATTTTTAAAGTGGACAAAAGACATTTAACCAAAGAAGAGAAACAGATGGCAACCAAGTACAGTCATGGACCATGTAACACAACATGATGTCACAGCCGTTGTAAGGTGTAGCACCACGTGGTACCTTCTCTATGTTTAGATGTGCTTAGGTACGCAAATGCCACTGTGTTACAACTGCCGTGGCATTCAGGCAGTCACGTGCTGTGCAGGGTTGTGCCCAGGAGCACCAGGCTACCCCCAACAGCCTGGGTGTGCAGGGTTGCTCCATCTGGGTGTGCAACAGTGCACTCTTTGATGTTTGCACAGCAACAAAGTCACCTAATGACACAGTCCTCAGAACTCGTCCCCTTTGTTACATGACACATGACTGCATGAAAAGACACACATGGCTGTTACAAATAAAGCTGATCAACATGTCAGTCATAAGGGAATTCAAACTTAAGTCACACAGAGATACCACCACATTCCTACTCAAATATCTGAAATTAAAAAGACTGACTGTGCTAAGTGTTGGTGAGGAACCTGGTGGAGGAACTGGAATGCTCATGCATACCTGTGGGAAGGTAAATGCTGCAACCACTTTGCCCACAGTTTAGCATTTTCCTGTACAATTGAACTCACCCACCAAATGACCCAGAAATTCCACTCCTAGGTGTTTACCCAAGATAAACAAACACCTAAGTTCACACAACAGCAGGAACAGGAATGTTCACGGTAGTTTCATTTGTAACAGCCAAAACCAGAAAGCAACTCAAATGTCCATCAACAGGTGAATAGACAAACCATGGTATGTCCACACAGGGAGCACCACTTAGCAACAGAGACAGACGAATTGCTGATACACCCAACAACACGGGGGAATCTCAAAGTCTTTATGCTGAGTATAAAAGGCCAGATACAAATTATTTAATTTCATTTATGTACATTGGGTACAAACTAATCTATAGTGAGTTAAAGAAAACAGAGATTGCCTGGGGCCAGGCAGACTTAACCACAGTGATGGTGAAACTCAGTGGAGTATACCCTCAGGAGGGCAATGGTTTTTGAAAATAAATTGCATCACTATCGAAATGATCCAAAGCCCTAACAAATTAAAAGCTAACGCTATCACAGGTCATTTTCCCTGATCATAATCTAATCAAGTTACAAACGCTAAAAACATGACCAAACCCATAACTATAGAAGCCCAAATATTAGAAACAAGGGCGTAAGTAACCCTTCAATTGAAGAGGACGTAAAAACTGAAACTGTAAAAATGCCAGAAAGCAGCCGGGCATGGTTGCTCACACCTGTAATCCCAGCACTTCGGGAGGCCAAGGCGGGAGGATCACAAGGTCAGGAGTTTGAGACCAGCCTGGTCAACATGGTGAAACTTCGTCTCTACTAAAAAAAGATACAAAAATTAGCCGGGCATGGTGGCACGTGTCTGTAATTCCAGCTACTCAGGAGGCTGAGGCAGGAGAATTGCTTGAACTCGGGAGGTGGATGTTGTAGTGAGTGGAGATCATGCCACTGTACTCCAGCCTGAGCAACACAGTGAGACTCTGTCTCAAAAAAAAAAAAAAAAAAAAAAAAAAAATTCCAGAAAGCATGAAAGATAAACACTGAGTGTCTAAACTTAGGGTCCATGACTAGAACATTTTTGGGAGGAAATTCATAGTCTTTCATTTTAAAGAAGAGCAGAAAGTATAGGAACTTCATTGCCATCTTAAAAAATTTAAAAGAAACAAAACAAAATAACCCCAAATAAGACAGGAAGAGATAAATAATGAAGAGAAAAGCAGAAAATGGACAATGGTGAACAGTAAATCTGCCTACACTAACACCAAGGGCATGACACACAGCTGCTGCTACAATTCTGCACTGTTTCGGAGGTTCTTGTGAGGTGCATGAGAAAATAAGACATGTGCCATATAAGGTCATATAAGTCATGTGCCATATAAGGCCGTTTAGGTCAACAGCAGGCCGCATGTACGACAGTGCCCTGGAAGGCGACAGCACCAAATTCTCACGTTGCATTTTCTTTTCTTTTCTTTTCTGTTTTCTTTCTTTTCTTTTCTTTTTCTTTCTTTCTTTCTTTCTTTTTTTTTTTTTTTTTTTTTTTTGAGACCTGTTTCCCAGAATGGAGTGCAATGGCGTGATCTTGGCTCATTGCAACTTCCACTCCTGGGTTCAAGCCGTTCTCATGCCTCAGCCTCCCAAGTAGCTGGGATTACAAGCGTGTGCCACCATGCCTGGCTAATTTTTGCATTTTTAGCAGAGATGGGGTTTCACCATGTTGGCCAAGCTGGTCTCAAACTCCTGACCTCAAATGATCCACCCACCTTGGCCTCCCAAAGTGTTGGGATCACCACACCTGGCCTCACGGTGCCTTTTCTATGCTTAGATGCACAGCCTCACCCTAGTGCTGCCACTGCTGTGGTGTTCAGTGTGGTGTCTGCTGTGCAGGTTTGCAGCCCCTGAGCAATGGCTGTGCCACATGGCCTAGGTGTGTAGGAGGCTGCATCATCTAGGCTTGTGAGGGGAGATTCCATGACAGTCCCACAGTCACGAACGTGTTCCCGTCAACACAGGATGGTAATAAGTTATATCATAAAAGAAGACAGCCAGTTCTCTCTGTCTCCGTCTCTCCCACCTCTCTTCTTGAAGACACGATCCTATATCTAAGAAACTCAAGACAGTGCAGTAAAAACCTCCCAGAACGCATCATGGAATGTGGTAGCATGGCTAAATACAATATCCATACCTCAGAATTAATAGTTTTCCCCCGCACTGTCAAGAACAAGCTAGAAACAGGAACAGGAATGACGTTCCACTTACAATAATGAGGAAAACATACAATAAGTAAGAAAATATAACCTACTTAGAAATAAATTTAACAAGGACATCTGTAGAACCTATCTCAGAAAAAAAATCATCGATTTAGATTGTATGGTGCCGGATTCTTGGTGGGCAGGCTTAATATCATAATGATGTCAGCTGCATCCACATTAATGTGTAATTGTATGTAATCCGGATCGCACCTGCAGCTTAAGCTCCAACGCTTTTGTTCTCTGTGGGGCTTTGGATAAAATTAAGGTTCATATGGCAGAATCGATGTCAGAGGAGACTCAACCCAAGCGTCACAAAGAAGTGAAAATGCACCTTGCGGAGGCTCGGGATGTGCCTGCAGTGTCACAGAGACGGCTCCTGAGGCTGGCAAGCGTGGGGAGCTGCACACTCAGCCCCTACGGGAAAGGTGGGCGGCCACAGCCATTTCGGAAGGAGCACGAACACGCGCAGGGAGTGCACCCGCGTCCCACTCCCGGGCGGCGGCCTGCTGGGCCGGGCTCCTCTGTGGCAAACGTGCCCACACATGCTCGCGCGCCGTCTGTCTCGGCAGCGGCCCTGGCGTGTGGCTGGAGACAAGCTGGTGTCTTGGGCGTGTGGCCACAGGCCACCGCCCGTCCACGGCAGGGAAGCCCCTGAGGCCTGGAGAGGGAGCAGGGGCTGCTGTGGGCGCTGCCGCCTGAGAGCCACAGGCAGACAAGCACGTCGCAGAGCCCGTGTTTGGAAGGCAAAAAGGAAAAACAGTCATGTATGAATATACCCATGTTGTTATGATTATCTAAAGATAGAAGGAGGATTGGAGGGTTACATACCAGGTTCACAGGGAACCCAAACCCTGAAAAACATAACAGGTGTTCCTTTCAAGCTCTCATGGAATGCTTACAAGGGCCAAGTGTCAGTCTGCACCACAATGAGATACCCACTCACACCCACCCAGACGGCTATTATCAAAAACCGGGAAATCACAAGTGCTGGCAACAACGTGAAGAAACTGGAGTCCTGTGCCTTGTTGCTGGGAATGAGAAACAGCGCAGCTGCTGTGGAAACAGTCTGGCAGTTCCTCAAAAAATTAAACATAGAATTGCCATATGATCTAGCGATTCCATTTCTGGTTATAGACCCACAAGAACTGAAAGCAGAGACTCTCACAGATACCTCCACACCCTTGTTCATAGCAGCATTAACCACAATAACCAAGAGGGATAAACAACCCAGGGTATCCATCAGCAGATGAATGGACAAGCACAATGTGGTGTAGACAGAATGGAATATTATGCAGCCTTAAAAAGGGATTAAGTTCTAACGCAAACTGCAACATGGATAAACCTTGAGGATACTGTGCCAAGTGAAATAAGCCAGACACAAAAGGACAAATACTGTAAGATTCCACTTACATGAGGTCCCTAAAGTAGCCAAATTCATTGAGACAGGAAGTAAAGTGGTGGGTGCCAGGGGCTGGGGGAAGGAGCGTGGGGAGTGAGTGTTTAATGTAGACAGAGTTTCAGTTGGAAATGATGAAAAGTTCTGGAAATAGAGTGTTAGCTGCACAACATTGTGATTTTTTTTTTTTTTTTTTTTGAGACGGAGTCTTGCTCTGTTGCCCAGACTGGAGTGCAGTGGCCGGATCTCAGCTCACTGCAAGCTCCGCCTCCCAGGTTTATTCCATTCTCCTGCCTCAGCCTCCCGAGTAGCTGGGACTACAGGCACCCACCACCTCGCCCGGCTAGTTTTTTGTATTTTTTAGTAGAGACAGGGTTTCACCGTGTTAGCCAAGATGGTCTCGATCTCCTGACCTCGTGATCCGCCCGTCTTGGCCTCCCAAAGTGCTGGGATTACAGGCTTGAGCCACCGCGTCCAGCCTATTGTGATGTACTTATTTATTTATTTTTTTTTTTGAGGCGGAGTCTCGCTCTGTCGTCCAGGCTGGAGTGCAGTGGCCAGATCTCGGCTCACTGCAAGCTCCGCCTCCCGGGTTTACGCCATTCTCCTGCCTCAGCCTCCCGAGTAGCTGGGACTACAGGCGCCTGCCACCGCGCCCAGCTAGTTTTTTGTATTTTTTAGTAGAGACGGGGTTTCACTGTGTTAGCCAGGATGGTCTCGATCTCCTGACCTCGTGATCCGCCTGTCTCGGCCTCCCAAAGTGCTGGGATTATAGGCTTGAGCCACCGCGCCCGGCGTGATGTACTTAATGCCACTAAATTGTGCACTTAAAATAATTTAAATGGTAAATTTTATCCTATATATTTTACCACAAAAAAAGAGAAGCATATACCTGACTTCAAACTATAATACAAGACTACAGTAACCAAAACAGCATGGTACTGGTACAAAAACAGACATACAGACCAATGAAACAGAATAGAGAACTCAGAAATAAGACTGCCCACCTACAATCATCTGATTTTCAACAAAACTGACAAAAACAAACAATGAGGAAAGGATTCCCTATTTAATAAATGGTGCTGGGAGAACTGGCTAGCCATATGAAGAAAATGGAAACTGGACCCTTTCCTTATACCTTATGCAAAAATTAACTCAAGGTGGATTAAAGACTTAAATGTAAAACCCAAAAGTATAAGAACCATAGAAGAAAATCTAGGCAATACCATTCAGGACATAGGCATGGGCGAGAATATCATGATGAAAACATCAAAAGCAATTGTAATGAAGAAAAAATTGACAAGTGGGAGCTAATTAAATTAAAGAGCTTCTGCACGGCAAAAGAAACTTATCATCAGAGTGAGCAGACAACCTACAGAATGGGAGAAACATGTTTCAATCTTTCCATCTGACAAAGGTCTAATATCCAGAATCTACAAGGAACCCAAACAAAAGACATTTATGCGGCCAACAAACCTGTGAAAAAAAAGCTCAACATCACTGATCACTAGAGAAATGCAAATCAAAACTACAATGAGATACCATCTCACACCAGTCAGTATGGTGATTATTAAAAAGTCAGGAAACAACAGATGCTGGGAAGGTTGCAGAGAAATAGAAATACTTTTACACTGTTGATGGGAGTGTAAATTAGTTCAACCACCGTGGAAGACTGTGGCAATTCCTCAGAGACCTAGAACCAGAAATACCATTTGACTCAGCAATCCCATTACTGGGTATATACCCAAAGGAATATAAATCATTCTATTATAAAGATACATGCACGTGTATGTTCATTGCAGCACTATTCACAATAGCAAAGATATGGAATCAACCCAAATGCCCATTGATGATAGACTGGATAAAGAAAATGTGGTACATATATGCCATGGAATACTATGCAGCCATAAAAAAAGAATGAAGTCAGCTAGGCGTGGTGGCTCAAGCCTGTAATCCCAGCACTTTGGGAGGCCGAGATGGGCGGATCACGAGGTCAGGAGATCGAGACCATCCTGGCTAACACAGTGAAACTCCGTCTCTACTAAAAAATACAAAAAGCTAGCCGGGCGAGGTGGTGGGCGCCTGTAGTGCCAGTTACTTGGGAGGCTGAGGCAGGAGAATGGCATGAACCTGGGAGGTGGAGCTTGCAGTGAGCTGAGATCCGGCCACTGCACTCCAGCCTGGACGACAGAGCAAGACTCCATCTCAAAAAAAAAAAAAGAATGAGGTCATGTCCTTTGCAGGGATAGGAATGGGGCTGGAAGCCATTATCCTCAGCAAACTAACACAGGGACAGAAAACCAAACACCGTAAGTTCTCACTCATAAGTGGGAGTTGAATATTGAGAACACATGGACACAGGGAGGGGAACAACACATACTGGGGCCTGTGGAGCAGGGGAAGAGAGAGCATCAAGAAAAATAGCTAATGCATGCTGGGCTTAATACCTAGGTGATAGGCGGGCAGGTGCAGCAAACTATTGTGGTACACGTTTACTACCTGTGTTACAAACCTGCACATCCTGCACATGTATCCCGGAACTTAAATTTTCTTTCTTTTTTTTTTTTTTTTGAGATGGAGTTTCACTCTTTGTTGCCCAGGCTGGAGTGCAGCAGCGCAATCCTGGCTCACTGAAACCTCTGCCTCCCGGGTTCAAGAGATTCTCCTGCCTCAGCCTCCCAAGTAGCTGAGATTACGGGCAGATGCCACCATGCCTGGCCAATTTTTTATTTTTTTTAATTTTTAGTAGAGACGGGGTTTTCACCATGTTGGTTAGGCTGGTCTCAAACTCCTGACCTCAGGTGATCTGCCCTCCTTGGCCTCCCAAAGTGCTGAAATTACAGGCATGAGCCACCTTGCTCGACCTTAAAAAAATTTTTAAAACAGAGAAGCATAAAGTTTAAATGATTTATAATCCCACCTGTCAAAAAAATGTTAGACTACCTCTGTTGACATTTGTCTTTCTTGATGTATTAATCTCAATATGTTTTCCAGAGCAGAAATAAAGCTCCATGCTTTGGCTCAGAGTCATGGCACAGGTGCAGCACAACCAAGAATAAAAAACCCTCGTCCAGGTGCGGGGGTCACACCTGTCATCCCAGCACTTTGGGCGGGTGAGGTGGCCGGATTGCTTGAGCCCAGGACTCAAGACTAGCCTGAGTAACATGGCAAAACCCTATCTCTACAAAAAAAAATTATGAAAAATTAGCCAGGCCTGGTGGCGTGCACCTGTTGTCTCAGCTACCTGGGAGGCTGAGGTGGGAGAATCTCTTGAGTCTGGGAGGTGGAGGTTGCAGTGAGCCAATACCCTGGCTCAAAAATAAATAAATAAATACAATTAAAAAAAAAAAAATCCTCCTCCTGGTCCCTTGTAAATGTAACATCTCTTTAACAACAAATGAGTTGGAAAATATTAAAACCACAGTTACCACATCTCCAGGAACTGGATGTATTGAGGCCTCAATCTAGCGGCATCTAGGGGTTGACCCATGCTGTCAATTTCCTGAAACACTCACGTTCCCGGCAAGCCCAGCCACACACAGCAAAACACACCTCACTGCAACCGCCAGAGAAAAAGCAACCAAACAAACCAAGGCAGGCAGAGGAAAGGAATTTGCAAAGCTAACGGCAAGATTAATCCATCAAGAAAGACAAATGTCAAAAGAATCAGCAGCTCAGGAGGTGGCTCTTGAACCTCCCATGAAACAGGCATCGGACAGCTGCTCAGAGTGAAAAGACAGAAAGAAGCCTGGGACACACAAAATTAGGAGAAACGACTGGGAACTAGCCACACTCAGATGGGAAATAAGATGGTCAAATAATAGTTTACACACGCTTTCCTAATACACTTAAAAACTTGAATGAAATGGATTGTCTTTAAAACCCGTTGTAAAAATCCGAGAACGATGTCTAAGAATTCACAGATGGATTCTTTCAAACATTCAAGAAACAGATAATTCCAATGATATTTAGAATGTTCTTGGAACGGAGAAAAAGAAGGAAATCCTCTGGGTTATTTTTGTGAAATTAACATAAGAGCAATGCCAAAAATTGGTGGAGAGATAGCGATAGAGATAGAGGGAGCGCGAGTGCGCGGGCGGCAGGCCGGGCTCCAGCGAGAATGTCAGTGCTGAGCGCTGGGCCAGAGCGGGAGAGTCTGGCGTTCCTTACTGAATTCCACGGGAAACACAATGAGTACTCAGTGGGGCTCCTTTTAGCAAAGTGAGGATGGTTCAATATTCACACACAATTATGCTCCTCACACTCTGAGCCGTATCTCGCGGGTGCTATTCTCAGGGCCGGCGGTGGCTCTCGGCCCCCCACGTCCTCGCCCACAGACAGTGGAACAGGGATGACTCCCCAAGGCCCCTTCAGCCCTGGGTAGGGCAGGAGCACGGGGTAGGGCCTGGCCAAAGCTCATTCTCCCCCAGGAATGGGCCCTGTGGCCGCTGAGCCTCTGCCCTGCCTCCCTCTCTCACTCAGCCTTGAACATGGACACATGGCCTGAGGGGGTAGGGGGGACCTCAGGCCATGGGGTCCACATGTGTGACCACTTCATGACCGTCACAAAGGTAGGTGTCCTCCGTAACTCTCAGAACCCAACTTTTAAACAGCTTTATGGAGGCATAATTGACATACTCTAAGTCTGTGTTGACACATGTATACGTGTGTGAAGCCATCACCACAATCAAGACAGTGGTCACGTCCAGCCCTCAGGTTTTGTGGTGGCCCGTGTGGCCCCTCCCACCCACCACTCCAGCCGCTGACCAGCTCTTGTCACTATGGATTATGGGCTTTCTCTAGAACTTTATATAAAGGAATGCACACAATATGTGGTATCTGCAGCAGAGGGGGGACTGGCCCTGTTTACTGAGCTCGCTGCTTTCCAAGATGCCCCATCACACCAGCAGTTCGCCCCTCTCCATGCTGAGCAGGACCCCACAGCGTGGATGCCCACGGCTCCTTCCCCCGCCCACCTGTGCGTGAACCATGGGTTGTTCCTGCACATGTCCGTGTCGATCTGTGCTTTCATTTCTCTTGGGTCAACGTCTAGGAGCAGAATTGCTCAGTTGTGTATTAAATTTCTATTTTGCTTTTTAAGAAACAGCCAAGCTGTTTTCCAGTGTGGTTGTGCCATTGTAAGCTCCCACAGGAGTGTGTGAGGGCGTGGGTGTCTCCACACACGTGAGTGGCTCTGTTGACTCCAGTCGCCCTAGTGGGTGTGGCGGCATCTCGCTGTGGTGTGTCCCTGTGACTAGTGCTGCCAAACATCTTCATATATCCTTAATAGTCATTCCTTTAATTCCCATATCTTCTTTGGGGGAATATCTATTCAAATCTTTTGCACATTCTCTTTCTTTTTTTTTTTTGAGATGGAGTTTCACTCTTGTCGCCCAGGCTGGAGTGCAGTGGCGTGGTCTTGGCTCACCGCAACCTCCACCTCCTGGGTTCAAGCGATTCTCCTGCCCCAGCCTCCCAAGTAGCTGGGATTACAGGTGCCCACCACCACACCTGGCTACTTTTTGTATTCTTAGTAGAGACGGGTTTTCACCATGTTGGCCAGGCTGGTCTCGAACTCCTGAACTCAGGTGATCCACCTGCCTCAGCCTCCCAAAGTACTGGGATTATAGGCATGAGCCACCGGGCCCAGCCTCTAATTTCCTTTTTTTAAAATAAGAAGTGGGACCTTGCTCTGTCACCCAGGCTGGAATGCAGTGGTGAGATCATGGCTCACTGCAGGCTTGAACTCCTTGGCTTAAGTGATATTCCCACCTCTGCCTCCCAAGTATTTCAGACCACGAAGGAACACTACCGTACCCAGCTAATTTTAAAATTTTTTATAGAGATGGGATCTCACTACATTGCCCAGGTAGTCCGGGCTGGCCTCAAACTCCTGGGCTCAAGTGATCTTCCCACTTTGGCCTCCAATCAGCTAGTGCTACAGGTGCATACCACTACGCCCAGCTACTTTTTAAAAATTTTTCATAGAGATGGGATCTTGCTATGTTGTCCAAGCTGGCCTGGGACTCCTGGCCTCAGGCAATCCTTCCTCCTCAGCCTCCCAAAGTGTTGGGATTACAGACATGAGCCACTGTACCCGGCCTCTAATTTCCACTTTGATTTCTTCCTTGGCTCGTGGGCTATTTAGAAGTGTGTTGTTTAGTTTCCAACTATTTGGAGGATTTTCCAGATACCTTTCTTTCTTTATTTCTCATTGCATTTCATCGTAGCTGGAGAATATATTTTGCATGACTTGAACCCTTTCACGTGCGCTGAGACTTGTCTCGGGGCCTGGATATTGTCTGTCTTGGCAAATGCTCCCTGTGTGCTTGAAAAGAAGAAGACCTACTCTGCTGTCGTTGCTCAGAGCGTCTGTGGCCATCACGCAGGACAGCCTGGCTGCCCGTGTTGCTCAAGTCCTGTCTATCCTTCCGGCTTCTCTGTCCTTTGGGTACCAGTTTTTGAGTTGAATATCTCCAGCTAACACTGTGGATTTGTGTGTTTCTCCTCTGATCTCCTTCTGTCTTTGCTGACATAGGTTGGAGCTCAGCTATTGGGTGCAGAAGCAATTGAGACCATGATGTCCTCTTGATTAACTGATCTCTTCATCACCAGAAAATGACTTCCTTCATCCCTGGCAATATTTCTTGCACTGAAATCTCCTTGGTCTTATATTAATATAGTCACTCAAGTTTTCTTCTTATTTGTCCCTATCTTTTCACTTTTACCTGACTAGAGTTTTTATATATTTATTTATTTGAGACATAGTCTTGCTCCGTCACCCAGGCTGGAGTGCAGTGGCACGATCTTGGCTCACTGCAACCTCTGCCTCCCAGGTTCAAGTGATTCTCCTGCCTCATCCTCCCAAGTAGCTGGGACTACAGGCGCCCACCACCACGCCCGGCTAGTTTTTTGTATTTTTACTAGAGATGGGTGTATCACCATGTTGGCCAGGATGGTCTCGATCTCCTGACCTCAGGTGATCCAGTTGCCTCAGCCTCCCAAAGTACTGGGATTACAGGCGTGAGCCACCGCGCCCAGCAGTCTTTTTATATTTAAAGTGGGTTTCTTGTATGTAGCACAGAACTGCGTCTTGATTTTTTATCCAATCTGACAATTCTGCCTTTTAATGAGAGTGTTCCCAACAGAGAGAGAAGAAAAAGTCATAAATCACAGGGCATCCATCACAGTACTAAGAAAGGTATAGGCTTAAGGGTGGGGAAATTACCTTCAGACAGAATACTGCTCGAATCCCACCTAGCAAAACTCCAAAACAAGAGAGGAAGAGACCAAACTGTTTCTAAGTAACTTGACCACATCCAGAATAAAACTCAAGAACATACTTAGGGGCCAGGCACGGTGGCTCTCGCCTGTAATCCCAGCATGTTCCTAATGCTGGGTGTTCTAATGCTGGGTGTCCTAACGCTGGGCATCCTAAGGCTAATGCCTGGTGTCCTAACGCTGCCTGCTCTAATGCTGGCTGTCCTAACACTGGCTATCCTAATGTCCTAACGCTGGGTGTCCTAACGCTGGGCATCCTAACACTGGGTGTCCTAATGCTGGGCATCCTAAGGCTGACGCCTGGTGTCCTAATGCTGCCTACTTTAATGCTGGCTGTCCTAACGCTGGTTATCCTAATGTCCTAATGCTGGCTGTCCTAATGCCAGGCACCCTTACAAATGATAGTGTACTGAGTTTTGTTTAAACATGATGGATTGAACATATATGCTTATTGACACGCCCTTCCACAACCCCACTAAGATGGGAGTAAAGAAACTGAATAGGTTGGGGGTGTGGCTCACACCTGTAATCCCAGCACTTTAGGAGGCCGAGGCGGGCGGATCATGAGGTCAAGAGATTGAGATCATCCTGACCAACATGGTGAAACCCGTCTCTACTAAAAATACAAAAATTAGCTGGGTGTGGTGCCGGACGCCTGTAGTCCCAGCTACTCAGGAGGCTGAGGCAGGAGAATCGCTTGAACCTGGGAGTTGGAGGTTGCAGTGAGCCGAGATTGTGCCACCACACTCCAGCCTGGGTGGCTGAGCGAGACTCTGTCTCAAAAAAAAAAAAAAAAAAAAAAAGAGAAACTGAATAGTATAGTTTCACAAGAATAACACAACAAGAGTAGAGAGCCTGGGTAAATGTGGTATCAGATTGGCGATGATGGAAAGCAGGTGCACAGTATCAGATTGGGGACGATGGAAAGCAGGTGCACAGTGTCAGATTGGCAACGATGGAAAGCAGGTGCACGGTGTCAGATTGGCATTGATGGAAAGCAGGTGCACGGATGGGCTCTGCAGAAGGAGATGCTGCTGGGAAGCTGACCAGCCAGGTGGAACCCCAGGAAGACTCTGGGACTGGAGGCCCTGCTGTCAGGGGAGTGGCGCAGACACGAGGGATGGTGAAAGATCTGTATAAAGGGCACTGGGCCCACCACCCACGTGGCAATGAGATATCAAGAAATCACTTCCTTGGAGAAACTGAACCAGAGACCCCCAGGCTCAGACCAATCTTCAGGCACCAATCCTAAAAGGCAGCAGTGATTCCTTGAAAACAGAGAGTTCAGGGAATGTCTGCAGCCTACAGAGCCCTCACTCAAGCCCAGCCCACTGCCCTGCTCACAGATCCATCGTCCAGCCACACAGAATCCATTTCTGGGGAGATGGAGCCACACTCTCCAAAATACCTAAAGGGCCTGACCTGTGCGATTCCTGAGCATAAAAGCCAGCTCACCCCGTTCACCCCACAGGTAAGCCCAGAATTCCCACACATGCACAGAAGACTCCCACAGCTTTTCCTGACTCACTGAAACATAAATGTGCATCCAGGGAAAGTCTCCGATACAAAGAAAGCTGCAAGCTAAATGGACAGAAAAGGAGCTTGTAACAAAACGACACAGCAAAGGCCACTGCCTGGGCATCAGAGGCAGAGCCACACCTGGGCGACCCAAACCGGTGGCCAGACCTGTGAACTTAGAGGCCTCTCTCCTGTCCAGCAGGTGGAACCCCTGCTTTTCCCGCCACTTGCTCTGAAAGGACCGTACAGGTATCTGCCTGCAAATATAAGGGACCCACACTCCACTTCCTCTTATAATCATGCTAGCTGTCCCCACTCTGATTTTTTTTTTTTTTTAAAGATAGAGTCTCGCTCTGTTGCCAGGCTGGAGGGCAGTGGTGCGATCTCAGCTCACTGCAACCTCCACCTCCCAGGTTCAAGCAATTCTCCTGCCTCACCCTCTTGAGCAGCTTGGACTACAGGTGCCCGGCACCACACCCAGCTAATTTTTGTACTTTTAGTGGAGATGTGGTTTCACCATGTTGGCCAGGCTGGTCTTGAACTCCTGACCTCAGGTGATCCACCTGCCTCGGCCTCCCACAGTGTTGGGATTACAAGCGTGAGCCACCGCACCTGGCCCTTTGCCTGACTCTTCATCCCTGCCTCAGTGACCTGGAGATGGAGGATGGCCCCCGCGACTCACAGCATCCTCTCTGCCAAGATCTGTAGCAAAAATCTCTGAACTTGTTTCCTATTGCAGTGGTGGATTGAATCTGTGCCTTAAATCTGAAGAACCAGGGGCTCCCCCAGGCCAGGTTTTCCCCAGGAGTCCGGGAGAAACACAAGGTTGGGGTCCCTGTGCCAGAGTGATGGCCAGGCAGGCATAGCCTGTACTTGGGGCAGACACAAGCCACGGGGCATCTGCCAGTATGAACAAGTGTCCTGTGTGAGGGGCCCCCGGCCATGGGTTGGGTAACTACGGTTCAAGCCATCCACCAGGCGAAAGAAGTATTCCGTGAAAGGCACCGGGTCTGGCCCCATTCATTTTCCATTAGGGCAGGGCTACCAGCTCCCACACACTGGAACCCCAGTTTATCTAGGGGCTCCCAAAACAGAGCTCAGAGAGACAACACAGAGAACAGAGGAAGACTTGTAAAGAGAACAACAATTTAGAAAACAGAAAAGAGCTCTTGGAAATTAAAATACAAATGCAGAAATTAAAAATTTGGTTGAAAAATTAGAAGATAAAAACAAAGGGTCAGGCGTGGTGGCTCACGCCTGTCATCCCAGCATTTTGGGAGGCTGAAGTGGGCGGATCATCTGGGGTCAGGAGTTCAAGACCAGCCTGGCCCACACGGTAAAACCCCGTCTCTACTAAAAATACAAAAATCAGCCAGGTGTGGTGGCGGGTGCCTGCAGTCCCAGCTACTTGGGAGGCTGAGGCAGGAGAATCACTTGAACCTGGGAGGCAGAGCTTGCAGTGAGCCGAGATCGAGCCACTGCACTCCAGCCTGGGGAACAGAGTGAGACTCCTCTCAAAAAAAAAAAAAAAAAAAAGAACTACAGAACAAACAAAAGGCTTTATAGGAGGTGTAATTGCAGTGCACTGCAGGGCTCGTCGCTGAGCAGTATTTACATACAGCCACAGAGGGGCATGGGAGCATTACGGGAGGTTAACACGTGGCATCTGATATGAAACATAAGACATACCTCTGAAACATAAGACACACCTCAGTGGGGCAGCTTGAGAGTCAGTCACTGTAAGTTCCCCAGTATCTTGTTCAGTCTCAGCTGCAATTGTGACAGGTTTCACAGGCCATAAATCTCTGCGGCACTTGGAGAAGCCCCTTGAGAGGCTGCCGATCCAAGTGTTTGCTGCTGCCCAGGCTCTTGTTACAACGGGTGGGGAAGTTGCAAACCTTACACACCACTTCCATAACTTGGACTTAGGTCTCTACTTATTCCAGATCCCATCACCAAAAAGGTGACTTTCTGTCTAAATGTCTACAAAATAAACAAAGACTTCCCTGAAATATCCACCCATTCAAAGATCCTTGAGAATATAAATAAATGCCTGTGAAGGGAAATTATATTTGTTACATGTTTATTGTTGCGCTATTTAAGTTATATTCATCTTGGATGCTGGTTCTTCTCACCAACCTGAGACGTCAGCTCACTGACTGCACTCACAAGTCCTAATAAATCAACAGCACTAGCAACTTTGCAGTGTCTCCTAAATTCAGAAGTGGATCTGAAGGCATTCTCCATGAAAATATTCTTTTTTTATTTTTTTAAGATGGAGTCTCGCTCTGTCACCCAGTCTGGAGTGCAGTGGTGCAGTCTCCGCTCACTGCAACCTCTGCCTCTCAGTTTCAAGCAATTCTCCTGCCTCAACCTCCCAAGTAGCTGGGATTACAGGCGCCTGCCACCAGGCCCAGCTAACTTTTGTATTTTTAGTAGAGATGGTGTTTCACCACGTTGGCCAGGCTGGTCTTGAACTTCTGACCTCGTGACCCACCTGCCTTGGCCTCCCAAAGTGCTGGGATTACAGGCGTGAGTCACTGCGCCCGGCCAAAAATATTCTTAAATGAAGTGATGAGTGATTTCAAAACAATGCAGTATCTCAATTTTCCCAATGATTTTCTCATATCATTTTTTTATACTTTTCTGTATTATTTGAATTATCTTCCTAGCCTGGAAAACATGGTGGGACCCTGTCTTAAAAAAAAAAAAAATTAAGCAAGTGTGGTGATGCACATGGATAGTCCCAGTTACTGAAGAGGCTAAGGTAGAAGGCTCACTTGAGCCCGGGAAGTTGGCCGGGCGCGGTGGCTCACGCCTGTAATCCCAGCACTTTGGGAGGCCGAGACGGGCGGATCACGAGGTCAGGAGATCGAGACCATCCTGGCTAACACGGTGAAACCCCGTCTCTACTAAAAATGCAAAAAATTAGCCGGGCGAGGTGGCGGGCGCCTGTAGTCCCGGCTACCCGGGAGGCTGAGGCAGGAGAATGGCGTGAACCCGGGAGGCGGAGCTTGCAGTGAGCCGAGATCGCGCCACTGCACTCCAGCCTGGGCGACTGAGCCAGACTCCGTCTCAAAAAAAAAAAAAAAGAAAAAAAAGAGCCCGGGAAGTTGCGGCTGCAGTGAGCTGTGATCGCTCCACTGCACTCCAGCCCGGACGACAGAGCGAGACCCCATCTCAAAAATTGCAAAGACCAAAAGATGGGAGAGGAGTAGGATGAGTATAAAGTGCACAGAACTGTCGAAAGTGTGCTGGCAAGGACTGGAAATACACTGCATCATCTTCCACTCTGACAATTAGAGCTTACGTCATGTTTTCAAAGAGCAGGCACATTCCAAAGCACTGCAGAGGTTTTAAAGAGAAAACGTGGTCCCTAAGTTAAGTTAAAATAAATGAAACAGCAAGAAAGCATTTAAAAAGGCAACAATGAAGATGACAGAGGTTAGATCACATACGTTGGTCGAAACAGTGCACATTAAACAGATGCATTAAGGCTCCAATGAGATAAAAAATGAAATCCAGCTCCATGTATTTCTGAATGGCAACCACATAAAGCGACAGAAATGTTAAAGGCTCAGCAGGTGCATACTGGGTGAACGTACAAAAAAAAAAAAAAAAAAAAAAATCAGGCCGGGCGTGGTGGCTCACACCTGTAATCCCAGCACCTTGGGAGGCCAAGGCAGGTGGATTGCCTGAGTTCAGGAATTTGAGACCAGGCTGGGCAACACAGTGAAACCCTGTCTCTACTAAAATACAAAAAAAAAAAAAAAAAAAAAAAAAAAAAAAAATTAGCCAGGTATGGTGGTGGGCATCTGTAGTCCCAGCTACTCAGGAGGCTGAGGCAGGAGAATCACTCGAACCCGGGAGGCAGAGGTTACATGAGCTGAGCCGAGATGGCGCCACTGCACTCCAGCCTGGGCAACAGAGTGAGACTCCATCTCAAAAAAAGAAAAATAAAGGAAAAAAGAAAAAAAGAAAAAAAAAATCAGTCCAAGGAGACTCCTAGGCAAAAATTAAAACAAGACCCAGCATAATCAGGATAGTTTAATATTAATTAAGAGAAAAATTTTAAGTACGGATGAAGCGTCAGGAATCCCTACACACTGATCCCCGCGTGGGAGCAGATGATCTGCAGTGACAGGCTCGCTCCCTCGCGCTCCCTTGGCCATGAGGATCCCCCTCCAGGCCCTGGGGCTCCCTTCCCCTCCACTTCCATCTGGAGATGCTGCTGGCCAGGACCCTCCCCGGGTGCCCGCTGGAGGATGCATTGATACCACCAGCCGTGAGGGGAGGTCCTGTGGGCACCCGGGTGCCCATTGGAGGATGCAGATCCCACCAGCCGTGAGGGGAGGTCCTGTGGGCACCCAGGCACCCACCAGCCGTGAGGGGAGGTCCTGTGGGCACCCGGGTGCCCGCTGGAGGATGCATTGTTCCCACCAGCCGTGAGGGGAGGTCCTGTGGGCACCCGGGTGCCCGCTGGAGGATGCATTGTTCCCACCAGCCGTGAGGGGAGGTCCTGTGGGCACCTGGGTGCCCGCTGGAGGATGCATTGATACCACCAGCCGTGAGGGGAGGTCCTGTGGGCACCCAGGCACCCCCCAGCCGTGAGGGGAGGTCCTGGGCACCCTGGACATGGTAACTCAGTATTTTCCCCAACCGGTGTCAAGGAATAAACCAGCATCTGAGAAGCCAAGTCCCACATGGGACACTGGAGGCGCCGCCGCCCTCGGGGCTGGCTCACCGTCCACCTGTCATCCCTGAGCGCATTGGGCAAGGTCAGAAGAATGACCACAGTGAATTTGGTATAAAAGAAAGTTGGCTTTCGGCTCCTGTTCTTGCATTGCAGACAAGCCCACACCCCTCCTGAGAGCTGGGTGCCCGGCCAGGTGCTCGAGAGGCCCCAGTGCATCTGAGCACAAGTCCAAGCCAAGCCCGGCGTGCCCCAGCCCTCAGGGAGGGGAGGCACCGAGGCACTGGAGAGGTGTTGTGGTGCCGGGCCATGCCCGCCTGACCTGCTCACCTGCTGACACCCGGGGGTCCTGGGCCTGACTGGCCGCCACCACCTTGCCTTGCCAAGCTGACTGTGGACCAGCCCCAGCCCTGCCACATACCTCAACTGCCACCGTCTCAGAGAGGCTGATGCGGTGGCCTCACAGGTCCCCGGGCCCCGTGTCCGATACACGTCCTGATTTCCTGCAGTGCTTCCTCCGTTTCGCACCCACGTTGATGTGCCACAAACACCTCTTCTCTCCTCAGCAACTCTGGTGGCTTTGCAGATCTTCATTAGCTCACCTGGATCAGACACTGGCCTGTGCTGGGGCCAGGGTCCTGCAACCATGGCTGCGGGCACTGCTGTCCTTGCCTGCGGAGCTGAGTGCCAGGCTCTCTGAGAGAGCACCTGGTCCTGGCTTTTAGGAGGGGACACGTGGAGACAGAGGCGAGGTGGACGTGCCACTGAGTGACCCAAGCAGAGCCAAGATCAGTGGCAGATGGCCCAGCTGTTGGTTTCCAGGACAGTTGTAATCCTCATCCCTCATTCGGCCTCTTCCGGTCACTCACATGGTGTGGGTTTCCTGGCCTCAACAGTGCGGACGGGGAGCCCTGGCCTCGGGCTGCCCTGGCTACCTCTTTTGCTGAGGTGGATCAGGGCCAAGGACGATGACTCCGGGTGTTGTGAGTCCTGAGGAGGGGCCCGATGAGGGTCTTCACGTGCCTGTCCAGCCTGCACGCAAGGGTCGGGCATTCCCACCAGGGCAAGGCTGCCAGGCTCCCTCAGAAACATCAGGGCAGGTGCAGGCCAAGGAGCAACCAGCTGTGCCAACAGGCCCCGTTCCTGCAGAACTGAGAGGTGCCGGCCTGGCCTCTAGCCCCATCACACCAGCTGCTCCAGGGCGTGACCCCACAGCCTTCACCCTCCTGGCCTCAGTCTGCACAAGGCACCCTCGGCCCCGAGGGAAAGCCCAGGCTTGGAGCCAACCCCTCCTGCCTTGAGAACAAAGGGGACCCGGTGGGCAAAATGGGGGCTCTCTCCCCACCCTGCTGGGCTGGCCATGCTGCGAAAAGCAAGCCAGAGGCCTCAGTCGCTGCAGGGACAGAGAGGCAATGTTCACCCTGATCCGTAGAGGGAAGCACAGCCTGGAGACCCAGTGTCCCCGAGGCCCCCAGCTGCTGGGTGGGGACCATGCTGGGGAACAGCAGCACAGGCAGGTCAGGGGGCTGGGGAGACTCTGGGCCAGAAAGGGGTTCCTCTGTCCCTCGGGCAGGATGAGGGTCCGCTGGGCAGTCCCCAGCCGGCAGCAGGGACCCTGTACTCCGGATCTTTGCCCACCTACAGCAGGAGCCCCACTGTCGCAAGGACAGTGCTGGACTGGATGGTGGAGCTGGAGGGTGGGGCCTTGCCTCATCCTGGGGGACCGCCTAGGGGAGGGGCCGCCGGGCACTCAGTGTCCCCCTCGTCTGATCTCTGTGTGGACCAGGAGACCCAGGTTCTCTGAAGTTTGGCAGCATTAGATTTGCCTGGCCTCAATGTTCATTCTGAAGCTTTCATCAGTTCCTTGTTCTGTCTGACATCCCAGCATTAAACACTCTGCGCTCCCCGCGTGAGTCCAGCAGCGTCTGATGGCAGCAAAGCGTGGCTGAAGTAGTCCTGTCAGGAGCTGTTGAAACAAACGCTCTAACCCCAACAGGAACATCTTGCCAACCAACGAGGCAAAAACACAAATAATGTTGTCCGTTGAAGTGCATAATATCCATTTTATTCCCAAGTTGGGGCTGAAGTATTTATAATTGAGTTGCAGCTTAATCAACCAAGAGTGTCCTCTCTGGATGAAAGGACTGCCCTTCATGGTTTCAGGAGGAAAGGCAGTTTCTCTGAAGTGTCCTTCCAGCCTCCCAGAAATCTGGGGTAAGAGGCATCTCTGCTGAACCCAGCAACGTGAATGAGCGCTCTCCTGACCACATGGCGTTTGTGAAGTCTGTTCTGAACGAGTGTTGGTATTTTACTGTCAAGTGTTTGCAAACTGCCTTTCAAGCACGTGCCTTGTTCCAAGGTGTGAGGCTGGGAAGGACACGCTGCTGGGGGATCACCGTCTAGGGCTTCTGCACCTCGAAGCCAAGTCTCCCCGAGTTGGGTGTGAATCAGGTACTGTGGGAGGCCTGCCCAACACCCGGCCCTTGTTTGGAGGAGGATGGGCCCACCTTGGCCCCCACCTTTCTCTTCTAGCTGTGGCAAGTAAATGGAAACCGTCCGTGAGAGTCCATAAAGACCACCACTAAACAGATGAAGGGGTTGCCCCTTAGCTCCTCTCTTTCCTTCCCTGACTATGGACGCAACGCTGGAGCAGCAGCAGCCACTTTGAGACTGTGAGGGGCGGTTCAGCATGAAAGATCCACTGAGGATGAAGGTGGCACCTGATGGCACCAGGTCCCCAGTGGCATCGCTGAGCAGCTGGGCCACCTCCTGACGCATCATCCCCCCAATTCAAGCTCCTCTCACTCTGATGGTTACTTGTAGCCAAAAGCATCTTCCCCATGTGGAATTCAAGAGCTTCTCCTCTGGATCTGCTGCTGTCCCTGCAGCTCAGCCCAGCCTGCAGCTCCACCGTCCTCCCAGGTCCAGCTCAGCCCAGCCTGCAGCTCCACCGTCCTCCCAGGTCCAGCTCAGCCCAGCCTGCAGCTCCACCGTCCTCCCAGGTCCAGCTCAGCTCAGCCTGCAGCTCCACCGTCCTCCCAGACCCAGCTCAGCCCAGCCTGCAGTTCCACCGTCCTCCCAGGTCCAGCTCAGCCCAGCCTGCAGCTCCACCGTCCTCCCAGGTCCAGCTCAGCCCAGCCTGCAGCTCCACCACCATCCTAGACCCAGCTCAGCCCAGCCTGCAGTTCCACCGTCCTCCCAGGTCCAGCTCAGCCCAGCCTGCAGCTCCACCACCATCCTAGACCCAGCTCAGCCCAGCCTGCAGTTCCACCGTCCTCCCAGGTCCAGCTCAGCCCAGCCTGCAGCTTCACCGTCCTCCCAGGTCCAGAGAGCCTGGTCAGTGGCCCAGTGGGGCAGGAATTGGCAGAATTCCCCATTGCCTCAACCATCGGCAGCCTGTGGGGTCCCCAATAAACAGAGAAGGCTAAGCTCTAAACTGGGCAAGAAGAGAGGCAGGAGAGCCAGAGGGACCTCTGTCTGGGACAGGACGGACACCCAGCCTTGTCCATGGTGTAAGTCTTGGGGGTGGACACTGGGAATCAGGGCAGGACTACCCAGATCCCAGCTGCCTCCATGGCCCTGCCTGAGGTCCCAGATGGTGAGTGCTGAGCCCCACTTTGGTGCCAGGAAGGAGGAAGGAGGTGCCCCCTCCATCCCCGTGGAGGGCTGGGGGAGATGCTGGTGTTGGCTGCAGTGTGGCTGAGGCATCCATGGCCTGGACTCCTGGCTCTGGTGGTCTCCGTTCACAGAGGGAGATTCTTTCCCAACTGCACCCCTCACTAGTCTCACGTGAACCCCCAAGGTGGACACCCCTCGCCAGCCTTGCGTGAGCCCCCAAGGTGGACACCCCTCACCAGTCTCATGTGAACCCCCAAGGTGGACACCCCTCGCCAGCCCTGCATGAACCCCCAAGGTGGACACCCCTCACCAGCCTTGCGTGAACCCCCAGTGTGGACACTGGTGGCCCCCACAAGCCCCTTGGGTTGTTCCTGCTGAGAACTCACAGCCCATCCCTACAGGGGTGAGGAGGGGCTCTCCGACCGTGGATGGTCCTCGAGGCTCTCCCACAGGGCAGAGCCCTGCACTTCCTGCTTGGGCCGTCCACGAGACGCTTCTCGTCCACCCCGGCCTGGGTGACCACAATCCTCCTCCTCACACCAAACCCAGGACCATGCCCCTGAGGTGGGTTCTCCCCAGACGTTCAACTCCTTCCTTCCCCATGTAGGACTGGACACAGAACCCAACACCACGCCACTCTCTGGGGACAAGGACAGCTTCTCCACCAAGCCCAGGCCAGGCTGCGCCCCCCGGGTTGGGCCCGGATGGGTGAGGGGCACTCACTGCAGGACACTGCCCACCGTGACTGAACCACCGGAGTCACTGGACCTGCCCACTAGCCCTCCCAACACGTGGCAGAGCCGAGCATGGGTACGTCCTGCTTTGGGCTCCGTTGCTGGGGCTGTCAGAGGCTCTCCTGAGTGTGTCCCGCTGCCTCCCACAACCCCGCCCCCGCCCCACTCTGCACCCCACCCTCTCCACATATGCATCCTGCAGGCCTTCTCCCACCTGAAGCCCCTGCCCGCCTGCCTCACACACTCCCGAGGACCTGAGCGTGTTTAAACAGGGTGTGTGTCACATCAAGGCGGAAGGACGGGAGAGTGGGTGACTGTCACTTCTGCCGAATTTAGCCCTGTAAGGGTCTGTAGTGATCACAGCACCCACACGTGCCACGTTCCTCCACGCTGTGCACAGAGCTCCCAGGCCGTGTTTCTCCCAGGCCGACTTTCTGGCCTGAGGAAACCAGTTTCTTTAAATTACTCCCATGAGGACCCTGGATCCGGACCCACATGTTGTGGTGGGAGGCCCGGCCCCAGTTCAAGGTCACTTTTGCTGCAGAGGAGCCTCCTGCTCCCCTGTGAGCGGTCACCCCAGCAGCCACCGTGCTTCCTTCCCTCGGTGGCCCCAATAGGGGCCCCTCCTTGAGACCCAGGGTTGGGTCAGAGGAGCAGGCCCTGGGCCACTCACTCCTTGGCAGGACTCACACCTGCAGCCCAGCCTGCCGTGGAAGCCCCCGAGCAGCCATGATTTAACTAGGCCACCTCTCAGTGAGGCCCATCTCCCTGCCCAGAGCCCCCAGCAGGTCCTCACCTCTTCCTCCTCTCTGCTGCGCCCTCTGACGGGCGTGCACGTGTGCGTCTGCCCTGCTGCCTGCACTCCCGGCCCTGACTCCTCTTAGCAGTTCATTTCTCATGCATCTCTCGCCCCCCGTCTCTCCCTCTGTCTCTGTCTCTCCCTCTGTCTCTGTCTCTCCCTCTGTCTCTGTCTCTCCCCACTGTCTCTCCCTCTGTCTCTGTCTCTCCCTCTGTCTCTGTCTCTCCCCACTGTCTCTCCCTCTGTCTCTGTCTCTCCCTCTCACCAGTGTCTCTCCCTCTGTCTCTGTCTCTCCCTCTGTCTCTGTCTCTCCCTCTCACCAGTGTCTCTCCCTCTGTCTCTGTCTCTCCCTCTGTCTTTGTCTCTCCCTCTCTCTGTCTCTCCCTCTCACCACTGTCTCTCCCCACTGTCTCTCCCTCTGTCTCTGTCTCTCCCTCTGTCTTTGTCTCTCCCTCTCTCTGTCTCTCCCTCTCACCACTGTCTCTCCCCACTGTCTCTCCCTCTGTCTCTGTCTCTCCCTCTGTCTTTGTCTCTCCCTCTCTCTGTCTCTCCCTCTCACCACTGTCTCTCCCCACTGTCTCTCCCTCTGTCTCTGTCTCTCCCTCTGTCTCTGTCTCTCCCTCTCACCACTCTCACTCCTTCTGTCTCTGATTCTCCGTCTCTTCCCATCTCTGTCTCTCCCTGTCTCTGATTCCATCTCTATCTCTCTAACTCTGTCTCTGTCTTTCTGTCTCTCTGTCTGCCTCCACCTCTCCCTCTCTTTGCCCTCTTCCTTTGTCTCTCTCTCTGGGTCCCTCTGTCTCTCCCTCTGCTCCCATCTCTCCTGTCTCTGTTTCTCCCTGTCTCTGTCTCTCTGTCTCCCTCTGCCTCTGTCTCCTCCTCTGCTCTGTCTCCCGCTCTGCCTCTGTCTCTGACGTGCCTTCTGTTTTCACCTGTCTGTCCCTGTGCGGGCTGAATAACACATTTGTGTCTTTTTCTCTGTCTCTGTTTCTGGGCTGTCATTTTCTTTCTCCAGCTCCCCCCTCCCTGACCCTGTTTCTGGGTTCGCCTCTCTCTGAACGGCTTCCCGGGTGCCTCCTGCTCCCTCACCTGCCAGTTTCTTTGTGTCCGGGGCTTGGTCTATTTCTCAATACTTCTCTTGGGGTCTCTGCCAAGTTCTGTTGTGCTGTCTGGAGGTCCCCCCATTTTCCATCTCTGTCTCACTCTGTCTCACTCACACGCATCCTGAGACAGCAACGATGAGGCTCGCCGGGTAAGGGACAGAGGCGCAGAGGCAGAAAACAAGGTCTCGCCTGGAAGCCCCCCACCAGCTCCCACCCTCAGCAGTGCTGGCTCCGAGCCTCACGTGCTCTGCAAAGCCAATGTGGGGTGCTCTGGGCAGCACTCAGCGTGGAGCCCCCTGGGGTCCGCCGGCTGCCCCCTCTCAGCTCTACCACGCTGAGTGATGCCTGCCCCGTTGCTGCTGCAAGAGAAACTTTGGGCTGCCATGAAACAAAAAGGGAATTCGGGCTGGTAATTACCCAGCTAATTTCAGTCATGTAGACAGCCAAATAAGATATTTCAGTTTTCTTACAAGCCCACCTCAGGGCCTGAATTAGCCACCTAATTAATTATCTGTAACAGTCTGGGACTCCCGGGGTGGAACGTGCGTCCCTCCCAACGCAGATGCAGGCTAGTCCCTGAATCACGGCCCGGTGACGCAATCATTATAATTAGATTCAACCTGCAGCTTACCCTTGACCACGAAATCTCCAGGATGTGGCCCCAGGCCAGGCTCAACATCTTTTCATTTAATTTGTGCTGAGTGGAAGCACAGTCACCCACCAGGAGACAGCCAGGCAGGCAGCTCCTGTCCTGGGGGAAGCGGCACCTGCCCTCTGTCCACCCTTGTCCCTGGCCCCTCGAACCCGGCTGGCTCCCCCACTGCAGAAATGCTCCCAGGCGGCCTGACTCACACCAAGGTGTGAACGGCATCAGGTCAGGATACTCCCCTGTGGAGGCCACCCAAGTAAGGCGTCTCCAGTGGTAGAATCGGGCACCGGCCACAGGTTCCCCTCACAGGAGTTCTGGGCACTGGTGCTGCACCAAGGAGCTGGGGGAACATAAGATGGATGGCTCTGAGCAAAACTGAGACTCGCCAGGACAGCCCTGAGGCCTAAGTTGACCCCATCAGCTCTGCTGGGACACGTCTGTACCAGCATGGCCCAGGCCCTGCCCACTTCCTGGACTAGGGACTTAGCTGCTGCCCTTGGCATGGTCTCTGGCCACAATGAAGTGGGGACGAGGTTCCTTTCAAATAGCAGACAGCAGGTTGGAAGGGGGCCTGCCCCCACCCCAGTACACACAAAAAAGGCTGCACGTCCTGCCTGGGAGGCAGTCGAGACACACAAGTTGTTCTGGGCCTTTTCCTTTGCTCCTGTAACCAGCAAGCCCTGGCTCCCTGAGGACGGCACTGCCTCACCCAAGTGAAACCCACAGAATCCTCGCCAAATGCACAGGCCAGCTCTGTCCCCACACCTGTCCCTGAGGCCGCCCCTGCATCCTGCTCTCCCACCACTGGGCCCTCCTCACCGGGAAGGAAGCCCCCTTGGGGGCTGCCCAGACTGGCCACTTAGAATTGGCCCTGCAAAGCCTACACCAGGGTGTCCACCCTCCCCTAGGACCTGCATCAGCGTGGTCCATGGGCTCTGCCCCAACCACAGCAGCGGGGCAGAGTGAGCTTACAGGGCAGCCCCTATCCCACCAGGGACACCAGTTCTGTCTCAGGGACACAAAAAGGGCTGGGCTGGGGGCGCTGCTGGGCACGGTCCTTGCTCCTCTGCCCCAGGTGCTGCTGGGCACGGTCCTTGCTCCTCTGCCCCAGGCCCCAGGCTCCTCCACACAGTTGGTGGCTGTGTGGCTGCAGGGGCGCTGCTGCGGTGGGCCGCTTGAGGAGCAGCTGGTGTGGTGGTCTCTCCATGTCTGCCTGTCCCAGTGGCCCGGCCCCTCAGCCCCTCCCCACCCCACCTCCTGCTTCCTACCTCCCAGGGCCTGCTTCATCACGAACTCCATGGCGATTGCTCTGATTCCACAGCGGCTCCTCCAAGGGTCAGAACTCACATGCGAGTGTGGCCAGGAGTGAGTGTTCTTCCTGGGGGAGAGTGAAGTGGTCACGGGTCACCCTGAGCAGACCTCTGCCTGGCCTTCCCCAGAGACCATCATTCGTTTCCCCCTAATACCTTGTGGGCTGGACCCTCCCCCACCAGGAGCAGCTGCTTGGGAAGTCCGTTCGTGAGGGTTTTCTGTCCCCACACCCAAACCAGGACCCCAGAGGACCTGAAAGTGGTCTCCCTAGCTCCTGGGGTGTCTGAAGCCCCTGCAGGGAGGGCTGCTGACAGCTTAGGGGGTAACGCTCAGAGGCGCCTGGCGCCAGGCTGCGGAAGCAGGGGCGGGGCCCAGGGGGCGTTTGAAGGTGACTGCTCTGCTCTGCAGCTCCGTGTCTGGAGCAGCGCCTCCTTGGTGGTCCAGAGCCCAGGGCAGTGGAGAAGGGTTGGGGGTGGGTCTTTGAGCGGCTGCCCTTCAGGGTGGGCTCCTGTGGCTTCTGACCAGGCAGGCTTGGGTCACCCTACCCCTGATGGCACTGCAGTCACTGTGCCCCCCACATGACCCACGTAGAAGAGATCGGGGTTGGGGAGAAACTTCAGGGGGATCAGCCTTCGGGGAACACATGGGAACGGAGACCGAGCACTCCCGCCTCCCGAGATGTGCATGGGGTGGGGTGGGGCGCTCTGGTCCCCTCTTGGGAAGCCGCTTTCTGAAATCACAGCAGCCGCAGTGCGCCCCCCGCGTTTGTGGGGTCTCTCCTTTCAGGGAAACCCAGGTCCCTGGAGAGACACTGTTAGACGGTTCACCCCCCGCCCTCTGCAGAGGAAGGAGACTCGCGCGGGGACTGGGAGGGCGGCGGGTGGGGAGCGCCCCTCGGAGCCTTTGCCGCAGCGCCGATTCTCCTCCAAACTTCTCCCCTGGCTCCCGCGGCGCGGGGAAGAAGGGCACCGCCGGGCCCCGCACACCGGCAGGGCTCCAGCCCCGCCGCACCCGCACCCTTCGGCTTTGCGGGCGGGCGAGCGGCCCTCAGGCGGGAGCGCGCCAGGAGAGGAAAGAAAGAGGGCGAGGGAGGAGAGGGGGAGCCTCGGAGACAGGAAGAAGCGAGGAGGAGGCCGGCCACGGGCCGGGACCGCGGGGGCCGCTTCAGCACCGCGGCAGTGGACAGCGCCCGCCCCGGACCCCGCGCGCGCGGAGCCCGGGAGAAAAGCGGGGGCCGCGGGGAGAAGCCGGGGACGGGGGGAGAAACGGGGACCGGGGGAAGAGGCCGGGGCAAGGGGGAGAAGCCGGGGCCGTGGAGGAGAGACCCGGGGAGCGGAGGCCGGGGGGAGACGCGGGGCGAAGCCGGGGCCGCGGGGAGAAGCAGTGGTCGGGGAGGAGAAGCCGGGGCCGGGGGGAGAAAGGGGGGCCGGGGAAAAGAACCCGGGGCCGGGGGAGAAGAGGGGAGAAGCCGGGCCGGGGAAGAGAAACCGGGGCCGGGGGAAAAAGCGGGGAGAAGCCGGGGCCGGGGAGGAGAAACCGGCGCCGGGGGGAGACCCGGGGAGGGGAGACCGGGCGGGCGCTGCGCTCGGGGCGCGGTTACCTTCCCGGGGCGCAGGCGGTCAGCGGCGGGGCGCGCTCGGGCCGGCTGGGTCCATGTGGCGCCCGGTGAGCTGCGGCGGCGGCTGAAGGGCACAGCGAGGAGGGCGCGTCACTCGGAGGCGCTCCCCGCCCCCCGCCCGCGTCCGAGCGTGACGAGCAGGGGGAGGGGAGCGCCGAGGGGCGGGGCCGCGGGCGCCGGGCGGGGGCGGGGGCGGGGCGGGAGCGGGGGCGGATCCGAGTGAAGCGCCCCCGTCTCCTTCCAACCCCGCCCGGGTGCGACCTTCCCCGGCCTGGGCCTGCGACCCCTGCCCGCCCCTGATCTGGGCGCCCCCGGCCCTGCCCCCGCGCCCCTAGCCCGACCATGCGGGCGACCATGCGGGCCTGCTCCCTACAGGGTCCGCACCAGGCCGATGGGTACGAAACCCTCAGGCAGGGAAGTCGCTGCCTCCCGGGCGGAGGGGTCAGGGGTTAGGGGGAGTCGCTGCCCCCTCATACTCCGGGGACCGTGCCCCCGAGCGCCGCCCGCCGCCCCAGCCCTCTGCCGGGATCTCCCCGCATCGCAGGGCGGGAGAAGGGGGCCCCCAGACCCCTGAAAACCCACCAAGCCCCTCGCAGCGGGAGATCCGCAGGTCGGCCTGGGCTGACTTTCAGTGTAACAGAGTCGCTGTTTCCTTTAGCGGGACGAAGGCCGGAGACCCCACCGCCCCCTCCCCTGGTCCCCGGGATTTCCTCTGCGGCGACGCGGCACTGCGGGAGAGCAGGGTCGCCGCAAGGTCGGCTCTCGGTCCCTGCTGTGCAATGTCGGGCGCCGGGTGGCGGGAGGGATGGGGCGCACCGGGACCCTAGAGCTGCCCTGTGTTCCTGGTGGTGAGTGGGGGTGGGTGGAGAGTGGGGGCCGCTGCCGGTGGCCGCCACATTAACTTGTCAGTGTCCCCTCCCGGCTGAGTCCCAGGGAGTCCGCTGGCGCTGGGAGGATCGTCTCTCCCCTGCCCTCAGCCCCATCCCCTCCGGTGCCCCGTGTTTAGCCTGAGCTCAGGAGGACTCAGAAGACTGGACCCCCCAGCCTTGGCCCCAGCGCCTCTGCCCCGGTCCCCACTCCTCTGCTGACCTGGCAGGGGATCCTCCGCAGAGGAAGGGAGCGCTGGGGGAGAGGGAAGGGTGATGGCACGGGGGCTCCCTGAGGCAGTGAGAAGGGGCATGGGCCTGGGGGTTCACAGGCAACCTCCTGGAGGGGGACCTGTGCCCTAGAACTGGGGTCTCTCCAGCCTCCCTGGCGTGGGCACCCCCAGCACCCTCCCTTCCTCTCTCCTTGGATCTGGGCCAAGTGGACTCAGAAAGTTGGGCCCAGGGACAGGAGGCAGGATGTACACCCAGGCCCCTTCCTGTCAGCGACCCCTGGACCCCCAGTGGCCCTTCAGGTCATCTCCACCTCCCCTTGTCCGAGGCCTCAGTCCTCACGCACCTCCAGCTGGATACCTATGGAGTGGACTCTCTGTTTCCCTATGCCTGGAGGCCTGACCTGAGCCCCAGCCTGGTCTGCTCAGTCTGCCTCCTCAGGACCTGGGAGGGGACAGCAAGGGTGAGATGTTTGGGTCCCGGAAAGAGGTCGCTTCTCGGCCCTGGCACTTTCTCCGTCCGTCCCTAACTGGGTGGGTAACCCAACAGCTAACCCTGACAGTGACCCCAGAGAGGAAGGGCCCAGAGCCAGGCTCACGACTGACCCTGCCACCTGCACAAGCTGCATGCAGGGGAGATGCTGGTGCCTTTGGGACAGTCTGCACAGGAGTGCAGGCTCCTCCCAGCAGAAGGGTCCGGGGGTCTGGGCTTCGGCACTGGACTCCTAGGCTGACTCCTCTCCAGTTCTGTAACCCAGGCCAGGCTGCGCTCCAAGCACACCAGAAGCTGGGGCCTGGGGCACGGAGGACAGAGACCCTCTGTCAGCCTTATGTTCCGCCCCGTCTTCCTCTGCCTCTCTCTCTCTGTCTCTTTCTCTGTCACTGTATCTCTCTGTCTCTGTGTCTTTCTGCCTGGCTCTCTGTCTATCTTTCTGTCTCTGTCTCTGTCTTTCCCTGTCACTGTATCTGTCTCTGTGTCTTTTTGCCTGTTTCTGTCTCTATCTCTGTCTCTGTGTCTCTGTCTCTTCTTTCTCTGTCGCTGTATCTCTGTCACTGAGTCTTTCTGCCTGTCTCTCTGTTTCTTTCTCTCTCTCTTTCTTTCTCTCTTTCTTTCTTTCTTTTCTTTCTTTCTCTTTCTTTTCTTTTTCTTTCTTTCTTTTCTTTCTTTCTTTCTTTCTTTCTTTCTTTCTTTCTTTCTTTCTTTCTTTCTTTCTTTCTCTCTTTCTCTCTTTCTCTCTTTCTCTCTTTCTCTTTCTTTTCTTTTCTCTTTTCTTTTCTCTTCTTTTGAGATGGAGTCTTGCTCTGTCACCCAGGCTGGAGTGCAGTGGCGTGTTCTCGGCTCACTGCAAGTTCCACTTCCCGGGTTCATGCCATTCTCCTGCCTCAGCCTCCCGAGTAACTGGGACTACAGGGGCCCACCACCACGCCCGGCTAATTTTTTGTATTTTCAGTAGAGACGGGGTTTCACTGTGTTAGCCAGGATGGTCTCAATTTCCTGACCTCGTGATCCACCCACCTCGGCCTCCCAAAGTGCTGGGATTACAGGCGTGAGCTACCGCACCCTGCCCTGTTTCTATCTTTCTGTCTCTGTCTCTGTGTCTTTCTGTCTCTGTCTCTGCCTGCCCCCGTTGTTACTTCTGTTACATCCAGCCATGCACGAAGTGACCCTTCTCAGCTCTCACACTTGTCTAGGTCCTAACCTGGGAGTGGGGGGGCCCAGCCACAGCTTGGGGGAAACAGACAAGGTTGGTGACTGCCCTAGGTCAGAGTGACAGGTGCCCTGGGGAAGGGAAAGGGGCTTCTGCTGGAGGGCTTGAGGGCGGTGCCCACTCAGGGTATGTGAACCTGGCCAGGGCTGCCCAGCTGGGGTGAGGGTCACAGGCTGCTGACCAGGAGCCACCCAGGTTCCACTCCAGCAGCAGAGGGAGGTGATGCAGAAAATGGTCTCTGCCTAGCCAACCTCCATGGGCCAATTGGCCATACCAGGGCAGGTGCAGTTGGCCCTTCGAGTGCCTAGAGGAGGCCTTGAGCCCTGGAGAAGAAGCCCCCAGACCGCCATCCAGCTGGAAAGGGGCAGGAGCTGAGCGAGAAAGGGGCCAGCAGGTTGAAGATCCAGGCAGGGAAAACATTTTGCAGGCCGGGAAGACTCGGAGGCCACCCTGTCCAGGCGGATGTTGGGATGAGGAGGAAGTGGGGTGTGGATCAAGTCGGGAGGAGCAGGATGGAGCTCCAGCAAGGGCTCCCCCGGAAGTCAGCTTGAGAAGCGTGAGTGCTTGGCTAGGCCAAGCACTGGCTGTGGGGCCCGTGCCAGCCAGTTGGACATGAATGGTGCCCCCAGCTCAGCCAGCCCACTGCTCCTCAGATGCTCCATCCCCAGACAGCAGCCCTGCTGAGGCCAGGGACCCCAGGAGCACAAAGCAGGGCTGTGTGAGGACCACGGGGCATTGAGTTTGAGACCCCGCACGGGTCACTCCAGACAGTAGGGAAAGGAGGCAGCTGCCCAGCTGCAATCTCCCACTCCAGCCTCTCTGAAAGCCCCTGCCAAGGCCCCCACCCCCACCCCGCTCCCACCTTCTGGGTCCTGTCTGCCCATAGCCCTCCTGGGTGCCAGGCACCCTCCCTGCCCTGGGCCAGGGAAGAGTTCCGGAGGCACTGTCAGGGTTTCCTGGACTTGGCCTTCCGTCCTAGGCAGGGCTCTGCCACACCACATATGTTGATCTGGCCCACAGCACCCACCCAGAAACTTCAGACACAAACTTAATAGTTTAATGCGCTGAGTGATTCAGTCTGAGTGCTGACATCATCCATGCTGTCATTTTCCTGCTGATTTTGATTTTTTTTTTTTTTTTTTTTGAGATGGAGTCTCGCTCTGTCACGCAGGCTGGAGTGCAATGGCCGGATCTCAGCTCACTGCAAGCTCCGCCTCCAGGGTTTACGCCATTCTCCTACCTCAGCCTCCCGAGTAGCTGGGACTACAGGCGCCCGCCACCACGCCCGGCTAGTTTTTTTGTATTATTATTATTTTTTCAGTAGAGATGGGGTTTCACCGTGTTAGCCAGGATGGTCTCGATCTCCTGACCTCGTGATCCACCCGTCTCGGCCTCCCAAAGTGCTGGGATTACAGGCTTGAGCCACCGCGCCCAGCCCCTGCTGATTTCGATATTATTCCAAAAGTAACAACGCATGAAAAGCATGAGCAAAGCAAGGTGTAAACCCTCACCGTTCGCCAGAGCTGGGGCAGGACCTGTGCTGGGTGGAGGGTGTCCTCTCCTGGGAAGCTCCCTGAGCCCGTTCCTCTCCTCCACTGGGTGAGAGAGAGAAGTCCATCATCTAGCTGGGGGAGGCCAGCGCCTGGGAGCTCAGCCTAGTGCGCCCTGGGAGCAGAGCAGAGATACTGCTGCAGCTGAGCAAATGCTCGTACCCCAGGCCCTGTCCTGGGGTCCTGGGATCCACGCTGCCAGGTCACACGGTGCCCAGGTCTCATGGTGCCCCAGGGCACTCATGGGGCCCACTCTGAGCTGATCTCCTGCGGCCCAGCATGGTCGCAACCATGCAGTCAACAACACCAGGTAGCCAGGTCAGCAGCAGTCCCCCCAGCTGGAGAGAGCCTCCTGGGCTGGGCAGGGCCAGGTCCCGGGCCGCCCACCCACCAGGCCAGGGCTCCGGGCTCCAGCCCTGCACTGAGTGTGGGGTGTGGATCTGGCCTCCTTCAGCCGGGGACCCTGATCCACCAGGGCAACAAAAGAGTGGCCCATGGGGAGTGGGCTTGGGGTGGAGAAACCCGGAAGCCGAGGCTGTGGAGGAAGGGGTCCTTGCTGTGGGCCACAGCTGCTCCAGGGACTCCGCCCTCCCAGCCTCAACACTGCAGGGCAGGAAGGAGGGGCTTCAGGGGCCTTCGCAGAGGACAGGGTGAGAGACAGGGAGTCCGGGAGATGCAGGGCTGGCCCAGGGGTGTGGCTGGCTGGGTGGTGAGCACAGTGGGTGGCACTGGAATTTGGAGATGGCCAAGAGATCCCAGGAGCTGCCAGTTGTGGGGAGGAGAAGTGTTCCCGGAGGATCCTGGGCCGAACACCTGCACTCCTGGGGCCCAGAGCCCCGGCGTTCCTCAGGGTCTTGAGTGCCATGTGACAGGCCGGAAGGGGTAGCCGGGGGGCGGGGGGGCAGGAGGCAGGGAGAGCTGGGAGAGCTGGATTAAAGCCTGGCTGAGACGCGAGTGCCCCTCCCCTCCCTCCCTCTCCTCCAGTGACACCCGGAGTGAGGCCACATCACATGGTGGGTATTTTTGGGAGCATTTCATGCCCAGGAAGCAGGAGGAGGAGCTATTTTGGCTTCCCAGGAGCACGGGACCCCTCTGGCAGCCCTGGTGCTCACTTAGGGAAAGGGCGTGGAGGCTCAGCCGGGCTGTGGCCTTCCTCTGTGTCCCCTAGGGCTTGACCTCCTGGCCGTCGGACTTTGTGTCCATGGGTGTGGTGGGGGCACAGCAGTGGAAGTGAGTCCCTGGGATTGTCCCTGGAGGGCAGAGCAGGGGCGTCTTAGGGTAGGGTGGGCCAGGGAAGGTGCAGGAGGACAGCGCCATCTCGCAGGGCAGTGGGCGCCAAGGCAGTGCCGCAGGACAGGGCGGTCACCCCAGCGGTGCAGACAGCGTAGCAGCACCCAGCAGAGGGAGAGTGCCCAGCTCCAGGGAAGGTGCCTGGGCAGCTGGAGGCCGGCAGACAGGGGCATTCACAGCACAGAAGTTGTGCACTACAAACCAAGGCTTCCTGTGTCTCGGCTCCCCCTGCTCAAGGGCTCCTGCTGGGCCAGGGACGTGTGTCCCTATGGAGTGGGCAACCTGGCCCCGTATGGCCCCTCTCTGGGCTGCCTGCAGGAAGCTTCAGGAAGCTTCAGAGGCTCCCACGAGGTGATACAGGAGAAGCAGCTGCATAGGGTGTGTGCATCCCACGGCCCCTGGCCCCATCCACCCGCCCTGCTCTTTTGCTTAGGCACTGGTTTAGCCCTCAGTAGCTCAGCCACTCACCAGCACACAGGTGTTTCCAGACACTGCTAGGAGCTGGGCACTTGTCCTGAGTAGGGCAGGCAGGCCTTTGTCCTCACAGGTCGTGTGCTGGTAGGAGACGGTGGACAGCTGCCTAGGAGATGGCAGTAAGAACCCTGCAGGAGCTTGAGACAGAGTAGAGGGAGCACGGCCAGTGGGGAGTCAAACCAGCCCTGAATGACCGGATGTCACCCACACCAGTCACAGGTGACGGGAGCACAGCCGTTGGGGGTCAAGCCAGCCCTGAATGACTGGATGTCACCCATACCCATCACAGGAAACCCAAGGAGTGCCCACAGCATGGGCTGAGGCCTGGGGCCGGCACAGAAAGGAGCCCTGAGTCCAGCGTGGGGGAGGCTGCTCCAGGCTGTGCACCCCACAGTCCCAGCACACAGTGGCAAAGTGGTACCTGTGACCCCACAGGTGCTACAGAAACATCTGGAAGGTGTGATTCCCAACCTGTGCTAATGGTGAGGCTGGTGTGGCCCAGAGAGGTGAGCCCTTAGCCCAGTCTCACACCACTGGCCCTAAACCAACAATGTTTGAGCAGAGTCAGCCCCAAAAAGGAAACAGGGCATTTACTGAAAATAGTTAACTTGCAGGCACCCTGGGGCAGTCCAGTCCCAGGTGGTGACTTCCCAGGTGGGGCCAGGAAGGGCACTGGGAGAGAACACACCAGGACCCGGGGTGTGGGCAGGGGGCTTGGGGGCCACTCCAGCCGGGACCCCAGGGAGCAGGCATTGAGGGAGCTGCCTCGATCTGGGCCACCCCAGCACCTTGCCAGCCATGGCAAGATGGGGACTCAAGTCAGCTGCCCTGGCTGGACTCAGCCTCTTGGACCACATCCCTGTTTCCAGAGCTCCTGGCCTCACTCAGGGCTCCTTTCTGTGCCAGCCCCTCGGAAGAGTGGGAGGGTCGAAGAGCTCCCCTCACCCACAGGTGCCCAGCAAGGACCCCTGGGGGTCGCAGGCTCCAGCCCTCGGGCCCTCAGGGCTGCTTGGGAGTTACAGGTTGGTGCTGACTGTGGATGTGGCTGTGCCCTCGGCCCAAGCCTGCTTCTCTCTGAACTGAGTTCTGGAGCCTCTTCCTTCTCAGGGTCTGGACACTCCGTGTTGGTCCCCTGATCTCTGTGGATCCCGGGGTCTCTCTGGGGGCTGGGAAGGGACGACCTCTCCCGGGTTAGCAAGGTTACGGGTTGAAGTGAGGCCTTTCCCCAGATTGGCGTATGGAGTGTGACGGGGGCTCTCTGGGCCTAAAGTGTCACTCCCAAGGGAAGGGGTCACGTCCTGGGGCCGGGGGCAAGTGTGAGCCGTGAGAGGTGGGGGCAGAGCTAGTTCCACGTGTCCTGCTGTGAAGGCAGCTCAGGCTGGGAGATTTATAAGGACCGAGACTGAGGCTCACCACTGCCCAGGCCTGGCACGATGTGGTCAATGTGTGGGATGGATGGAGGCCCCCTTGCTGCAGCCTCATGTGGCAGAAGACAGAAGGCGGGAGGCGGAAGAAAGAGGAAGGAGGAAGGGGGAAGAAGGAAGGAAGGAAGGAAGGAGAGAGGAGGAAGGAGGAAGGTGGAAGGAGGAAGGGGGAAGAAGGAAGGAAGGAAGGAAAGAGAAAGTAGGAAGGAGGAAGGGGGAAGAAGGAAGGAAGGAAGGAAAGAGAAAGTAGGAAGGAGGAAGGGGGAAGAAGGAAGGAAGGAAAGAGAAAGGAGGAAGGAGGAAGGGGGAAGAGGAAGGGCGAAGACAGAAGGGAGAAGGGGGAAGGCGGGGAGGAAGGAGGAAGGAAGAGGGGGAAAATGGAAGGCAGAAGAGGGACAAAACTTCAGGTCGGAGAAGAGACCACCCTGGCCCAGGAACCAAGCCTGCCCTCAGCCCCACTGTCTGCCAGCCAAGTGTTTTGGGCCAGGAGGGAAGGCTCAGTCACCTCTGGCCAGGTGGCTAACACTGTTCCCCTGTGGAGTTGGCCACTGTGGCCTGGCCAGGCAGGTGCTGTACACAGAGCCCTGAGATTGGTGTCCCCAAGGTGAGGGAGTCAAACCCACGTGCCTGGACCAGCTGATGTCAGGACAGAGCCCGGCCCAGAAGCCGGACGAGGCCCCCGAGCCAGGCCAGCCAGGCGCTTAGTACCCGGGGCTCCCAAATACTGCCCAGCATCCTCTCCACTGCTTCCTCTGACATGCTGGGTGACGCGTGGAGATGTGGCGCTAAACCAGGGATGGCCTCCGGCTCTCAGCTGGCTGCGCGGCTGGGCGTCTCTGTGAGCTGAGTCGGCCCTTCCGCCAGCCTGGGCAGAACATGGTTTTGAATCAGATTGCTGCTTGTTAGAAAATCAGGCAAGGGAGAGGACAGGCTGAAAACCGGCCTCCATGATGCTGTAACACTGAGGAAAGCCTGGACTTGCTCCCTCCTGGGACGGCCGGGCGGCCGTGGTCCTGGGGTGCAGCTGTCAGTTGGATTCTGCTGTGGCCGAGAGCAGATGATGAAGGCCGCAAAGCTTGGCCATTCAGATTTTCTGCCGGACGTTGAGGTGGCAAAAAACAAACCAACACAGGGAGGTGCGGGTCAGGCACGGGGTGTCTGGTTCCAGCAAACATCTGCCACTGACCGGGCGGAACACACGGGGCCAGCTCTGCTTGGCTGGGGGGTGGCTGCCGGTCTGGTCCCGATGGTCAGCCCTGGTCAGCCGAGCCATGCACACTGGACATGCCAGCACGAGACAGCCCAGGGGCAGGAGTGGTCACAGGGCGGTACCTGCCTGGGCACGGCACGGACGCGGCCCCCGGGTGAGGCCTGGGTGGGTATCCCCTTGCTACCCCTCCACTCCTTCCCTAGAACAGGGGAAGGTCACGGAAGCATCCCCTGGGCTTGTGGCTGCGGGGCTGGGATGGCTTTGGGGCCTGTGTCCGGGAGATCAGAATGTCCACCAGGGGCTAGAGATGGCGGGACTGAGGAACACTCCCGTGCAGCCCGCTGTGAGTGGGGGGACAGATGGGACACAGAGAGACCAGGGTCTTGGGTAGAAAGTGCTGGAGCTGAGGCTGAAGGTGCAAAGGGGCCCCTGGCGGCTCTGCAGAGCAAGCGGGAGGCAGGCAGAGCCAGGGGCGGAAAGACCAGCGGTGAGGTCTGCAGTGCCCTGGACACAGCCCAGGAGAGGCCCCGGGTTGTGGACCAGAGACCCCAGAGTGGCTTCTTGTGGTTCCCTGGAGTGGGGTGGGTTCCCCTCTCTTGAGGTCCCAAGGAGGCAGGAAGGGCCCTGCCCACGTCCCTGCCCTGACGCCTGTGCAGGCCGGGCTGTGGGTCTGGACACCCCATCCCTGCCCCTGGGCTCTGGCAGCCATAGCCACTGTCCAGAGCAGTCCAGCCACACCCCAACTTTCTCTCCCATTGACTCCTGCCCAGGACAGCTCTGACAGCTCGCCTGTGGTTGGAGAGTCGGGGTCTGCTGCCGCCTGGGGCTTCTGGGGGGACGTTGAGTCCTCAGCCCCCGGCTCAGGTTGTCCTGCTGCAGTGGCGGTCGGGTGTGATCTGTTTCTGAGAAGATGGTGTTTGAGGCAGGAAGCCGAGGGGGACAGAGCATGCAGAGAGGGCCCCCACAGCTGCAGAGCCAGCAGGTACCTCGCAGGTGCTGAGGGCAGGTGTGGCCGGCGCCTAGCGGGTACAGCAGGGTCTGGAGGGCACAAGGAAAAGGCTCAGAAGTGCCGCAGCCACCCGACTTCTGGCCGCAGCCCAACCAGGCCGGCTGGTGAGAGAATTCCAAGCCTGTGCGAGAGCTCGGCAGCCCTCCTGCTGTTCATGGGCCGGGTCTCAACAGCAAATGACTCCCCAGCCCCGGCTGTGCCACCTCCAGGAAGTCGCTGAGAGGCCAGAGGTAGACAAGGCCAGGCTGCAGGGTGCCTCGAGGAGCCCCTCAGGCTGCACACGGCATCCTTGGGCTCAGAATCCCCAGCTCACATCACCGGGGGCCCCTCAGGACATTCAGGGGCCAAGACAGCTTTGGCAGCTCCCACGCCTCTCCCAGGGGCCTCTGGGCTCAGACACCCAGACTGCGTCCTCAGGAGTGGAGCTCCCCGTGGAAAGGCTGCCATCGCTTCCCTTGATGTGTCCTGCACTTTGTGTCAGCCAGGCCTGCAGCAAGAACGAGCACACGTAGCAAAAGCTCGTCCGAACCTGCCGGCCCGTGTCTGTGTCCAGCGTGGAGGCACAGGCGCCGTGCAGGGCACCTGCCTCCTCGTAAGCTGGACTGACTCCCGCAGGGCCCCGCCTCCCATGCCCGGTGCATCCCAAACTAGAACAAAGCTGTGCACACAGCGTCCATCACAGCACAAGCCACGGCAGCCACGGGGGAGGCCGCCCAGTGCCATCAGCAGAGCACGGACACGCAAACTGTGGTCCCGCCACACATGAACCGTGATTCAGCTTCAAGAGGAATGAGGCTCTGGAACAGGCTGCAGCATGCATGAGTCTTGAAGATGGCATGCCAGTGAGAGAAGCCGGACACAAAGGCCTCGAGGCGTAGGCTTCTGTTTATAGGGAACGTCCGGACAGGCAAATTCGCAGAGACAGAAACGCGACTGCAGTGCTGAGGCTGGGGAGCACGCGGGGGAGTGGGATAGGGTCCCCTTGTGAGGTGACAGAAACGCTCTGGAGCCAGAGAGAGTGGGCGGTGGCTGTACAGCAGTGTGAGTTCACTTAACTGCCGCTGAATCGCACACTTTGAAACAGCCCGCTTTATGCTACGTGGATTTCATTTCAACAAACAGGAAACAACCCCTTCAGGGCTTCTACTAGGAAAATAAATTTGAATAGATTTATCAACTACATTTTGAGCTGTCCCAATGGACGTGAATACAGCTGCATTCTTTAAGCATTAAAAGAAAAAAACAAAACAAAACTGGGGTGGCTCAAAACTGGATGGCAGCTGCCAGAGCTGTGAGGGCACCAGGTCCCTCACAGGGCCCTGCCTGGGGCAGCCCCTTCCTGCACTGAGTCCTGGCCAGACCGGCGGGGGCTGCTCCGGCCCCCAGCACTGAGAACCACGTGTGTGTCCCGGAAGTGGTGCTGCACTCGGGAAGGACAGGCTTGGCCCCTCACTGGCGGCGTGGCCTTGGGAGGCTGCGTCACTCTCGGGCCTTGGCCTCGTTCCCCAGCAGAGGGGCCTCCCTGGGCCAGGCCAGCTCCCGACCTCCTTGGGAGACTGCAGTTTCCCCAGTCCTCTGCCCACCCCAGCGTCTCTGGCACAGCTCATCAGCCGTCCACCACAGCAGGTGGCTGAGCATCCCTCTGCTCCCAGCCCCCAGCCCCAGCCATCCTTCCTTCCCTCTACTCCTGGTGCCCACAGGCCTGGCCATCACAGAACTGCATCTTCCCCGGGTCCTGGCTGTCCTTGGCCTCCACCACAGCCAGGCAGGGGACCAGGAAGGCCCAGCCACCTGAAGGGGACAGGCAGAGGGCAGAGAACAGCAATGACTGTGATCCCATGAAAACCTGCCAGCTCAGGGTGGCGTGTGACCCCTGCAGCTATTGTGTCACGAACTAGCTGTAGTTCTGCCACCAACTATTTTGGCTACATTCCCAGCTCACAGTTACCTACAGACTGACAAATGCCATCTCTGTCCTCGTCAGGGAGGAGAGCATGGGACTAGAGCCCTATGGCCCACTATTGCAAACTCCCCCTCCTCCAGCCACCACTGCACCCTGTGGACCTGGGAATGCAGTTGCCTGCCCACACTGAACCCCAGAAAGGAGTGTCTGGGCTGGATTCAGAAGTGACCCTCATCCAGAATCTCTCCTCTATGCCTTTGCCCTGAGCATGCTGCTCCTTCCTTCATCCAGGTCCTTCTCATCCTCCTCCAGGAAGCCTCCCCTGACCACCTCCTCCCCACCTGACCCTCTGCTGCGGGGATAAGAGAAGGGTGAAATTGGGATGGAGGCAGGATGACTAGGATGGCTGGGTGGGGCCCACTCTGAGGCTGAGAGGACGGTCCGATGGGGACGGAAACCAATGGGTGGGGATTGTATACTATGAGATAAGGGCTTTTCCTTTCTTTCTGTGGGAGCCCAATTCCAGTACTCTTTGTAGAAAAAGCTTTTCTTTCCCCCATTGGCTTCTTTGGGACTTCTGTCAAAAATCAATGGACCGTGGTTATGTGGGTCTATTTCTAGACTCTGTTTTGTCCCATTGATCTGTGTATTATCCTTATGCAACAGCACCACATCTTCACTGCTGTAGCTTTACAGCCAGTCCTGGAAGCAGGTAGTTAAGTACTTCAACTTCGTCCTTTTTCAAAATACTTTCTGCTTTTCTAGGTTTGCTGCATTTCCATATACATTTTAGAATCAGCTGGCTGGTTTCTATGGAAAGGTCTGATGGAACTTGGGATTACACTGAATGCATAGATTGGTTTGGGGAGAATTGACATCTTACTATGAGTCTTCTAATCCATGAACAAGGTATGCCCCTTCATTTATTTAGTTCTATTTAAATTTCAACAAAATTGGCCGGGCTTTGTGGTTCAAGCCTGTAATCCCAGCACTTTGGGAGGCCGAGGAGGGGAAATCACCTAAGGCCAGGAGTTTGAGACCAGCCTGGCCAACATGATGAAATCCCGTCTGTACTAAAAATACAAAAATTAGCCAGGCAAGGTGGCACGCACCTGTAATCCCAGCTACTCAGGAGGCTGAGGCAGGAGAATTGTCTGAACCTGGGAGGGGGAGGTTGCACTGAGCTGAGATCTCACCACAGCACTCCAGCCTGGGACAGAGCAAGACTCAGTCTCAAAAAAAAAAAAAAAAAAAAATTGCAGGATTTTTATTTTTATTTTTATTTTTAGCAGTAATAATTTTATGAGTAAATAGGTTCTGCAGATATTTGTGAAAATTATCTGAAAGTGTTTCATGGTTGTGATGTTATTGTAAGTCATATTTTTTATTTCTATTTCCAACTTTTCACTACTACTTTATAGGCACAAAAATGATTTTTTCTGTTTTCTTATTGACTTCATTTTATTTACCTTGTTTTTCACAAAATTGATTTTTGATATTGCTGTTGTATCCTGCAACATTGCTATGCTTGCTTATTAGTTCTAGTTACATATTTTGTAGGTTCCTCAGGATTTTCTACAAGCCTAGTCATGGTGTACGTGTCTAAAACAGTTTTCCTTTTCCTTTCCATTCTCTATGCCTTTCCCCTATTATTGGCTGGGATCAACCCTCTGGTACAAGGCTAAAGAGATGCTAAGATAGACATCCTTGCCTTTTTCTCAAGGAAAGCATTCAGTCTTTTACCATTAAGTATGATAGTAGCTGTAGGTTTTTCACAAGTGCCCTTCCTTGGATTAAGGAAATTCCCTTCCACCCTTAGTTTGCTATGAGTTTGTTTGTTTGTTAGTTTGTTATTCTGAGATGAAATTTTGCTCTTCTTGCCCACGCTGGAGAGCAGTAGTGCGATCTGCAACCTCTGCCTCCTAGGTTTAAGCAATTCTTCTGCCTCAGCCTCCAGAGTAGCTGGAATTACAGGCACCCGCCACCACACCCAGCTAATTTTTTGTAGTTTTAGTAGAGACGGGGTTTCACCACATTGGCCAGAATGGTCTCGAACTCCTGACCTCAGGTGACCACCCACCTCAGCCTCTGAAAGGCAAGAGCCACTGCGCTTGGCCTGCTATGAGTTTTGGTCTTTGTTTTCTGTTGCTATAACAGAAGACTAGAAGCTGGGTAATTTGTAAAGAAAAGAGGTTAATTTGGCTCACAATTTTGGCAGCTGGGAAGTTCAAGATTGGGCAACTTCATCTAGTCCACTCATGGCCGAAAGCAGAAGCAGAAGGGGAGCCGGCATGTGCAGAGATCACATGACAAGAGTGGAGAGAGAGAGAGAGAGAGAGAGAGAGAGAGAGAGAGATGGGGTGGGGAAGACTCTTTAAAACTCTTTTAACAACCCCTTGGGAAGAAAGTAATCTATTCATGAGGGATCTGCCCCCATGACCCAAACACCTCCCACTAGGCTCCACCTCCTGACACTACCACATTGGGAATCAAATTTCAACATGAATTTTGGTGAGCACAAACCACATCCAAACTACAGCAGTTTTCACCGCAAATAGTTCAGTTTTGTAAAATGCTTTATCTGTATATATTGGGATGACCTTATGAGTTTTCTCCTTTATTCTATTAATGTGGTAAATTACATTGACTCATTTTATTCAGTGTTTATGTATTTTATTTTGTTATTAATTTTGCAGTTTCCAGATAAAACACTATTTTCCATTGACTCATTTTGAATGTTAAGGGAATGCTACATTCCTGGATACGCCCCCCACCCCCTCACACCTATATATTGTTGAATCCAATTTGATTGCATTTTGTTAAACATTTTTACATCTGTGTTCATTCTTGAGAGACACTGGACTGGCCTATAGGTTTCTTTCTTTGTAATGTCTTTGGTTTTGATATCAGTAGAATGCTGACTTCATAGACTAAGTTGGGAAATGTGTCTTCCTCTTCTATTCTCTGAATGAGTTTGTATAGATTTGGTATTACTATTTCCTTGAAAGTTTGATAGATTTCAAAGTAAACCTGTCTGGAGTTTTTAAATCTTTGTTGTTGTTGTTGTTTTGAGAAGGTTTTTAATTACAAGTTCAATTGATTTGATATAGTCCTATTCTGATGTTTCAAAATGTCTGTATAAGTCAGTTTTGGTAATTTATGCCTTTCAAAGAATTTGTCCATTTTATGTAAATTATTAAAATTTTTTGGCATAAAGTTGTTCATAATATTCCTTATTATCCTTTTAATGCCTATAAGTGCTGTTGTAATAGCTCCCCTTTTATTCTTGATACTGGTAATTTTTTCTTGAGTAGTCTACTTAGAAGTCTACCTATTTTATTTATCTTTTCAAAAAACAAACTTTTGAGTTCATTGATTTTTCTCTATTTTTTATTCTATTGATTTATGCTCTCCTCTGTATTTTCTTTCTTCAGCTTTCTTTGGGTTTAATTTACTCTTACTTTTTGGTCTTTTTTCTCTTCTAATGTAAGCAATTAAACCTATACTTTTTCCCTCTAAGCATCACTCTGTGTCTCACAAATTTTGACACATTGATGTTCATTTTAATCAAGTATTTCTAATTTACTTTGTGATTTCTTCTTTGACCCATGGGTTATTTTCGAAGTGTGTTATTTAATTTTCAAATAGCTTGGGGTGGGAGTGGTTCAGATTTTTTTTTTCTGTAATTGAATTCTAATTTAATTCTATTCAGGTCAGAGAACATACTTTGTATTATTTCAGTCTTTTTAAATTTATTGAGTTTTTTATGATTCATAATGGTCTATCTTTATGAATGTTTTATATGTACTTAAAATAATGATTTCTTCAGTGTTTTCATGGAATATGCTATAAATATATATTAGATAAAGTTTGTTTTTCAATCTTTTATATCTTTACTGATTTTATGTCTACTTGTTCTATCAATTACTGAAAGAGGAGTGTTGAGGTAGCCAGTTATAGTTGTGAATTTACTTCTTTCTCCTTTTGTCCGTTTTTGCTTTATATATTTCCAAGTTCTGTTATTGTGTGCATACGTATTTGGGAACATTAATTTTTTTTTTTTTTTTTTTTTTTGAGACTGAGTCTCGCTCTGTTGCTCAGGCTGGAGTACAGTGGTGCGATCTTGGCTCACTGCAAACTCTGCCTCCTGGGTTCACACCATTCTCCCGTCTCAGCCTCCGGAGTAGCTGGACTACAGGCACCTGCCACCACGCCCGGCTAATTTTTTGTATTTTTAGTAGAGATGGGTTTCACTGTGTCAGCCAGGATGGTCTCAATCTCCTGATCTCATGATCTGCCTGCCTCGGCCTCCCAAAGTGCTGGGATTACAGGCATGAACCACTGCGCCAGGCCTATATTTTCTTAATACATAGAACCCTGTATCGTTATGGGCTGCTTCTCTTTTTCTCTGTTAATATTCCTTGTTCTGAAGTCTGCTTTGTCTGATGTTAATATGGCCACATCAGCTTAATTATAATTAGTGTTTGTATGTTGTATTATTTCCATCTTGTCACATTTAACCTATATGTGTCTTTATATATAAAGTGGATTTATATACACCGTATATAGCTGAATATTGCCCTTTATTCAGTCTGAAAATATTTACCTTTTATTTGGAATTTTTATATTTTAATTTATGTATACCACCTTGCTATTTATTTTGTATTTTTTTCATTTATTCTTTGTTCCTTGTTTTTTTCTTTCCCTGATTTCTTTAAGGAGTCCATGTTTTTGTCCTCTGTTGTGTTACTGGCACCATCTTTCTGCTTCACTTTCACAGGTTCCTCCAGAGTTTGTGACATGCAGCGTACCTAATCTCCACCAGCCTCTGGTGAGATGAGTGACACACACCTCTGTCAATTAAGAAGCTCACGATAATTTACTTCTATGTATGCCATAAGCCCCACCATGCATTGTTATTGTTTTAGCTTTAACAATTATTTTTATTATTTTTAAAATTATTTTTATTTTTTGAGATGGAGTCTTGCTCTGTCACTCGAGTTGGACTACCGTGGTGCAGTCATGACTCACTGCAGCTTCAACCTTCCAGGCTCAAGCGATTCTCCCGCCTCAGCCTCCCCAGTGGCTGGGACTACAGGTGCCATCACCATGCCTAATTATTATTATTTAATAGAGATGGGGTCTTGCTATGTTGCCCAGGCTGGTCTCAAACTCCTGGGCTCAAGAGATCCTCCTGCCTCAATCTCCCAAAGTGTTGGGATTACAGTGGGGCACAATTATTAAAATAAATGTTAAAAGGAGTAAAGGGTCTTATTTACCAACATATTCACACTTTCATTACTCTGGGTCCCTCACGTAGATGGCATTCCCATCTGGTGTCATTTTCATTTCCTGTGGACTGTTCAGCTCCCAGCTCCCAGTCTTCCTGCCTGACTTTGTACGGTTTTACATCCTGTATCCCAGTACTTAGCAACATAGGGGAGGCCAAGGAAGATTTTCAGGGCTCCTTCTCCCCAGAGATCCCTGCTGGCTGGGCTCTGCCTCAGGAACCCTGAACTCTGACCTCCTTCTGCTTCCCTCAGGGCCACTGTCCCATGCCACAGTGGCCCTAGCAGTGAGCCAGGAATGTGTGGCTCCCTCTTCTCAGGGCCCCTGTTCTATGCTGCATGCTCCTCAATGTCCAAAAACAATTGTTTTGGCTGGACGTGGTGACTCAGGCCTCTAATCCCAGCACTTCGGGAAACTGAGGTGGGTGGATCACTTGAGATCAGGAGTTAAAGACCAGCCTGGCCAACATGGTGGAACTCTCGTCTCTACTAAATATACAAAAATTAGCTGGGTGTGGTGGCACACGCCTGTAATCCCAGCTACTGGGGAGGCTGAGGCAGGAGAATCACTTGAGCCCAGGAGGCAGAGGTTGCAGTGAGCTGAGATTGGGTCACTGCACTCCAGCCTGGGGGACAGAGCAAGACTCCATCTCAAAACCAACAACAAAAACAAATGGCTTTGTACATTTTGTTTAGTTTTTTAGTCTGGTTCCTGTCACTCCATCGAGGTGGGAGTGAAGTCTCGACTGTGGCTTTGCTTTTACAACACACCCAGTAAGCATGGACAATGTCCACTTGGCTGTGATGTGAGGGCCCCATGGGGACTGCCATTCACGCCTCATGGATGATCCTAGTGTTTGAGTGCTGAGAGCAGGTGGTGGTGCCGGGTCCCCAGGCGCCTTCCCAGAGCAAAGTCTGAAGTAAGGCCAGACTTACTTCACCATGTTGGCCAGGCTGGTCTTTAACTCCTGATCTCAAGTGATCCACCCACCTCAGTTTCCAGGACGTCTGGCCTGAGGTGTGGTTTCCTGGGCTGGGGGTTGGCAGAGCCATGGCAGGAACCACAGCAACCACTCTGCTTGACCCAGGAAAGAGGAGTCTGGGCATAGCCAGGGTCTCTAGCTATGCAGCTCTAACAGTCTGTTCTCACACTGCTATAAAGAAATACCCGGGGACCGGTGCAGTGGCTCACGCCTGTAATACCAGCACTTTGGGAGGCCGAGGTGAGTGGATCACAAAGTCAGGAGTTCAAGACCACCCTAGCCAACATGGTGAAACCCCATCTCTACTAAAAATACAAAAATTAGGCCTGGCACGGTGGCTCAAGCCTGTAATCCCAGCACTTTGGGAGGCCGAGACGGGTGGATCACGAGGTCAGGAGATCGAGACCATCCTGGCTAACCCAGTGAAACCTCGTCTCTACTAAAAAAATACAAAAAACTAGCCGGGCGAGATGGTGGGCGCCCGTAGTCCCCAGCTACTCAGGAGGCTGAGGCAGGAGAATGGCGTAAACCCGGGAGGCGGAGCTTGCAGTGAGCTGAGATCCGGCCACTGCACTCCAGCCTGGGCCACTGAGCCAGACTCCGTCTCAAAAAAAAAAATACAAAAATTAGCTGGGCATGGTGGCGTGTGCCTGTAATCCCAGCTACTCGGGAGGCTCAGGCAGGAGAATTGCTTTAACCCAGGAGGTGGAGGTTGCAGTGAGACGAGATTGCGCCACTGACTCCAGCCTGAGCAACAGAGCAACACTACATCCAAAAAAAAAAAAAAAAAAAGGCCAGGCACAGTGGCTCACACCTGTAGTCCTGCAATCCCAGCACTTTGAGAGGCCAAGGTGGGCGGATCACGAGGTCAGGAGATCAAGACCATCCTGGCTAACACGGTGAAACCCATCTCTACTAAAAATACAAAAAATTAGCCTGGCGTGGTGGCGGGCGCCTGTAGTCCCAGCTACTCAGGAGGCTGAGGCAGGAGAATAGCGTGAACCTGGGGGGTGGAGCTTGCAGTGAGCCGAGATTGCGCCACTGCACTCCAGCCTGGGGGACGGAGTGAGACTCTATCTCAAAAAAAAAAAAAAAAAAAAAAGAAGAAGAAGAAAAAAAGAAACAACCCAAGACTGGGTGATTTATAAAGGAAGGAGATTTAATTGACTCACAGTTCCCCGTGGCTAGGGAAGTCTCAGGAAACTTACAATCATGGTGGAAGGCGAAGCAGGCACTTCTTCACAAGGCGGCAGGAGAGAGTGCACAAAGAGGAAAGAGCCTCACACTTATCAAACAGCCAGATCTTGTGAGCACTCACTCAACATGGGGAAACCGCCCTCAGGATCCAATCACCTCTCTCCCTCAACATGTGAGGATTACAATTAGAGATGAGATTTGGGTGGGGACACAGAGGCAACCATATCAGCAGCTGAGGGGGCTGGCAGCAGGGACTTGGAGTTTGATCTTGGGGAAGTGCCAAGGCCAGAATGTGGGGGCTGTGCCACACAGACCTGCCTCTTCTGTGCCCTTCTCCAGTCATTAGACCAGCCAGAAGCCCCCTCTATTCTAATCTAAGGCCCATGACATCTACAGGATCTGCAACCTCTTCCACAAAGCAGGTGCCCCAGACCTGAGACCAGCATCCTCAGCTTGCGTGTGACTGCCCGGCACACCCGGGGCTGGGGGCAGGTTCCCACCCCATCTGAAGGGGCTCTGAGTGCTGGTATGCGCACAGGGGCCACCCTCCGCTGGCAGCACAGCCTCCCCCTGCCCTTGGGTTGCTGTAATTTTGCTCAAAGCTCCTGGAGGTAGTGAAGGTAAGAACAGCCAGCTGCTGCTGAGGCTACTGCTGTTTGTTACCTAAGGTGAGGCCCGGCAGGACACTGAGCAGCCACAGGACTCGGTGGGCAAAGCTTTGGAGCACGCCCTTTTGGAGAAAGCAGTTTGGGGCAGCCAGATGGTGGTCTGTGGCCCTGGAATCTTTGCCCGAACTGACAGGAGGAGGAGGAAATTGGTGTCCCTGCCATGCCTCCTGTGCCCAGGGGTTGCTGCCTGGATGAGGGTCTGCCATGGGGCTTGGACCTTCAGTTCCAGCCAGGCCTGTGGGGTGGGGTCAGTGTGCGGCTGCCTGGAGCTACAGCCACAGTGCAGGAGTGGGGATGAGCTCCTGGAGATGAAGGCATAAGCAGGACTTCAGCCTCAGGTGACCTCAGCACTCAGCTTTTCTGCTAAAAGCAGCTCAGGGACAAAATCAGCCCCTCCCCCAGATCTGAACCTCGTTCCAGGCACACTGGCCTCCTGCATGACTCAGTGCCCTCCTCATCTCGTTGCAGCCAAGTCCTCCCACTTGGAGGTCCACAGAGTCGGCGGGGGCCTCCATCTTGGGGCAGATGCCCACATCTCTGGAGTTGGCCTTCCTCAGAGCCCTGGAGGTCCCCGAGGGGCACAGGGAGAAGAGGCCCATGGGAGCCCAGGGAGGTGGCCTGAGGGCAGCTGGACATCTAGGGGCTGGGGGATGTCACAGGCCACCTGGAAAGCAGCCTGCTTCACCCACTGGAGCTTACTATTGAGGGTCTGAGCCCCCGCAGGACAGAAATGCAATCTGCACACATTTGAGGAGCACGGTTTGAGGCATTTGACGCGTGCTTGCCTGAAGCCAGCACATCCTCCTCCGCCCACCCCTGACAGCCACGGATCTGCTGCTGGCCTGTTGAGGACTTCACATTTGCTGGAATTTCACACGAATGCAATTGTTCACTACCTCCCTCCTTTTGATCTGGCCCCATTTACTGAGCTCGCTGCTTCTCTGACGGTATGGTTTGGAACTGTGTCCCCACCCAGATCTCCTGCCAAACTGTAATCCCCACGTCAGGGGAGGGGCCTGCTGGGGGGTGACTGGATCCTGGGCGGACTTCCCCTTGCTGTTCTGAGGATAGTGAGTTCTCACAAGATCTGCTTGTTTGGAAGCGTGCAGCACCTTCCCCTTTTACTCGCTCGCTCTCCCTCCTCCCACCAGCTAAGACGTGCCTGCTTCCCCTTCGCCTTCTATCATGATTGTAACTTTCCCGAGGCCTCCCCAGCTATGTGGAACTGTGAGTCCATTAATCCTCTTTTCTTTATAAATCACCCAGTCTCAGATATGTGTTTATGGCAGTGTGAGAATGGACGAACACACTCGGGGATGCCCTGTGCTGCCATCACACCAGCAGCTCACCCCTCTCCGTGCTGAGCAGGACCCATGCGTGGATGCACACAGCTCCTTCACATGCCCACCTGTGCGTGGATCATGGGTTGTTCCTGAACATGTCTGCGTAGCCTTGCCCTTTCTTTTCTCTTGGGTCAACACCTAGGAGCGGATTGCTAAATTTCATACGAAATTTCTATTTTGTTTTTTTTTTTTGGAGACGGAGTTTTGCTCTTGTTGCCCAGGCTGGAGTGTAATGGCATGATCTCAGCTCACTGCAACCTCCACCTCCCAGGTTCAAGCAATTCTCCTGCCTCAGCCTCCCGAGTAGCTGGGTCTACAGGCGTGCACCACTACGACCGGCTAATTTTGTATTTTTAGTAGAGACAGGGTTTCTCCATGTTGGTCAGGTTGCTCTCCAACTCCCGACCTCAGGTGATCCACCCACCTCGACCTCCCAAAGTGTTAGGATTACAGGCGTGAGCCACTGCACCTGGCCTCTATTTTGCTTTTGAAGAAACTGCCAAGCAGTTTTCCAAAGTGGTTGTGCCATTTTAAGCTCCCACCCAGACTGAGTAGGGCATGGGCTTCTCCACATTCGTGGGGACACTTGGCTTGGTGGGTCTTCTTGACTGGCTGCCCTAATGGGTGTGGCAGCATCTTGCTGTGGCTCCAACCTGCATTTCCCCCAGGGCCAGTGATGTGAGCATTGATGCTTGGCTGCTGGTATTTGTATCTCCACGAAGTCACCGAGAAGATGCTGTCACACAAGGCGGTGTCACACAGGTGCAGCCTCTCTTAGAGCTTCAGATGGTCCATGCATTATGACCCTGCAAAGATGACCTTGTGTCCACGTGCAGGACAGAGCATAGCCACAGGCTTGGTGATGGCAGACAGGGCTCCTGCGCGTGGGACGGAGCCTTGGTGACTGTGGGCAGGACTCAGGCCAGTGGCCGGCTGGGAAGATGGTGCATCCTGGGCTTTTCATGTGTGGGTGTCTGGGTAGCACCGTGTGTGACCTTGTGCAGCCATGTCTGTGTGTGCGCGCGGCTTGTACATGCCTGTGCACCTGCGTGTCTCCATGCTGAGCTGAGCGGTTGGAAGAGGAGAAATTCTGGCAGTTGCGTGGCCAGGTGTGGGCCGCAGGCTCCCTTCTGAGCTGGGTCAGCCTGGATGGGGGTTTTCCTGTCCTGCAACCCAGACTCCACCGTCCTGGCCTCTGTTCCATGCACTCCATCTTGGCCTATCCCGGACCGGTGACCTGCTGCCCTCCACACCCTCCTCCATCCTCCGCAATCTCGGCCCAGCCTAGACCGGCCACCCGCTGCCCTCCACACACAACCGGAGGCTCAGGCCCCTGACAGGAAGGCTGTGGGGCCAGCCAGAGGGAGGTGCACTCACTTGTCCAGGCAGGGTGGCTGGGTTTGCCACAGGCCATGGGAAGTTGGTGGGGAGAAGGGACCCGAGCTTTCAGAGTTAAGGGTCTGGGGCGAGGGAGGGGCAGGGGCTGGGGGATTAGTTTGGAGCTCGGGTGTGACGTGGGCGGCAGCAGGAGAGGAGGGGGCCGCACAGCACAGGGCTGAGGCTGGAGAGCCCAGAGGGAGCGTGGCCTGAGCTGCCCCCAGAGCAGGAGCGTCTGAGTCGGGGTGGCCAGACCCAGAGCCGGAATCCAGACAACTTTGATGTGAAAATCTCAGCACCTATTTAGGTTCTCATTATTTTTTAAAAGAGCTAAAAATAGTGGCGGGTGCATAGCAAATGTAGTCATTATTCTCTGAAAACAGGAAGAGCCTGGCGGTGAGTTCAGTGCTGTGTGATTCAGGGCCTCCTCGAGTCTGCTGTAGGGTGGGAGCTGACCACGGTCACCTTCTCCTTCCACGGGCCCCTGGTCCTCCAGCAGCCCGAAAGCCCGGATGCTGCCTTGGCCCTGTGGGGTTAGCACAGGGGCAGTGTGGAGCCCACCTTTGCTCCCAGGTCCAGGGCCCAGGGACAGGGGCCAAGTGGAGAGGAGAGAGGAGTCCTGGGGCCGAGGGGTGGGGACCGAGTGGAGGAGGTGGGGTCTGGGGACTGCAGGGGCCCCCACCATTGGCCTTGCCCTGGCTGGGCTCCATGGTCCCCTAGAGCTGCCCAGAGCCCCTGCAGCCCCGGGACCCTCTTCTCCTCTCCACTCAGGCCCTGCAACAATCCAGCCACAGCAAGGTTGCTGAGGAAGCACAGTCCTGCGCCCCAGCTGGTGAACGGCTCCTGGACGAGCGGATCCACACTGGAGACAGCAGTCATCGGAAAATAGTTTAATTCTGTACAGACAACCACGGGACTGATTACAAAGTGCGGTGCAAACACCAGGGCCCATGAGCACCAGCCGCGTGGCCCACCATGTGCTGGTGCTCCAGAGGCCACGCCGGAAACACCAAATAAATCACAGATGTGACAACTGTGGGAGGAGCATGAATCAGCTGTTCCTTCGGGAGGAGAAAAAGGAAACAACAATCAGAGGCTTTGGAATGCTTTCTCTTCCTGTGCCTGGAATGCTGGGCAGGCGGTGACCCGGGGCTCGGAGCCCCACTCTGGCCACATCTGCCGTCGCCCATGGGGCCCTCACGGTGGGGACCCAGGTCCCACGACAGCTCCCAAGCTGTGGAGATGTGTGCGCAGCCACCACCACTGCGGCCTCAGAAGAGGGGCCGGGAGCCCTGGTTCTCAAACTCCGACCAGGCGTCGTTCAGCTCCATGAAGATCATCTTGGCGTGCTGCTCATACGGCTGCCCCGCGGCCTGTGGGTGACAGGCGGTGTAAGCGCCTCTTACAAGCATGCGCGGGCGGCCAGGACAGGATCTCCCTGCGACCCACCCCCGAAGGCCTCCAGCAGCCACCCGACAGCTCTGCTCACCTTGTCGGGGTGCACGGCCAGCACCGCGCGGCGGTAGTGCTTCTTCACCTGCTCCGGGGCCACCAGGTCGGCCATGCCCACGGGCGTCCAGCGGCTCTCCCCATCCCACAGCACTGTGTGCAGCGTGGACAGCAGGGCCCGGATGTTCCGCTCCTTGCCCTCAATCCAATCCAGGAGCTGCGGGAGACACGGAGCTTGCTGAGCCCTGGGCGCTTGCCTGCCCGCCTCCTCTGCACTGGGGAAACTGAGGCATGATGCCGAGGAAGTGCCTGGTCACGTGGGGTGGGCTCAGCCCAGCTCACAAAGTCCCACTGTATGCCCTGCCCTCAACTATACAGAGCCGACTCCAGACGACACAGGGCCAGGTGGCCTTCGTGTTCCAGGGCCTGGGGCCAGAGGCTGGGACAGAGGCACCCATGTCTCAGCCAGATGTTCACTGGGGACACAAACGCTGGTTCTGGTGGTGCAACCCCTTGGCCTATCCCAGGCCCCAGACTCAGAGGGAGAAGGGGAAGGTCCCTGGTGCCTGTGAAAGGACCCCAAGGTCACAGGCGCATGTGGCCTGTAGAGCTGGCCATCGGCCAAGCCACACAGCAGGGCATGTCTGATGGCCGGCGCAGGGACACCCTGACTGCTGCACCCTCACCCCCCAGTGAGCGCCCTAGGTTGGGAGGCTCAGCGCCCAGAGCAGCCCCCAGGAGATGCCTGCCCTCAACAGTCTCTGCAGACAGCCGGGGGCACTGACTCCTGTAATGCCCGCCCCCATCAGCGCTGAGTCATCTGGGCACACGGGGAGCAGCACGGCCTGGGGCCTGACTCTGCCCTGCCCACCAGGCCTCAGGCCGCCCTGTCCTCGAGGGCTGCCAGGCCCATTGGCAGTGACAGGTCCCTGGCTGGAGACGCTGGCTCCGTGTGGCACAGCAGATTCTCCAGGGGCCCTGGGTTGAGGCCTCTGGGCTCCCAGTAAGAGCTGCCCACCCACCCACCTTCAGCTTGAGCGGGTCTGTGTCTTTAGCCAGGTCCTGCTTCCTCATCTCCGCAATGGTCTTTGGCCCCTTCTTGTCAGACCTGGAGGAGAAGCCTTGATTGGACAACAGATCTTCAAAGTCGTTCTCAGAGACTTTTGGCTTTTGAGCTAGAAAAGAACAGAAACTTTTTTTTGTTTGAGACAGGGTCTCCACTCTGTCGCCCAGGCCAGAGTGCAATGGCACGATCTCAGCTCTCTGCAGCCTTGGCCTCCTAAGGCCAAGGGAGGATCGCTGAGTCCTCAAGTGATCCTTTTGTCTCAGCCTCCTAAATACCTGGGACCACAGGCACGCGCCACCACGCCCGGCTAATTTTCACAATTTTTATAGAGAGGAGGTCTCACTGTTGCCCAGACTGGTCTTGAACTCCTGGGCTCAAGCGATCTGCCCACCTCAGCCTCCCAAAGTGCTGGGATTACAGGCATGAGCCACGAAGCCCAGCTAAGAACAGAAACTTTCTGCAGAGACACACAGGCCCAATTCCACCCGCTGCCCCCGGGGATAGGGCTACCACCCTAATGCCTCCACAGAAAAGAAGAGGGAAGACAAGACAGAGTTGCAAAGGCCATTTGTTAAAAACAGGTCAAGCGGGTGTCACTAGAACAAGAGGGACCCAGAGGCCTGACCCGGAGAGAGACCAGCGGACACACATCAGAAACTGTGTCCTTCTCTGAGTGGCTCGGCCATGCCTGTCCCAGGACTGGGCTCCGAGTTGAAGAAAACACAGGTTCTACCTTTAGCCAGTTCAGGGCGGTCTCTGCAAACTCCACAGCAACAGAGAGTGGGGGACTCACCAAAGCTGGGTGCGCGGACCCCCCGCTCCTCTCGTGCCCCGATCACACTGAAGTTTGCAGCATAGTTAGGCCTTGGCTGTGTGCAGGCTTTGAGGGGCGGCTTGGCCTGAGGGGGCCATGAGGCGCCCTGGGCTGGCGGCCGACTTGTCTGCCAGGAGCCACTGCCTTTGGCCGTGGTGGCCGTTTTGGGAATGAAGCCACCAGGAGGGAATCCAGCTGGTGAGCCTGTGGAGACGGAGGTCAGAAACTCGGCATCTGGTTGTCCATGCGGGGCAACCACTGTTTCTAGAACTCAGAGCACCACGTTTATTGGAAAACACAGGTTTGCAGAACAGAACATTGATCACCAAGGCCGTCCAGACAGAGGTGCCGGCTCCACCTACATGTGTGAAGGTCTCCAGGGACTGGCCGCACAGGCCAGGTACTGGGGCAACAGGAACATTCTGGGTGGAGGGCAGACGCCAGGACAGGGCAGCTGTGGAGGCAGCACCCCTACCCCCATGAACCAAGGCAGACCCGGGACTTGTCCACGGGAGCGTCCTAGAGGGCCACTGCCATCTGTCCCGCGGTCACTGCCTCTCGGAGATCATCAAATCAGGGCTGAACCTTTAATTTTTTTTTTTTTTTTTTTGCAATGGAGTCTCGCTGTGTCGCCCAGGCTGGAGTGCAGTGGTGGGATCTGGGCTCACTGCAAGCTCCACCTCCCAGGTTCAAGCCATTCTCCCACCTCAGCCTCCTGATTAGCTGGGACTATAGGTGCCCGCCACCACCCCTGGCTAATTTTTTTTGTATTTTTAGTAGAGACAGGATTTCACCATGTTAGCCAGGATGGTCTCGATCTCCTGACCTTGTCATCTGCCTGCCTCAGCCTCCCAAAGTGCTGGGATTACAGGCGTGAGCCACCGTGCCTCGCCTGATCCTTTAACTTTTTATTTTGGAATAATTAAAATAGCAGGAAGCAGTAAAAACCCTGAGAACCTGCGCCCAGCATCCCCCAGGGAGGGCGTCTCTCACAACCTCAGAGAAGCACTGAGCCCAGGCAGCCACACCACCTAGAGGCCATCAGACGTGGCCAGCTGGACTTGTGTTACGTGTGTGCAGGGCCACACCACTGATCGCACACAGATTCCTCTCAGCACCACAGCAATCATGACCTGGATGCTTCACTACGTTTCTGTCATCATTTTTTTTTTGGAGACAAGGTCTCACTATGGCTGGTCTCAAACTCCTAGGCTCAGAGACCCACTGGACTCACCTCCCACAGGGCTGGGATGGTAGGTGTGAGCCGCCACGCCCAGGCTGTCTTCTTAGTTATGCTCTAGAATGGAACTGAGAGCCACAGCCTCTAGCTTGGCACCTCTTCACTCAGGACAGGTCATTCGGGCCCGGGGCACCCGCCACTCCCCCTCCCTGCCGAGGGCCATCTGTTGGTGTGGGAACCACCTACTCAACCGTTCACCTGTAGGACACCCGGGCTGATTCCGCTGCTTGGCTACAACAAACACATCTTTGAACGCCTGTTATGGACTTTCGTGTGAATGAGTTTCCATTTCTCTGGGATAAATGCCTATGTCCCACCGTAGCTCAGTAGCTGTGTTTAGCTTAGGAGAAAAACGACCACCTGTTCTACAGAGTGACCCTGCCGCTTCAGCGGCTAGTCCCCCGGCAACGCGGGAGACACGCAGTTGGTTCCCAGCAACACGTGAGACGCGACTCATCCCCCGGCAACGCGAGAGACACACAGCTCGTCCCCCGGCAATGCGAGAGACGCGGTCCGTCCTCCCCCGCGCCCCATCCTCCCCCGCGCCGGCATTCAGTGATGCCGGGTGTCTTGGCCTGTGCTTCCCGCCCATCGGATGTCGATGTGCTGGAAGTGTCTTCGTGTCTCTTGCCCATGTTTTTTTTTTTTTTTGGAGACAGAGTCTTGCTCTGTCACCCAGGCTAGAGTGCAGTGGTACAATCTTGGCTCACCGCAACCTCTGCCTCCTGGGTTCCAGAGTTTCTCCTGCCTCAACCTCCCGAGTAGCTGGGATTACAGGCATCGCCACCACGCCCGGCTAATTTTTGTATTTTTAGTAGAGACGGGGTTTCACCATGTTGGCCAGGCTGGTCTCGATCTCTTGACCTTGTGATCCGCCCACCTCGGGCCCCCAAAGTGCTAGGATTACAGGCATGAGCCACTGTGCCTGGCCTTCTCTTGCCCATTTTCTAACTGGATTGCTTTCGGGTTTGTTTTTGACTGTATTTTTATATTCTGTATATGAGTCCTTTGTCAAATAGGCGGTTTGGAAATATCTTCTCCCAGTCCGTAGCTCAGATGCCCAGAGCTCTGAAGTTGTGTCCATCTGTCCTCTTATGGGTGTGATTCAGGTGGTGAGTCTACGAACGCTGCCCAGCCCCAGGCCACAAAGGTTTTCTCCTTTATAAAGGCCCTGCGGTTTTACGTTTCGATCTCTGGCTGATTCTGATGAGCTGTTTTGTACAATGTGGGCTAAGGACTTGCCTACGGCTGCCAGCACCATCTGATGAATGGGTTTCCTGCCTCTGTCAAAGCTCCGCTGGTCTCTCTTGTGTGGCCTATTTCTGAGTCTTCTCTTCTCTCCACAGACGTGTCTCTCTCTTTGCCATCACCGCAATGTTGATTTCTGTGGCTTCAGAGTAAGCCTCAGAGCCAGGAAGAATGACTTCTCCCATGTCATTTTTCCATTACAAAAATATTCCAGGCATGGCCGGGCGTGGTGGCTCACGCCTGTCATCCCAGCACTGTGGGAGGCCAGGCGCGGCAGGTCACGCCTGTCATCCCAGCACTGTGGGAGGCCAGGCGCGGCGGCTCACGCCTGTCATCCCAGCACTGTGGGAGGCCGAGGCGGGTGGATCATGAGGTCAGGAGATCAAAACCATCCTGGCTAACACGGTGAAACTCCATCTTTACTAAAAATACAAAAAATTAGCCAGGCGTGGCGGCGGGCGCCTGTAGTCCCAGCTACTTGGGAGGCTGAGGCAGGAGAATGGTGTGAACCCGGGAGGCGGAGCTTGCAGTGAGCTAAGATCGCCCCTGTATTCCAGCCTGGGCAACAGAGCGAGAGAGACTCCATCTCAAAAAAAAAAAAAAATTCCAGGCATCTAGTCCGTCTGTCTTTCAAATATACTATACGATAAGCTCATTTGTATCTAGGAAAATCCCTGCTGAGGCATTGGCAGGAACTGTGTTAGGCTACAGATGCGCACAGGAGAACGGACACCTTACTCGGGAGCCTCAGGCCGTGAGGGCAGCGTTCATCCCTTCACTCGCATCTCCTCTGGTCTTTTTTGCCACAGTTGGTTTTACAGTCCCACCCGATACAAGCCCTAGACATGTCTGGTCAGATTTATACCAAATGTTTATTTTTTTCTTAAAACAAAAAGGTGATTGTAAATGGTTCTGTTTTAAATGTTGCCTTCCTTGTATAATTACAAGTAAACAGAAATACGACAGATTTTTGTGTGTCGATCTCGTATCCTGTGACCTTACTGAACTCATAGTTCTAAAAGATCTTTGTAGATTCCTTGAGAGTTCCTGCACAGACAATCATGTCATCTGCAGACAGGAGCAATTTTATTTTTCCCTTTGTAGTGCGTGTCACTTTGACCTCCTTTTCTTGCCAAATGGCAGCAGCTGTGACTTCCGACAAGTAGAAGTAGAGAAAAGACGCTCCCGCCCTGTTCCTGATTTTAGGAGGACGGTTAAAAATGATATTGGCTTGGCCAGGCGTGGTGGCTCACACCTGTAATTCCAGCACTTTGGGAGGCTGAGGTGGGCGGATCACTTCAGGTCAGGAGTTTGAGACCAGCCTGGCTAACATGGTGAAACCCCGTCTCTACTAAAAATACAAAAATGAGCTGGGTGTGGTGGCGTGTGCCTGTAATCTCAGCTACTCGGGAGGCTGAGGTGGGAGAATTGCTTGAAACTGGGAGGCGGAAGTTGCACTGAGCCAAGATTATGCCACTGCACTCCAGCCAGGGCAACAGAGCAAGACTCTTGTCTCAAAAAAAAAAAAAAAAAAAAAAAAAAAAGGTTGTTGGCTGCAGGTTTCTTGTTTTTGAGACATAGTCTTGCTCTGCCACCCAGACTGGAGTGCAGTGATGCAGTAAGCCCAGTCCAGCCTTGACCTCAAGCGATCCCAGTGATCCTCCCACCTCAGCTGGCTGAGTAGCTGGGACCACAGGTGCTCACCACCACACCTGGCTCATTCTTACAGGGGTCTCACTATATTGACCAGGCTGACTTCAAACCCCCGGGTTGAGGAAATCCTCCACATTGGCCTCCCAAAGCACTGGGGTTACAGGTGTGAGCCACTGTGCCTGGCCTGGCTGTGGGTTTCTATACATGCTTGTTACCAAGTTGATGACGTTCTGCTCATTACTGGTTCACCGACAGCATTATCATAAAAAGGTACTGAATTTTGTTAAATGCCTTTTCTGCATTGTTGATGTGATCACATGACTCTTCAGTTGGCTAATATGGTATTGGGTTGGTGCAAAAGTAATTGCGGCTTTTGCTATCACTTTCAATAGCAAAACCACAATTACTTTTGCAGCAACCTAAATAGATTTTGTTAACCAATTCTGAAATGTCAGTCTTGTATTCCTGGAATAAATCCTACTTGATCTTGGTGTAGAATTCTCTTTATATACTGATAAAGTCTATTTGCTAAAGTTTGGTTGAGGATCTGTGTGTATATTCATGTGGAATATGGGCCCAGTTTCCCTTTTCAGTACTGTTTCTGTCTGATTTTGGTTTCCGGGTGATAGCGTGAGCTTCGTAAAATCAATTAGAAAGAGCTCCCTCTCTCCTGCTTCCTGCAAGAGGGTGGAACTGGCGTTCTCTCAACATTCGGTGAAATTCTCCAATGGCCCGGGTGGGTCCGCAGGTTTCCTTTTTGGGAAGTTTTTAATTATGAATTTATTTTCTTTGTATTGATAGAATTTTTCAAAGGAGCTACTTGATACTGGGTAAGTTGTGGCAGTAACTGGTTTTGAGGAATTTGTCAATTTCACGTAAGTTGTGAAGCATACTGCACAGCTGCGCCTGCACCCATGACCCTGGTAGAGCCTATGGGGTCTGCAGCGGTGCCTCCTACACCATCCCCTGTATCAATGACCTGGGTCACTCTTCCTGCCAGTCCCAGGAGAGGTCTGTGGGCTTTGGAACTGGCCTGTCTCTGTGTTCCACTGCACTGCCTGTGGCTCCTCCTTCTTTCCTTCTGCTTGCTGTAGGCTTATTTTGCTCCCCTCCCCCCTACTTTTCTTCCTCCAAACGTCTTGTGTGGAGAGCTCAGGTATTCCACAGCTCTTTTCCACAGCAAGCACCCACGGCTGGGGGTGTCTCCGCACTGCCTGGCGGGGCCCTGGGCTTTCCCAGGCTGCACCTGCATCTTCACTCAGCTCCACGCATCGTTTCCCTCGAGACCTCCTCTCCGGCCCAGGTGTCATTTTAAAGTGTGCCGTTTTGTTCCCAAGTGTGAAGATTCTTCCGTTCTATTTTACTGTGGTCAGAGAGCACACTGCAGAATCCTAGGTTCTCTGAGGACAGGGCCTGTGTGGAGGAGGCTCCCACGGTGCGTGGAAAGGTCCGTGCCTGCAGCTAGTGGGCCCTGGCTGGTGCCTCCGCCCTCTGCATCCTCGCAGCCTTTGGGACAGCTGTTCTGTCATGTGTGGGGACAGCAGTGCTGACGTCACCAGCTATGATTTGGGTTTGTCCATTTTTTCCTTCAGTTGTATCAGCTTTGCTTTGTCAGAACTGCTGTCTTCCCAGAAGGCAGGATGGTCTCAGGCTGCCCACCAAGCCAGCAGTCAGAGGGCTGGGGCTGTGTCTAGGACACAGACAAGAGGGCTCCCTAGGAGTCCACTCCTTCTGCCCCAGTGCTGGCCACCCAGGGCAGTCAAGGCACACACAGGTCTCCTCCCGAGGGCACGGCCCCCGTAACCCCACCGTGCTCTCAGACAACCCAAGACAGAGGCCACAAAGGGAAAGAATATACAAAACAACACCGACAGTAACACTCACAGACGTCCTCAAAAGTCACAATAAATCCCCCAAACTATCCCAAACATAAAAAGAACACTTAAAGATGAAAAAACTCTTGGGACTTCATGACAGAATAGAAGGCACTTCAGATGCAAGCTTGTGAGAGCAGAGGACTCGAGGCCAGTCCAGGAGGTATGAGGACTCGAGGCCAGCCCGGCAGGTGTGAGGACTCGAGGCCAGCCCGGCAGGTGTGAGGACTCAAGGACAGCCCGGGAGGTGTGAGGACTCGAAGCCAGCCCGGGAGGTGTGAGGACTCGAGGCCAGCCCGGCAGGTGTGAGGACTCGAGGCCAGCCCGGGAAGTGTGAGGACTCGAGGCCAGCCCAGGAGGGCAGAGTGAGGACTCGAGGCCAGCCTGGGAGGGCAGAGTGAGGACTCGAGGCCAGCCTGGGAGGGCAGAGTGAGGACTCGAGGCCAGCCCGGGAAGTATGAGGACTCGAGGCCAGCCCGGGAGGGCAGAGTGAGGACTCGAGGCCAGCCCTAGAGATCCGACACCAACATCTGCTCAGAGGAATCTGAGGCACTCAGGGACGGACAGGAGAAATGAGGAAGAGATGGGAAATGCTCCTGGAGCTGAGCAGGTAAGGTGCCCAGCCTGCGGCTGGAGGGAGCCCCAGCACAGTCCGCCAGGCTCTGGCAGGAGCAGACGCCATTGCCTGGGGGCTGCATGCTGGAGAGTCCGGGGGTCACCGGCACCAATAAGCATCCTAAGGTGGAGCCACTTCCTGGCCAGGATTCCACCTGACAGCCAGGCGAGTGCATAGGAGGCCCCTTCAGATGATCGTCCCCGCCCGCCGCTGATGTTGCTTCTGCGAAGCCACAGGGACCCCAGGGAGACACATCCTGGAAATGAACCCAGAGACTCAGGGGCGTCAGGTCAGCCCAAGGAGACTCGAAGCCACAGCGCCCGGGCAGGGCCTGAGGCAGACACGGGACCAGAGACTCAGACCACAGTGCCCAGGCCAGGCCTGAGGCAGACATGGGACCGGAGAGGGTGGGCTCGGTTCTTGTGGCCGACGGCCAGCATGCTCTGAGCACAGCCTCAGGGACTGAGCAGAGCCCAGCTACACCCCACTACCATGTGGAGACCCCGCTTCCCAGATGGCCCCCACAGCCCTGAGGGCAGGATGGATCAGGCACCACAATGCGGGTGGGGGCTGGCAGCAGTGCCAGTGTCAGCAACACCTGGTTGTAGCCTGCCAGCTGGCAGTCGCCTAGAACAGGTGCAGACACGCTGTCCCCTTGGGGTCACTGTGCTCTGGGCTGGGGGTCTTGGTGAACAGAGGCAAAGACTTCACTTTGGGCAGCTCAGAGTCAGACAGACAAGAATAAACCTCCTACAAGGAAACTGCTTCCACACCCGCAATGTACCCTCCACGTTACCTTGGAGGCCGGAGCTGAGGTCGCCAAGGTCAGCAAATGGGTCCGGGTTCTGAGACTTGGTCCAGCTGGCCTGAGAGCCACAAGGGGCCGGTTGACCTCCAGGAGAGAAGAGGGGGCCTGGAAAAGGGGCACAGGGCATTAGAACAAGCACCACCTGAAGCGAAACACACCCTCCTGGGACCTCCGATCGCTCCTCCTTACGACGTGACAGCCTCACTCCTGCCTGAGAGCTGGCACCTGCACGGCCTGTGTGCAGGAGACCAGCCAGGACAGAGGCACATGTGGTGGACGCTGCCTCCATGCCCCACACTGCTCCTCGGGGAAAACAGCTTCACAACGCACACCCAGAACCAAACCACGTTCATATCATTATGACTGTTATTCTGCAGTGCCACTTCTTGGAATCCATCTAAAATTAGGAATGTTCTTCATGATATTCTTTATAATAACAAAAGTTTGAGAATATCCTAAGTATAAAATCATAAAATACAGGCTGGGCAACATAGAAAGACCATCTCTACAAAAAATAAAAAAATCAACCAGGCATGGTGGCACATGCGTGTGGTCCCAGCTACCCGGGGGGCTGCAGTGGGCGGATCGCTTGAGCCCAGGGGTTGATGGCTACAGGGAACCGAGTGATGCCACCGCACTCAGCCCCAGTGACAGACTGAGACTCTGTCTCCAAAAAAAACAAAAAAACAAAAAAACAGCAGTTGTAGAGCTCCTTGATAGAGTGCCATGCAGTCATTAAAACCAGGCTCTTCATGTATAAACAGCCCTCGTGGATCTACTTGAGGAAAAAGATGAATTCCTGAGGCCAAAAATGAGGAAAGAACATGAAATGATTCTCAAAAGAAATACACATAACCAAAACCACGCAAACTAAGAGTCAACCTCATTCATAAGAAAGAAATCAAACCAGCGAGACACCTTCACAGTGATCATCCAACCAGGAGACAAACTGGAGACGGGAGCTGCCCCCGGGCAAAGACGTTCGGAAGCACACTCGAGGGGACAGGCACCCAGGCCCTGGTGCGCCGTGCACTGTGCCTCCCGGGGCTCTGTGGACAGTGTGTGTTCCACCCGCTGAGGGCTGTGGCAACTCCGCCCAGCAAGTCCATTGGCACCATTTTCCCCACACCATGCGTACTCTGTGTCCCTGTGCCCCATTTTGGGAATTCTAATGATATTTCAAACTTCTTGATGATTGTATCTGCTTTGGTGATCTGTGTTCCATGAGCGGAGGATGCTGCTCTAATTGTTTTCGGGTGCCATGAACTGTGCCCATAGAAGACAGTGAGCTGAACTGACAGTGTGCTGTGGCCACTCCACAGACCAGCCGCTCCCCGTCTCGCTCCTCCTCAAGCCTCCCTGTTCCCCGAGACACAACCATACTGAACTTAGGCCAATTCAGAACCTACAATGGCCTGTAAGCATTCAAGTGAACGTAAGAGTTGCAAGTGTCTCACTTGAAATCAAAAGCTAGGAACGACTGAGCTTAGTGAGGGAGGCACGTCAAAAGCAGAGGAGGCTGGGCACAGTGGCTCATGCCTGTGTTCTCGGCACGGTGGGAGGCTGAGGCAGGAGAGTGCTTGAGCCTAGGAGTTCAAGGCCAGACTGGACAACACGGCAAGACCTTATCTCTACAAAAAATAAATTTAAAAAATTAGTTGGACATGGTGGTAAGCGCCTGTAGTCCCAGCTGCCCGGGAGGCTGAGGTGGGAAGATCCCTTGAGCCCAGGAGGTTGAGGCTGCAGTGAGCCATGACTGTGCCACTGCCCTCCAGTCAGAGAAAGAGCAAGACCATGTCTCTTAAAAAAAAAAAAAAGAAAGTTGAGATAAGCTAAAAGCTGGGCCTCTTGCACCAGCAAGCCAAGTTGTGAATGCAAAGGAAAAGTTCCTGAAGGAAATTACGCCACTCCAGTGAACACACAAATGATAAGAAAACAAAACAGCCCCATTGCTGATACAGAGGAAGTTCGAGTGATCTGGAGAAAAGGTCAAACCAGCCACAACATCCCCCTGAGCCAAAGCCTAATCCAGAGCAAGGTCTCAACTCTTTCAATTCTACGAAGGCGGAAAGAGGTGAGGACGCTGCAGAAGAAAAGTGAAGCCAGCAGGGGCTGAGGCTGAAGGAAAGACGCCGTCTCTGCAACATACAAATGCAACGTGAAGCAGCACGCGCTGACAGGGAAGCTGCATGCAGCAAGTCATCCGCTAAGATCCGCTGAGACCACTGAGGAAGCAGCTGCCAGACTCCACGCAGACGAGACGGCCTAAGTCACCCGCTAAGATCCGGCTGAGATCACTGACTGAAGGGGCTGCGCCCGCCAGACTCTCCACGCAGACGAGACGGCCTTGTATGGGAAGAAGACGCCATCTGTGACTTTCATAGCCAGAGAAGTCAATGCCTGGCTTTAAGGCCTCACAGGACAGGCTGCTTCTCTTGTGAAGGGCTAATGCAGATGGTGGCTTTAAACGAACAGTGCTCATTCATTCAAAAAACCCAATGCCCTTAAAAATGACTCTAAATTGACTCGGCTTGCGCCACAGAAACGGCACAGCAAAGCCTGGATGGCAGCCATCTGTGTACAGCACGGTTTGTGGAATATTTTAAGTCCACTGTTGAGATCTGCAGCTCAGAAAAAAGATTCCTTTCAAAATACGACTGTTTGCTGACAATCCCGACAATGCAGCTGGTCACCCGAAAGCTCTGACAGAGGAGTACGCGGACAGTCACGCTGCCTTCGTGCCTGCTAACACAACACCCGTTCTGCAGCCCTTGGACCAAGGAGTCGTGTCGACTTCCAAATCTCACTATTTAAGAAACACATTTCTAAGGCTACAGTGGCCACAGATTCCTCTGATGGATCTGGGTAAAGTTCACTGACAACCTTCTGGAAAGGATTCACCATTCTAGATGCCATTAAGAACATTCACGATTTATGGGAGGAGGTTACAACAGCAACATGAACAGGAGTTTGGGAGAAGCTGATCTCAACCCTCAAGGATGACTGTGAGGAGCTGAAGACTTCAGTGGAGGAAGTCACTGCAGATGTGGTGGAAACAGCAAGAGAACTAGAATCAGAAGTGGGGCCTGCAGATGGGACCGAATCACTGCAATCTCAGGATGAAAGCTGAACAGATGAGAGGTTGCTTCTTATGGATGAGCAAAGAAAGCAGGTTACTGAGATGGAATCTAGTCCTGGTGAAGATGCTGTGAACACTGAAATGAAACCAAGGGTTTAGAATATTCATAAACTTATTGATACAGCAGTGGCAGCTTTGAGACGACAGGAAAAGCTCCATGTGGTTAAAACACTACCCAAGAGCACTGCACACCACAGGGAACCTTTTGTGAAAGGGAGAGACAATCCCACGTCAAACTTCATCGTCTTATTTTCAGAAACTGCCAGAGCCACCCCAGCCTTCAGGAATCAACGCCCTGAGCAGTCAGCAGCTGTCCACACTGAGGCAAGACCCCCACCAGCAAGATTAGGATCATGAGCATTTTTAGCAATGAAGTATTTCTAAATCAAGGTAACTATATTTATTTTTTAGACATAATGCTATTGCACACTTAACAGACTACGGCCAGGCATGGTGGCTCATGCCTGTAATCCCAGCACTTTGGGAAGCCGAGGGGGGTGGATTATAAGGTCAAGACTTCAAGACCAGCCTGAGCAACATAGTGAAACCCCGTCTCTACTAAAAATACAAAAATTAGGCAGGCTTGTTGGCAGGCGCCTGTAATTCCAGCTACTCAGGAGGCTGAGGCAGGAGAATCGCTTGAACCCAGGAGGCGGAGGTTGCAGTGAGCTGAGATCGCGCCACTGCACTCCAGCCTGGGCAACACAGCAAGACTCTATCTCCCCTAAAATCAAAAACAAACAAAAAACCAGACTACAGTATAATGTAAACAGAACTGTTAGCTGGGTGCAGTGGCTCATGCCTGTAATCCCAGCACCCTGAGAGGCTGAGGTGGGTGGATCGCCTAAGCCTGGGAGTTCTAGACCAGCCTGAGCAACGTGGCAAAACTTTTGTCTCTACAAAAAAAATCTACAACTTCTGGGCCTGGTGGCTCATGCTTGTAGCCAAGGTTACTGAGGAGGCTGGGGTGGGAGGATCGCTTGAGCCCAGGAGGTCAACGCTGAAGTCAGTGGAGATCGTGCCACTATGCTCCAGTCTGGGTGACAGAGCAAGACCCTGTCTTAAAAACAAAACAAAACAAAAAAAACCCCACACACAAAAAATCCGTAACTTTCATGTTTACTGGGAAAACAAAATCTGACTGGCTTTCCAGGGGTACTGGCTTTGTGGTCTGGAAGCAAACCCGCAACATTGCTGAGGCTGGCCCGAGACGCAGCTGCAACATAAGCATCCGTGCTACCAGAGACGTCGCGGGAGGGCAGGCTCCAGGGTGACGGGAAGGACAGACGCTCACAAACACGGACTGCCGTACGTGACCCCCTTCCTGACAGGGCACGGGATGTCGGCCGCAACACCGAAACAAGACCTGTGGGGTCAGCCTCACTCACAAACCCCTTCAGGAGGGAACAGCCACGGGGCACTACAGGCAGAAAAACCAGGTGGTCCACAGAGCGCGGGGCATGAGATCGCATCACAAACGCAGACGCCCTGCTGGTGGGAAAAGGATGCCTCGGGGGCGCTGCTGCTGCTCAGGACCTGCTGCAGCTCTGGGAGGCCGAGTCTGTGTCCCCACGTACCCCAGTCACACCGGGTGAGTGAGGCCGCTGCAGCCATACCACAGCTTTGGGTGTGGAGCCGGCACCACCGAGCACGCCCCAGCCCTTCCGTCCTTCCCTGCGCAAAGGGCACCGTTACGGGTATGTGTGAAACAGAGACGGGCCACAGCAGCTGCATGTCCCGCGAGCCCTGTCCTCGGTGGGTGGTGGTCATACCTTCCGTGGCCGGCGTGGGGGCCACTGCCGACGCTGCCGTCTCGGTCCAGGCAGCCCATCCTCCCAGCAGGTCTGGGTTGCTGGACGAGGCCGTCATCTTGCTGGGCTCTCCTGGCAGATCCCCTGGGAAGAAGGAACCGGAAGAGAGCACATTTGGTGTCTCAGCAGTAGGCAATGTGGCGGAGCGCCAGGCTGTGCTCAGGGCCCCAGCAGCCAGCACCTCTCGTGCCCAGGCTGAGCGGAGGCTGGGCTGACGGCCTCCCTCTTCCTGATGGGCCCTGAGGAGTCACCACATCACACAGAACCGAGCGAGTGGATGCAGGGGCGCCAGCAGACAGAGCAGCTCGCGGGCGAGGCTGAGAACAGCATCTGCGCAGTCCCATCCAAAGGGTTTGCCAGGACCCCACTTTCTGTAGCCATCCCCACGGCCTGTGTTCCTGCCTCTCCTAAAACCCACCCAAGCCTGCGGTGGCTCCACCTGGCTGAGCTGCCTTCGGGAGACAGAGGGCCCAGCAGGTCCTGTCTGCCCTAGCTCTGGCGGCACCCACCCCAGGCTGCAAGGCTGTGCTGCACACATCCACCCACAAGCCATCCTGCAATGGTCACCATCATCACCCCAGAGCACACTCCCTGGGCCTGAGGAGGCCTCGAAAAACACCTGTTGCCAGGCACAGATGACCAAGGCACTGCAAGGACGCACAACCTGTTCCGGGTTTGGGGATGGTTTGGGGAGACAGAACAGGGAGCAGTCCGTCCTGACCACAGGGATATCCTGCAGGACCCTGGGACCACCAGGAAGGGCCCCCGGAGGTCACACAGTCCAGCCCCACCACTGCCTAAGACCCGCAGCTCTGCTTCCGACTATAGGCTGTGGTCCTGAGGGAGGCGGCCGCGGGGAGCTGGCTGCCAGGCGAGAGGCACTTACCCAGGTGCAGGAAGTCCGCGCTGCAGGACGGGGGCGGAGCACTGTGGGCAGACGGGAAGGATGGTGGGATGGCCGCGGAGTCCGAATTGAGAAATTCGCTGAAGAGATCAGGATGGGAGCAGGGCTGGGAGTCGCTGTCTGCAGACGGCAGGAGTGGGCCAAAGGGGTCAGCTGCGGGGACAGGCGGGCACGGGGAGGACTCAGCCTGGCTGCCTGAGGACAGAGCCCAGCTCTAGAGTCAGGCCCACCCAAGAGGCCACTCCCACTGGGCAGTCCAGACCCCTCTCGGGACACGGAGGCCCCTCTCGGGACACGGAGGCCCCTCTCGGGACACGGAGGCCCCTCCCAGGGACACGGAGGCAGTCAGCCAGGGGCTCCCCGTGCCGCACGCCTCAGGGTGACCTTCCCATGGACGCAGCAACACCACTGAGACGGAGGAGCTGGCAGCTCCCGGCCCATGAGCTCAGGTGGGCAGCGCAGAACCAGCCCCCTGCCCTGACCCTGAGGTTGCTCCTGGGGGAGGCGGGGGGAGGGCACGTTCCCTTCCTACGGCTGCCTTCGAGACATGCCCATGCAGTGAGAATGACTCAACCTCATCTCTCATCCACCGTGAAGCCCTTTGCCATCGAACAGAAACACGTACCAGCAGCAGGGGGCCCTCCTCTTGGGGTGCTCTGCACGTTCAGGGGAGGGGCCGGGTTTGCCAGGAGCAGGGGGGCCTCGCCGAGCAGATCCTCCGGGGGCCCCTGGGAGGTGGCCTCTGGGGGCCCAAGGAGGCAGCTGAGCAGGTCGGTGTTGCTGGAGGGGGCCTTGAGGGCCTGCGGGGCTACAGCTGGCCCTGCGCCCACCTCCGAGTGCAGGCCGAGGAGGTCAACCCCATCTTCCTGTGGCACAGACTCCGGGAGCACAGCTGGCGTCCCCACCTCAAAAACCACGTCCTGCTGCACCAGCCCTGCTGCCAGGCCGGGGGGCTCCGGATCGGCCCGGGGCTCCTGGCCCTCGCTGGAGATCGGGGAACCCCCTTCGTCCGACACCTCGCTCTCGTCTCTGTCCTCCATCAGGGCAGACTCGCTCTCCTTGGGAGAGGCATTTGCTGCACCAGTCTCTGCCTCCTTCTCTTCTGTCAAAAGGAAACAAAACCACAGGCTGGTGAGCCTACATGGCCAGCACCAGGCTCCCCACACGTGGCCCCTCAGCACCTCCTCGGCCCAGGGCCTTGGCGAGTGCTGCAGAAGCACCAGGGTCCCCACAGCGTGGCCCCTCAGCGCCTCCTCGGCCCAGGGCCTTGGTGTGTGCTGCAGAAGTTTCTGGGGGGGTTTCCTGAGGCGTCTCCAGCGCACCCACCTCCAGCCTCTGCCTCAAGGCTCTGCCTGCAGCTCTCTCCACCTGGGCCTCTGTGGTGCCTAAGGCTGAGTCAAGTGGGGACCACACGGCAGCACTGGGGGGGAGGAACACCAATCGAGGTGCTCTGGGAACAGGCAGCAGAAGGGACGACCCTGCTGGGACGGCCAAGGGTGCTGGGACAGGAAGTGGCAGGGGCATCCCTTGCGGTGTGTCTGGGGCAAGGTCCAGGGACGGCGCCCGGCGTTTTCCTGAAAAGCCTGGGGAGGGGCTAGGAGCCCACTGGGGGGTTTGGGCAGAGAGGTGTGGGATCCCCGGGTGGGGACAGACTGTCCCTCTTCCCAAGCCCTTTCCCTGTACCCAGGGGCCCTGCCAGCATGGCCCGTGCTGCCAGTCTCCCCAGGCCCACAGACTGGGATGAAGAGCTAGGGTCGGTATTTCAGACTTTGTGGACACGTTCTGTTTTTATTCACCTTTAAAAAAACATGAAATCATTCTTAGCTCGTGAGCCGTTAAAGAACAGGCTGACGTGCCGGGCGCACAGCCCACTGTGATGCAGCCCAGCTCTGCCCAAGGCCCGTCTCCCAAGACGCTTGCCCTGCCCCAGGGGCACTTTCAGACCAGGGGCCTGCCCTCTGCAAGAGGCCGGGTCCAGGGACGCTGCCTACCCTGCCAGTCCAGTGTGTGCAGGAAGCGGCTGGCGTCCGCGCTGCTACTTGGCGGTGAGTCGGAGTCCGTGGGCTCGGCTTCCGGGGAACCTGCCCCAGCATCATACTGAGCCGTGGAGCCGGGCTGCCGGGGGAGCTCCGGCTTCCCTGCCAGGAGAGGGAGGGCGTCAGGGCACCGGCACTGGCCAGCAGCCTCAGGGCAGCACTGACCCCAGAGCTGGGAAGTGCAGCCAGTCGGGCGCCACCACAGTGGCAGGCCAGGCTGTCGGTAAAGCAGGCCAGTGACATGACGGGAGGGGATCTCTGTGAACAGATGCCTGCTATCCACTTGGATGCCGCTCTGGGCCATGGGTGTGCACTGGGGCACAACACACGCACATATGAACATGCACAAGGAATACACCACTGAGGCATCAAATGCCACAAAGACGCAGGGTACACATGAAAGCACACACAGATGCACGGTACGCATGACTGTGCACACAGCACACACACAGATGCACGATATACACGAATGCACACAGCACACACACAGATGCACAGTACACATGAATGCACACACAGCACACACATAGATGCACAGTACACACGAATGCACACACAGATGCACGGTACACATGAATGCACACACAGCACACACACAGATGCACGGTACACATGAATGCACACACAGCACACACACAGATGCAGAGTACACATGAATGCACACAGCACACAGAGGCATGGTACACACAAATACACACACAGCACATACACAGATGCATGGTACGCATGAATGCAAACACAGCACACAGATGCACGGTACACACGAATGCACAGACAGCACACGCACAGATGTACGGTACACAAATGCACACACAGCACACACACACAGATGCACAGTACACACGAATGCACACAGCACACAGATGCACGGTACACATGAATGCACACAACACGCACAGATGCACAGTACACATGAATGCACACAGCACACACACAGATACACGGTACACATGAATGCACACACAGCACACACACAGATGCACAGTACACATGAATACACACACAGATGCATGGTACACACGAATGCACACACAGCACACACACAGATGTATGACACACACGAATGCACACAGCACACACACAGATGCATGGTACACATGAATGCACACACAGCACACAGATGCACGGTACACACGAATGCACACACACAGATGCACAGTACACATGAATGCACACACAGCACACACAGAGATGCAGAGTACACATGAATGCACACAGCACATAGAGGCATGGTACACACGAATACGCACACAGCACACACACAGATGCACGGTACGCATGAATGCACACACAGCACACACACAGATGCACGGTAGGCATGAATGCACACACAGCACACACACAGATGCACAGTAGGCATGAATGCACACACAGCACACACACAGATGCACATTACACATGAATACACACACAGATGCATGGTACACACGAATGCACACACAGCACACACACAGATGCACAGTACACATGAATGCGCACACACAGATGCACGGTACACAATGCATACACAGCACACACACATGCACGGTACACACGAGTACACACAGAGCACACACACAGATGCACGGTACACATGAATGCACATACAGCACACACACAGATGCAGGGTACCATGAATGCACACACAGCACACACACAGATGCACGGTACACATGAATGCACACACAGCACACACACACATGCACGGTACACACAAATGCACACACAGCACACACACAGATGCACGGTACACACGAATGCACACAGACCACACACAGATGCATGGCACACATAGCACACACAGATGCATGGTACACACGAATGCACACAGCACACACACAAATGCACAGTGCACATGAATGCACACACAGCATACACACAGATGCAGGGTACCATGAATGCGCACACAGCACACACACAGGTGCATGGTACACATGAATGCACACACAGCACACACACAGGTGCATGGTACATACGAATGCACACACAGCACACACACAGGTGCATGGTACACATGAATGCACACACAGCACACACACAGGTGCATGGTACATACGAATGCACACACAGCACACACACAGGCACAGTACACTCATGTGCACACAGCACACACACAGATGCACAGTAAAGTCGTGCACACATACACGGCACACATGGGCACACGCCACCCACGGACACACACACACCACACACATGCCACACATGCAGCCTCTTTCAGGGACGCTGAAGATGCTCAGAAAGAAAATGCAAACACCGCAAATCAAGAGCCCAGGACAAGCGTGGCATGGGCAGTGGGTGGCCCTGGGCCCACCTGCCAGCGCTTCCTGGGCTGCCTTTTCGAAGCTGCTCGGAAGTGAGAAGAGCAACAGGAGCGAGGGCTCTGCTGTGTTGTCCATGTGCTGCTGAGCAGGCCCGAGGGTCACAGTGAGAGTGGATGTGTGTCCCGCACACGTGACAAAAATCTGACCCAGACACACGCCCGGGACAAAACCCCGCTTCGCCCCAGCAGCTGGGGCTTTCCTCCCTCTGCCTCCGTCCCTGCCCACGGGCCTCCAAAATTGCAGCCTGCGAGTCCTCCTTCTCTGGTGTAGCTGGTGGTGGTCCCAGCATCCAAGACAGAATTTCCAAAACCTCCTGCAGCCCAAGCTGCTCAGGGCCTGGATGCAGCAGCAGGCGCAGTGGCCCAGCCCTGCCAGAGCTCAGCCGAAGAGGTCTCCCTCCACAGAGACACTCACCAGAACAGGATTCCCTCAATTCACCTGCGGGATCTTACCAAACTTAGACAGAATGTCTTGCTGCTCCTCCCGGCTGGAAAACAGGATTTTGGGGTTCAGCCCCCTCATGCTCGAGTTCTCCCACGGTGGGGCTTCCCGGCTCAGCCTGTCCCTGGGCTCCACCTCCACTTCTAGGTTCACTTGAAATAAATCCGGGTATTTCTCTTGAATGTCACAGGCGTCCAGGTCATACCTGCAGTGTTACGAGTAGATGCCACTTAGGAAGGTCCCCCAAGTAGTCTGTAAGTCCCTCGGACATTCACTAAAGAAATGTGCACGGAAACAGACTGCAGCTGCAGGCAGCGGTGCGAGAACAAAAGGGCAGCCGGTCACCCCCGCCTGCCGAAGCTGGAGCCGTGTGAGCGGACCCAGCGCTGTCCCAGGAACCCACAGGGCACCAGCACCCCCGGTCAGGGCCCAGAAGAGCATCTTTTCACTTGCTCTTCGGACGTCACAGTGGGGATGCCCGCAACTGCGTTCCAGGCAGAGGGGCACTGGGCGGGGCCGCCACGTTTCCCGCAAGTCCAGGGGAGGCCGCGTGCTCAGAACAGACGGGACAACATCCCACAGCCGGCGACTCCGGCACCCAGGCAGGCAGCTCTGAGGTGGGACCCCAGGGTTCCAGGGCAGGTGCTGGCCCTCACTCCCCAGCACACACAGACTGTGGCCACCTGGCAGCTCAGAGCACACACTCTGGGATACTAATTGTGTTTTCCGTAAAAATGACATCCACCCTGACAAAAACCCACAACTGTCAACAGATGCCCATAAAACCAAGACCTCTAGAATCCGGTTGCCAGGGAATTAGGAACATGATTCCAGCAGAAACAAAGCCGTGTCCACCGTGGGGCTGGGGAGGCAGCACTGGCCGGGCTGTGGGGAGCAGGGGCTAGGGTCAGTGGGGCCCGCCTTGGGGTGCTGGCCGCACGGGGAGACAGCTGTGTGACCTGATACTGTGACCACTTCCTGGCCCCTCAGAAATTCCCTAAGGAATTCCAGGCTATTTCACGCATTTCCTATGATCATCTCTGATCCCACTGTCATAAACTGCACTGATAAGCCCGGGATCTCCAGCAGGCAGCAGGCCTTCCATGCCTGTCTTATTTTAAGCCACCTAAAATCTCTACATGTTAAATTTTATACATCTAAAAAAATAAAGCAGAAACACAAGAAAGTGGTGGCCAGTTCCTGGGAAACCCAGGGTGCCAGTGTCTGCAGGGCCAGGAACGCCCAGAGCAGAGTGGGACACGCCGAGGGAGCAGGGAGACGGGCCTGGCAGCCTGTGTGGGTCAGAGCCACGGCTGGTTTCAACTGTCACTTCTCTGAGCTCCACACATGCCTGGGATGTGTGACGGCCTCTAGTTTATCCCTTCCTGCTCACCCCCTAAAACATCCTCTTGCTGCGTGAGGGGAGAGCACCCCGTGCCTGCCCTGACGGGTGGCCAACCTCACGCGGAGCAGCACCCCCTGGATGCCCTCTCAGGGCTCTGGGTGAAGGTGGCCACGGCCGAAGCCAGGACTGACGTGCACTCCAGCCGGGGCCAACACGAGCTTCCCTCTGCGCCCGAGCCTCTTAGGTGCCGCTATCCGTTGTCGGGGGCAGCAGCGACTGCAAAGCGGTGGCACAGCTGGCATGGAGATGCGAAGGCAGCAACGTCTGCAGAGCAGCCAGCAGGCACCAGCAGAAAATCCAACGGCCACCGCAGCGGAGGCTCAGACCGGCCACCGCCGAGGCTGGAGGGGCACAGCGGGAGGGGCACGGAGGGATGATGTGCGCAGGGAGCCAGGTCGGTTAGGCAGGCTCGGGTCCTGGGGCAGACCAAACTTGGGCAGCCCCAGAGGGAGCGCCGCTCATGCCCAGCCTCCCTGCCCCAGCTGCCCCTTGAGACACCCCTGGGCACTGGGTCTGCAGGCCCGGCTCTCACCCAGCCTGGCGCTGAGGGCACAATGAGGTCTGTGAGCAGGGCTGGCCACTCCCAAGAGCCCTGGACTGCAGAGGACACGGCCCGCAGGCTCCCGCCAGACCAGCTCCAACAGGGCAGAAGGGGCTCCCGACAGGCTCGGCTGTTACACTTGTGCCACGGCTGCAATCCTGTGTCCCTCTCCCCCAGGCATAGTGCAGGCCCGCGGCCAGGGAACACGCCTCTCCCCCAGGCACAGCGCAGGCCCGCGCGCAGGGAACACGCCTCTCCCCCAGGCACAGCGCAGGCTCACCCGTGCAGAGCCCACGCACACTCCACGTGCTCCTCTCCTGCTGCCCCGTGTCTAACTTCACATTCAGCCATTTCATGAAATCTACTTGCTCATTCTGATGGTATACAGGTTCCTTAGGTTTCTTGCTGAAAGCAATCATGCTACCTGTGAAAAGCAACAGCTGAAACTTCCATTTCTTCTGCCCTTTCTTTTTCTTGCCTTACTGCACTGGCAAGACTGACCATAAAATCCTGGATAGTGAGAGTGAAACCCCTGCTCTGTCTGCAAACTCAGGAGGGTACATCATGATTAGCTGTGGTGCTTCAGGGTTCTGTGGCTGCTCTTTATCAGCCTCAGAAAGGTTCCTTCTGCTCTTTGCGGAGCATTGTGATGAGAAAGGAGCGCTCATTCTTATCATGCTTTATCTACGGAAACTTCGCCTGGTTTTCGCCTTTGCTCGGCTAACGTGGTGAAGTATGGTGGCTCACCAATTTTCAAATGTTAAAACCACTTCACATTCCTGAAATAAACCAGATGTCAAGACATGTTATCCTTGTTACATAACACTGGGTTCTTTCAGCTAATATTTTGTTTAGAATTTTTCTATCTATATTCATGAGATCTGGCTTGCAATTTTCCTTTCCTACGAGGTTCTTATGTGTGTGTGTGCAATCATGGCTCACCACAGCTTAGGCGTCCCAGGCTCAAGCTATTCTCCCACCTCAGCCTCCTGACTAGCTGGCACCACAGGCATGTGCCACCACATTCGGCTGATTTAAAAAGTTTTTTTTCGTAGAGACGGAGTCTCACTACGTTAACTAGGCTGGTCTCAAACTTCTGGCTCAAGCAATCCTCCCATCTCAGCCTCCTGACTAGCTGGCACCACAGGCATGTGCCACCACATTCGGCTGATTTAAAAAATTTTTTTTCGTAGAGACGGAGTCTCACTACGTTAATTAGGCTGGTCTCGAACTTCTGGCTCAAGCAATCCTCCCATCTCAGCCTCCCAAAGGGCTGGGATTACAGGCGTGAGCTGCACTGCCCGGCCTGTAGGAAGATTTTAAATTACAGAATATATTTCTTTAACAGACACTCCAACGCCGTATTTCTTCATAGGTGTATTTTGAGAGGCGTTTTTCAGATAATTTGCCCATTCCACTGAGAATGGCGTTCCTCCCAGCACCGCACATGCCGTCTGAATGTCTACGGGACCTGTCTCCTTTGGTTTCCCACCCTGGGAGCCCGTGTTCCCGTGTTCTGTCTCCCTTTCTTGACTAGACTTGTTAAGCAATCAATATTTTCAGATAATCAAAAGAAACACCTTTTGGCTTTACTGACTTTTCCTATAGTACGCTTGCTTTTTTTTTTTTGAAATGGAGTTTCGCCTGTTGCTCAGGCTAGAGCGTGATGATGTGATCTCTGCTCACTCCAACCTCCACCTCCCGGGTTCAAGAGATTCTCCTGCCTCAGCCTCCCAAGTAGCTGGGACTACAGGCATCTGCCACCATACCCATTTAATTTTGTATTTTTAGTAGAGATGGAGTATCACCACGTTGGCCATGCTGGTCTTGAACTCCTGACCTCAGGTGATCCACCTGCCTCGGGGTCCCAAAGTGCTGGGATTACAGGCATGAGCCACCATGCCTGGACAGTATGCTTGTTTTTAACTGAATTCTGTTTCTACCCTTGATTTTTTCCCACCTACTTTTTTGAGTTTAATTTGCTGTTCTGTCTCTAACTCCCTGAGATACGAGTTTAGGTCACCGACTTCCAACATTTCTTTCTTTTTTTCCCCGAGACAGGGTTTTGCTCACAGCTCACTGCACCCTTGCAGCCTTGATCTCCCAGGCTCAAGCAATGCTCCAGCCTCCCAAAGTGCTGGAATTGCAGCTGTGAGCCGCTGTGCCCAGCCAACCTTTCTTCCTTTAAATGTATGTGTTTCAAGTTACAAATTTCCTCTAAAGCCTGCTGTAGATGCATCCCAAAACATCTGATAAGGGGTATTTTGATTATCACCGTGTTTAAAATATTTTCTCATTCCACTGGTGATTTCCTTTTTGGCGCGTGGATTACTCACGAGCACACAGTCTTGGGGGTTTCCTGTCACTGACTTCCACCTTCATCCACTGTTGAGATGTCGTGAGACTTTGACAAACACCCACTTGAACAGATGCCATTTCTTCAAGTATTTGCTGAAGTTTGCAAAACTCAGGTCAGGTTGGTTAAACCTTGTAAAAAAATCTATATCCTGATGTTTGTGTCTACCTGTTCCGCTGCCTGGGGAGAGAGACAGCCATCAGCGTGGGCCTGTCCACTTCACCCCTCGTTCTGCCCCTTTGTGCTGCCTGTACTGAAGCCATGTCATCGCCCTCGCCCCGCGATGTCGCCCTTCACCTCCTGCCTTGGTCTGTCCCACCTGACACTGACACTGTGACCCCAGCCCTCTTCCTGTTACGGTCTGCATGGTAAGCAATTTCCAATTATTCCACTTCAGACTTGCTGGGTCTTCGTGTGCATGGGTTTTGAAGTATGGCTCCTGTAAGCAGTATAGACTTGAGCTTTGTGTGTGCTTGGTTTTTAATCCAGCCCGATTAACTGGAGTGTGTCTTCTCCTCACCTTCCATGGGATGACTGACAGGCACAGCGGGGCATAGGTCTACCAGCTGGTTGTCTTCTATCTATATCCTATCTGGGTTTGTTTCTTTATCTCTACGTTGTTCTTGCGAATTAATCACATAGCTTTTGTTCCATTTTTCTTCTTGATTGTATCTTTAATCTGCCCTAGGAATTGGTACATTCCCTGCTTCCGGGTGACAGGGCTCCTGAAACACATTCACTCAGTTAATCCCCTCCTTGGCTGTGTGTGTGTGCACACTGGTGCTCCTGGGGATGTGTGCACGCGCCTGCTGGTGCTCCCGGGGATGTGTGTACAAGCATGCTGGTGCTCCCGGGGATGTGTGTGTGCGTGCACACATACGCACTGGTGCTCCCGGGGATGTGTGTGTACATGCACGCTGGTGCTCCTGGGGGTGTGTGCGCGCGTGCACACATACGCACTGGTGCTCCCGGGGATGTGTGTACATGCACGCTGGTGCTCCTGGGGGTGTGTACGCGTGCACACATACGCACTGGTGCTCCTGGGGATGTGTGTGTACATGCACGCTGGTGCTCCTGGGGGTGTGTGCGCGCGTGCACACATACGCACTGGTGCTCCCGGGGATGTGTGTGTACATGCACGCTGGTGCTCCTGGGGGTGTGTACGCGTGCACACATACGCACTGGTGCTCCCGGGGATGTGTGTGTACATGCACGCTGGTGCTCCTGGGGGTGTGTACGCGTGCACACATACGCACTGGTGCTCCCGGGGATGTGTGTACATGCACGCTGGTGCTCCTGGGGGTGTGTACGCGTGCACACATACGCACTGGTGCTCCCGGGGATGTGTGTGTACATGCACGCTGGTGCTCCTGGGGGTGTGTACGCGTGCACACATACGCACTGGTGCTCCCGGGGATGTGTGTACATGCACGCTGGTGCTCCTGGGGGTGTGTGCGCGCGCACGCACATACGCACTGGTGTTTCCGGGGATGTGTGTGTGCATGCACGCTGGTGCTCCTGGGGGTGTGTACGCGTGCACACATACGCACTGGTGCTCCCGGGGATGTGTGTACATGCACGCTGGTGCTCCTGGGGGTGTGTACGCGTGCACACATACGCACTGGTGCTCCCGGGGATGTGTGTACATGCACGCTGGTGCTCCTGGGGGTGTGTACGCGTGCACACATACGCACTGGTGCTCCCGGGGATGTGTGTACATGCACGCTGGTGCTCCTGGGGGTGTGTGCGCGCGCACGCACATACGCACTGGTGTTTCCGGGGATGTGTGTGTGCATGCATGCTGGTGCTCCTGCTGTCAGATATGTTACTACCACACAGGTTTTAAAACCCACAGGACGTACTGGTGTTTTAAGCAGCTGGTGCTAGTGTCATTTCACCATAGTCATGCGTTCCAGCCTCCCTGCCCTTACTTCTCTAGGCTGCAGGCTTTGCAGGCTTGCCCTTGGATATTTGCTGAAATGGAGCAGTTCTGCCAACAATCAGCTCTCTCATCCTTTGCTTGGCTGAAGACATCTTTTCCTTTTCTTTTTTTTTTTTTTTTTGTGAGACGGAGTCTCGCTGTCGCCCAGGCTGGAGTGCAGTGGCCGGATCTCAGCTCACTGCAAGCTCCGCCTCCCGGGTTCACGCCATTCTCCTGCCTCAGCCTCCCGAGTAGCTGGGACTACAGGCACCCGCCACTTCGCCCGGCTAATTTTTTGTATTTTTCACTAGAGACGGGGTTTCACCGTGTTAGCCAGGATGGTCTCGATCTCCTGACCTCGTGATCCACCCATCTCGGCCTCCCAAAGTGCTGGGATTACAGGCTTGAGCCACCGCGCCCGGCCGACATCTTTTCCTTTTCTTTTTTTTTTGTGAGACGGAGTCTCGCTGTCGCCCAGGCTGGAGTGCAGTGGCCGGATCTCAGCTCACTGCAAGCTCCGCCTCCCGGGTTTACACCATTCTCCTGCCTCAGCCTCCCGAGCAGCTGGGACTACAGACGCCCGCCACCTCGCCCAGCTAGTTTTTTGTATTTTTTTAGTAGAGACGGGGTTTCACCAGGTTAGCCAGGATGGTCGGCTGAAGACATCTTTAACTGGCTTTCATATTTCAAGGATAATTTCACCGGATATAGAATTCCCGTATTTTTCTCCCAGCACTTTAGAGAGAGCATGCCACGTTGCCTTTGGGTGTCACTCGGCAGGTCCTGCATTCCCACTTGTCCCGTCCCCAGGGGCTGGAGATTGTTCTCTTTGGGTTCCAGCAATTCAACCAGGATGCTCTGAGGTACTGAACCTCTTTTCTTCTTTTTGTTAAAAAAAAAAAAAAAAGTATTCTCTTTGGTGTCTGCAAAGCTTCTCATTCCATGGTTTTGACGTCCTCCATCAGTTTAGGAAAATTTTTGGCCAATGATTTCTCAAGCATTATTTCTGTTCCATTCTCTCTCTTCTCCTAGAACTTCAAGTAAAAGCACACCAGGCCCCTGCGGTGCCACAGTCTCTCTCGTGACCCCCTCTATACGTGTCTTCTTCCGTCGTTTCTTCTCTGTGCTGCCATTGGAAGATCTTTTCCACCAATTCACCGTCTGTTCTGCTGTGCCTATTCCACTGTTAAGCGTGTACTGAAGCCTTCATTTCGGCTATAATATTTTTCAGTTCTAGAATTCACATCTGTCTCCTTTTTATGTTCCAGATCTCTCGTGAAATTCCCATCATTCCCCCGACTTTGGTGAATAATCAGTTACCAAAGTCTCTGCCTCCTGCCTCCATCATCTGAATCCCCGACAGGTCCGTCACCGACATTTTCCTCTTCATCATCAGTACCTTGGTCTTTAAAAAAACTATTTTAAGCACCGCCTCCCGAGCTCTGGGTGTTTTTCTTCCTCCAAAGGAGGAAAAAAGAAACGAAATTGTTGAAGTTGTGAATATGTGAGTTAAAAAAAGAAAAGCGTAAGACACAACAAAGACAAGAGATGTAAAAAAAGAAATGTTAAAAAAGAATCACAGAGACAGAAAAACACAAGAAGACCCCCCGGCCTCCCAGTGCAGGCCTTCCACGACAGCAGCAGGCACCAGCTCTTCCTGGGCTCGCCCAGGCCAGGCCAGCACCCCTCCCGAGGTGCAGAGTCCCCCAGCATCCCCGCGGGGCTGGCCCCAAGGCTTCCCTTTGTTTACTGGGTAGAGGACGGGGCCTGGAACACAGCAGGCTCTGCAGCCACAGCCTCTGTCTCGGGAGCCCCCGTGGGTGCCCCCTCTGGCTCCTGAAACAATGTTTGTTCCACTGTGTCTTGGCAGATAAGCCTGTCTGTGATTGAGATCTCCAGTTAAATGGATTAAGATCTCCAGTTAAATGGGAGGCCGAGACAGGCGGATCACTTGAGGTTAGGAGTTCAAGACCAGCCTGGCCAACAGAGTGAAACCCATCTCTACTAAAAATACAAAAATTAGCCGTGCATGGTGGTGCAGGTCTGTAATCCCAGCTACTCAGGAGGCTAAGGCGAGAGAATCACTTGAGCCTGGTGGGTGGAGTTGCAGTGAGCCGAGACTGTGCCATTGCACTCCCACCTGGGCATTAGAGCAAGACTCTGTCTCAAAAACAAAAAAACAAAAAACAAAAAAAACAAAAAACCTCCAGTCAGAATCAGAACGCCTGGCGTCAGAGCCTGCTCTGCTGCTCACCGCATCTGCACCTGAGCCTGCAGAGGGCAGGCTATGCGCTGTTGGACGCCGACGTCAAGAGGACAGGGAGCTAACAGGTTCTGGGCACGATGGGGGCGGGGGACATCCTGTGGTTGAGCTTGTTTACAGAGGGAGCTAACACCGGAGCGTGAGCTTCCAGACATGACTGCCCCACATCTCCTCCAACCTCCGCCCAGCAGGGCCCTCTGCACACGGCAGGCTCAGGAACGTCTGCGAAGATGCAGCCGCCACCTGCTCACCTGCCCACGCCACGCCTGGGTGTGAGGGCTAAAGTCTAACAGACACACACACCATCGGGGGCCAGAGCAGCAGCCACCAGGTCCACCCCAGCAGCCTGCACACATGCAGCTCCAGGATGGTCTAGGAATAGGCCCAGCGCCACCAAGCGTCAGTCACACAGCCCGCCACTCCCTGGGGGCTCCCACGGCCAGCCCACATGCAGGTGCTGTGGCAGCGCGGGGCACCTGTCCCTCCCCACCGAGCCCACGCCGCACCAACATACTTGGCAAATTTCACAGTGGTGGCGTTCCGAGGCACAAACCCCGTGTGGAACTGAATCTGGAACATCTTCATGGATGCCATCTGCAGAGAGAGCAAACATGACACCCCGCGCCGAGGGTGAGTCCAGATCCTGGGGCTACAGGTGAATTCTTCCCAATGGGCGAGCTCTGAGAGCCACTCACGGAGCTGGAGCCGTGGACCGTGCCCCCATGCCACATGTTGCGGGGGAAGTGGGAGAGGGTCTGTGTGTGGCAGGTAGCCCCAAGGAGAACGCACGGGCCCACAAGCTGCTTCAAGGGACTGCCGTGGGGGCTGCCCCTGGACCCTCAAACTCAAGATGGAAACGCCAGGCTTTTCAGGCTGAGATCCCGCCACGTCGAGTGCACCGGGCCAGCAGGGGGCACTGGGGGGCAGTCGCCACGTGAGAGCCCACAGCACTCACCAAACAGCGAGCACCCCGACCTTCCGCGAGAAGTGAGTGCACAGTGGCCCCCAGCCCTCCCAAGAGCCTGGGGGTGAGTGGGGAGCACCGGGCAAGCCACAGGCTCTCTCACCTTGGCCTGCAGCCGGCCGCCCAGGGTGGACCGGGCGTGATAGATGACGATGAGCACATCTCCTTGCACCGTGACGCCCAGGGGAATGACGGCTTTACCATCCTCAATCTTAAAATCCCTAAGGACAGAATGACAAGAGAAAAATTAAACAGAAAGACCCCCAAAACCAACCAAACAAAAACAACAACAAAAAACAGAATGAGAAATTGTCGCTTAGGTAAAACGTGTAATACCCAATAAAGAATGACGCCCACAAAGAGCCCCACAGAAATTCTGAAGTCTCCCAGACACTTAGATTGTGATCTCCTGATGCTGACCAGGACCCCAAGTTACCCGCCACAGACACTACAGCTCCAAACATGTCCGCCTCAGCAAGCGTTTGTCCCCGGCAAGGCCAAGGTTCCTCTTTAATGGTGTTCCAGAGGGGTGAGGGTAAGGGAGCACGGCACGGGGCCACAGCTGCACTCACCGCATCTTGTCGTACTCCTGGGAGGTGCTGGCCACGCGCTCATCCCCCACGTAGACCTCGCAGAAGGGCCTGCAGCCGCTCCTCTGCTTGCTGAACAGCGGAACGGGCGTCATGACCACGGCCCTCACCAGGATGGGCTTGCTGTGGGGCGTGATGGGCTCCTCTGCCACCATGTCGCACATGTACTCGATGTACCTGGGGGTAGATGTGCCGCGTCACCATGTGGTGTGGCCTGAGAGGACCACACAGCTGATTGTGTCTTTAGGAGTCTTTCATGCTAGAAATTTCCCTTGCAGCAATGTTTTACTTGCTCCTAATAAATCTGATGTTATAATTTTCATTTAATTACATGTGTGTGTATACATACATGTATTTTTAAGACAGCGTCTTAATGTTTTTAAATTTCTCATGATACTCCCAGTTTGATATTCATGGGTTATTTAGAAGTTGTTTAATTTTGAGGCCGGGCGCGGTGGCTCATGCCTGTAATCCTAGCACTTTGGGAGGACAAGGCAGGTGGGTTGCCTGAGGTCAGGAGTTTGAGACTAGCCTGGGCAACATGGTGAAACCCCATTTCTAATAAAAATACAAAAATTATCCGGGCATGGTGGTGTGCACCTATAATCCCAGCTACTCAGGAGGCCTAAGGCAGGAGAATTGCTTGAACCTGGGTGGTGGAGATTTAGAGTCTTCCAGATATCCTTCTGGTACTGATTTCTAGTTTTATTCCACCGTGGCCTGAGAGCATAGTTTGTCTGATTTCAAATTTTAAAAATTTGTTGAGGTGTCTTTATAGCCCAAAATCTGATCTTTCTTCTTGCATATTCCACGTGGATTAGAAAGAAATGTGTGTTTTTCTGTTGTTGGGTGGAGTGTCCTAGAACGCTCTACAGCTGTGTCAGCCTTCATGGCTGTTCAGTTCTTCTACACCCCTGCTGGTGGTCTGTCTACTTGTTCTGCGGATTACTGAGAGGAAAATGTTGAGGTCTACCCTACAACTGAGTTGTCTAGTTCTCCTTTCAATTTGATCAGTTTTTGCCTTATGGATGTTGAATGGAATCTGTTTTCTCTGAGCTTGGTGGCATAGCTCTGGCTTTCCCACGGCTGGCGTTCCCCTGGTGCCTCTGTGGTGCACACGTCCCCCGGTGTCTGCCTCCCACCTCGTGGCACCCATGCCCTGCAGCAGGCCCTCTCCTGGAGCTTGTGCGTGGCAGGCAGGTGACGTCACTTCTGTGGTGACGGTGCAGACCCCATCTTCCCAGCCATAGGCCACTGTGGTCCAGCTCAGTCAGCACGGAGCCAGGACAGCCGGTCCTTCAGCCACAACAAATAAATCCTGCTAATAGCCCGAGTGGCCAAGGAAGCAGATTCAGCAATGAAAGAGAAATCGGCTTTCTCAGAGTCAATGCAGCCAACACCCTGACCGGAGGAGAGGTCCCAGCTAAGCCTCAAGGTCCAGGGAGACCATGAGAGAACGGACGTGTGTGGTTCTAAGCCCGAGTGTGTTGTGGCGGGTCATGTAGCAATGACTAGTATGCTCTTCCCCCACCATCCTGTTCTGAACTCACCTCTGCCTCCGTGTTGAAAGGGGACCCCCTGCAGTGTATGGCTGAGCCGTGCATTTCTGTCCCATGTGACAAGCCTGTCTTTTAAACAAAACCACTCACGTTCAGCCTGAACACTGATGTGGCTGGATTAAAATCTACCATCTTGCTGGCTGTTTCCTATTTGTTTGATCTGTTCTCATTTTTTTTCTTCTTCTTTTTGCCTTCTCTTGGCAAGGTTTATGTCTTCGTTTTACTTCTTGTTGACTTCTTAAATACAACACCCAAGAAAAGCCCTTACTGGTTGTTCCAGGCTTTCTGACAAGAACCTTGTGGCTGACATCTTTCTTTTTGTACCTGACGCATCTTCTTCTGGCCGCCTCCAACACTTCCTCTGTGCTCGGTTTGTAGGAGTTCTGACCGGGATGTACCTGAGTGAGTTTTTATGTGTTTGTCTTGCTTTCATCCTGCTTGGTCACCTCTGAGCTTCTTGAACCTGGGGACTGGTATCTGTTACTCATTCTGGGAAATTCCCAGCCATGATTTCTTCACTGTTCCCGCTTCCCTCTTCCCTTTCTGGACTCCACGTGTGTGTGGCCCTGCCTGAGGTGGAGGCAGCTCTTGGATGCTTGTTCTACCCCCACCCCTGCTTTCTCTCTGTGATTCAGTTTCAGTGTCTCTTGCCCTGGCTCCAAAGGCCACTGACTCAGCCTTGGCGATGTCGAAGGCGTTCTCATTTCAGGGATTTCCATTTGTTTATTTCCTGGTTTTTCCATGGCTCTGATGAGTGGCCCACTGGACCATGCACCTGCCTGCCTTCTGCATGAGGGTCCTCTTTCCACGGCTCTGATGAGTGATCCACTGGCCCGCACACCCTGCGTGAGGGTCCTCTTTCCACAGCTGTGACGAGTGATACACCGGACCACGCACCCTGCATGAGGGTCCTCTTTCCACGGCTCTGAAGAGTGATCCACTGGATCCACGCACCCTGCATGAGGGTCCTCTTTCCACAGCTGTGATGAGTGGTCCACTGGATCCACGCACCCTGCATGAGTGTCCTCTTTCCACAGCTGTGATGAGTGGTACACTGGCCCGCGCACCCTGCATGAAGGTCCTCTTTCCACGGCTCTGATGAGTGATCCACTGGCCTGTGCACCCTGCATGAGGGCCCTCTTTCCATGACTCTGACGAGTGGCCCACTGGCCCGCGCACCCTGCATGAGGGTCCTCAGCACATCACAGTTACTTCAATTTCCCCAAGAGTCACAGGGTGCAGCTCTTTCATCTCCTCCATCTGAAGGCAGAAAAAAGGGTCTCGGCCAGGTCTGAGCCTCCCTCACAGTAGCTGTGTCCCCTTGCCCAGCCCTCACTCTCCCATCTGTCCTGTGGGTGCCCATGGAGACTGTGCCTTCCAGAGGGCAAGGATCCTTCCAGTCCTGTAACCCTGGAGGCTTCACTCGCCCACTGAGACACTTGGCCTCCACCGGTTGTACTCTTTCTGGCCTCCTTCTCTTCTGGGGTCTAGTTACGTCCACCCCAGACAGTGTACACACACACCTCTCCTTAGATTCTGGGCCAGAGATGTGGAAAGGCCATGAACTTGACGCTGGTCCGGCCACCTGCCCGGTGGGAGTGGCACTGCTCCTGCTCCTCCAAGGAAGGAGCTGCGGGATTTGGTGGGGTCACGGAAGCCCAGCCACACTTCACAGGGAAAGAGACCCCCTGGTTCTCAGATGCCCCCTGCTGAGCAGGCCCCACCGCACCTGGCCTGGGGGTGCCAACAGCTTTCAGCTCAATGTGTGGAGGGGTTCCCGACTTTGCTGGGGTCACAGAGAAGACACAGCTGGATGGGGCAGCCACGATCTCCTCCCCACAAGGCTGTGAGCAAACGAGGTGGGGCCCTCCTGGGGATCCACAGCAGCAGGATCGGCCTCCCGACCCTCGCCCCGTCCATAGGCTGTGCGCTCCGTCCAGACGGGATGAAGAATGGGGAGTCCCTCGAAGCTTGGGTATCTCCTTCCCTCCCGCCATGGTGGGGCCACGGGGCCGGCCTTTGCTCCTGGGCCGTCTACTCTTGGGGCCTCTGTGGTCCAGGTCAAGGCCTGCTCTTTCAGAGGCTGGGAGGCTGCTCCAGCCTCACCAGGTCCTCAGTGAGACCAAGGCCAAGGGAGGCTTTATGCTGGGGAGGACTCCTTGGCGTAGACACCTGCAGCCTCGAAAAACAGAGCCCTAAACACGCTGTGGCCGCACTCCCGTTTGAGAGACAGTCTCCTCCACGCGGCCAGGGAGAGTCTGCTGCGTGCTGAGGCGGACTGGCACGGAAGCCTGCATTTGGCAGGGCCCTAAACATGCCGCAGCCTCACTCGGGTCTGAGCAGCGTCAGGTGCTCCACACAGCACCTGTCTCAGGTGGTCCACACGGCATTTTCACATGCATTATCCACCAGAGCCCACCACAGAGGACTCCCGCAGGAGGGACAGAGCTGGGTCCCGAGAGGAGCCGCCCCTGCCCAGCCCAGCCCAGCGAGCATGGGCCCCACCAGGCTACATGTGGCATTTGCCAGAGAACCTCGCGTCCACCCAGAAACTAGGCAGGTGCTGCCCCACAGCAGTCAGGACCACCGCGGCTGAGGGCCCACCCTCTGTGGGTGGGCATAAACCCGGGGCCCAGCCGTGGCTCAGCGAGGCCGGGCCTGCCTTTCCCACCAGCGCCTGCAGCGGCACCGACTGGCCCTCCAGGAGACACCGCAGCAATGGCGGCTGTGCCACACGGGCCCACAGAGCTGTCCCCTGTCCCCGGGGGGCCACGCAGCACCTTTTGTGGGACGGCCAGATGCCTGGTGGGCAGCGCTTCATGCTGAACATGTACACGGCGGCCTCCGCGGTGCTGAAGAGACGGCAGAAGCACAGGAAGGAGCAGACAGCCACAGCAGACGCGGCTCTCCCGTCCTAGGACAGACAGACACGTCTCGCACATGCCTCGCACTCACGCAGGACAATGGCTGGCAGGGTCCTCAGCCATTCTACCTGCCCCATGGCCACAGGGACGCAGGGTTGTTCCTCTCTGAGGCTGGGACACGTTTAGGAAGCCACATAACATGCCTGCCAAGGCGAGAAAGGAGCCCAACAAAGACCCAAGGTTCCCTAACAAAGAGCAGGGCTGGGGCCGCTCTGACAGGCTCTGCTGGTGCCCGGTACCCCCGCGAGAGACCCCTCATGGAAACCTCAACTCCATCAACCATAGTGGCAGCTGCCACACCCTGGGAGGCTCAAGCACCACTAAGCTTTGCACTGCAGATGGGGAAACTGGAGGTGACTCTTAGGTGGCCACTGTGCAGGAGGGGAGGCGGGCTCCCTACACGGCGGAGTGGCCTCCACACAGGCGTGCAGGCCAAGGCCAGGCAGGGCCACATGGGGAGGGGAGGGCAGGGCAGGGCCATCTGGCATCTGTCCCCTCCACACCCAAAGACACCAAAGCACAGGGACTTTCTTCCGTGTCCCAGGGTGAAGAACAGGCCCCAGCTCATGACTGGCGCTCAGATGCCGTTGAACTATGCGTGAAATAATGAACTTTGATAAAAGACGGCGCCAGGGCGTGGCCCCGGAGCTCACCATGCAGTGCACGACGCAGACGTTCTTGTGGTCCTGCCGCAGCCAGGCGTGCATGTTCCTGCAGATGTTGTACAGGGTGTGCAGGTGCGGGGCCCGCCGCGCTGCCCAGCCACACTCGGAGACCTGTGGGGACAGGGCACGGTGGCACGGACGGCAGAGGAGCCCCGCCCCAGCCTTGGTCGGATCGGAGGGACAGCCTGCCTGCAGCGCAGGGGCCTCCGCCAGCTGGCGTCATAAAACAGGCATCCATCTGCACGAGCGCCTCTGCGGCACCTGAGCACCAGGGCTGCCACTGGCCTTGCAGGCGGAGCTTGGTCAGCTGTTCCTGGCTTTGGGTCCCCTTGCATACTGACAGGGGTCATGTCTGGAAGGAATGCTGCGGCCTCGAGCGCCCTCTGGCAGGCGGGAAGCAGTGAGGAGCTGGGGCCTCCAGGATTCCCGTCAAGCGGCGTCCTCAGAGCAACAGAGACCCCACCTTGCTTCCTCCTGCTCCACACTCTGCAGTCCCTCAGGAGACCTCCGGCTGCCCCCATCACGGCCGCACCCTGGCCAAAGCCCTCAGCTACGCCCCTGCACTGGAACAGGAGGAAGCTGCCACAGCGGCACCAAGACAAAGCCTGTGGCCACACACCCGGTTGTGGAACCTGGAAGGCCGGTAGGTCCTGGGGGACAGGTTGTAGACGGCATAGTGCCCCGGGTGCTTGGAGTCCAGGAACAACCGCACGTCTTCGATGTTGTTTTTGAGTGCTGACTCCACACCTTCTGCCGGGAACGACATCACTGAAACAAGCAGGCCTGCGTCAGCCGCCATCCCCGGGAGACGTGCACCTTGTGGCCAGGCTGCCGCTGAGGCCTCACTGCTCCTCACGCTCCCAGGCAAGCACAGCCTCCAGCAGTTCCACCAGCCACTGCCCACACACCTGGCCCCCTCACCCTCCGCAGACTCCCGGCCTGGGTGGACCCAGGAGCACGGACCCAGCCACACGCCCGCCAGCCGGTGGCTGGGACTTCCTGAGACAGCTTTCTGACACGTGCCCGGTCTCCAGGAGCTGGGATGAGTGACTGGGGTGCCTGGTGCACAGAGGCCCTGGTTTTCCATGGACACGGCCTTATGTTGTTCCTAGCATGACCTCAGGGAGCCATAGGAGGCACCAGGCTGGGGCTGACCCTGTCCACTGCTGCGCCTGGAGGCGCTGGGCACAGGCCGTCCCTGTGCTGGAGCAGAGGCACCTGTGCCCTGACACACAGCAGGGACTCACTGGGCACACAGGGCGCGTCCCACAGCCTCACGTGCACACGTACCTGCAATTCTGGACGTGATGTAAGATATGTCCAGGTCACCCTTTGCATAACTGGAATTAAAAAGAAAACTTGATTATGACAAGAAACACTCCACAGTTAAGTCACAGGGCTGAAGCCAGAGCCCGAGGCCTGAAGAAGCGATGGGGCTCTCACTGTGGAGGCTGCATCCCATGAGGAACGTGCGTGTGCACAGGCATGCGGGCAGGTTCCCGGGTGTGTGTGAGCCGTGGAGCTGACCCCTACATCAGAAGAGGATGGAAACGACAGCCTGCAGGTGGTGGAGGTGTGGACGAGCCAGGAGAGACGTCCGCTGTCTAACTGCCCCTTCCCCTGCGCTCTCCAGGGAGGGATGGCAACACCAGTAGAAGGTGAAGGACGGAGAGCAGGGGTCCCTTGCACGATGGTCACGGGTCATGCCAGGCTCTAGGCACTGCCCAGGCCTGGTGGTTGCAGCAGTGGGACGCCAACAGACGCTACTGGAGGCAGAGAGGCCCCCCTACCCTGAGTGCCTAGAAGCCCCCTGCTGTGGCCACAGGCAACTCTCTACAGACCAACTGTCCCCCACACTAGGTCCATGGAACCGGTAACACAGAGATCAAAACCCTCAATAACTCTGTAAGGACCCTGACAGGTTTATCCCACAATTCACTGGAAGAAGCAGCTGTGCAAGAACAGCCAAGCCAATCCTGTGAGGGAAGGAGCAGAAGGCAGCCTCCCTCCCAGGGCAGAGTGGGTCGGAAGCTGCGGGGACCAGAAAGGCTGGGCTAGGAGCAACCTCAGCTAGGCACACCGCAGAGGGGCCGTCCTCATCAGAGGAAAGCTTGGAAAAAGGTCCAGAGAGATGAATGACCCAAATACACACGACCAAACCATTACCTGAAAGTGACTGTGCATTCAAATATTTTAAAAACTGTCCAAACCCACAGAGCAGGGCCTGACTTAGGACGTGGGTCTTCCATGCATTCAAACATTTTAAAAGCTGTCTAAACCCACAAAGCAGGTGCTGACTTAGGATGTGGGTCTTCCAAAGCAACACGGGAAGACCGGGAGGCACGGTGAGCCTGACGCTCGGCCACTTTTGCAGCACAGGACACTGGGCAAGAGACAAACAGGCCACACGAAGCATGGCTACTAGACCCATAATCTAATCACCAGCAGGAAAACAAAAATAAGGGCCAGGTGCGGTGGCTCACGCCTGTAATCCCAACACTTCGGGAGGCCGAAGCGGGGAGATCACCTGTCGGGAGTTTGAGACTAGCCTGGCCAACATGGTGAAATCCGCACAGATCCTGTACCACGGGTGGCAGCGGCAACCAGAGCGAGCTGACACGCCTTAAGCAAAGGTGGGCATTCAGTGCCACAGGATCCACGCACATCTCACCCACCCCAGCAGCCCTGCGGGGGGCCCATGCACCTGGCTGTGTTGGCCTCAGGCATGTGTACCGGGGTGTGTGTGTGTTAGGGCTCCCCTGGACGCTGACAGGACAGAAACAGGACAGAAACCAGGGCCCAGGCCCCGACGCCCCAGCTTCCAGCACACCAAGCACTAGGGCAGCCAGGGGTTCGCGGCCATCCAGGTCCTGACTCCCGGGCTTCTCCTTGGGGAGAGCCAGACACACAAATTAACTCACTGTCCTTTTTTTTTTTTTTTTTTTTTTTAAATTGAGGCAGGGTCTTGCTCACTCCAGGCTGGAGTGCACTGGCACAACCACAGCTCACTGCAGCCTCAACCTCCTGGGCTCAAGCCATCCTCCCACCTCAGCCCGCAGTGTAGGTGGGACCACAGTGGCACGCCACCTTGCCCAGCTAGTTTTTTTATTTTTGTAGAGACAGGGTCTTGCTATGTTGTCCAGGCTGGTCTCAAACTCCTATCTTCAAGTGATCCTCCCTCCTCGGCCTCCCAAAGTGCTGGGATTACATGGGCCACCGTGCCAAGCCATCTTTTGAGCCTCCAGGCCCAGCCAGAACACACTGTGGCTTCTAAGTCAACTTTACAAACACAAGTTTATGCAGCTTCATCTGCCTCAAGCACGTGGCGTGAACAGAAGGCAGATCAAAACAGCAGAGCTGCCCTCAGCTAGCACCTGGGGGTGTGGGGAGAGTTCCCACCATCCCCTAATAAGCAGCAGCTGGCTGTGCCTGAGTGCCGTGAAAGCAGCACCCACTCAAGCCAAACTGCGTCCTCCTAGGGCCTGGAACCCACGGGTCCCAGCAGAGCCATGTCTAGGACCAGCCCCTGCAGCCTTAGGCTTCTGGCAGACAGCAGCTCCCACCATCCCCACAGCTGCTGGGGAGGGAGCGTGGCCTGGAGTCCCCCAAGGAGGACCCTGGAGCTGTGCCCGGTGCCCTGGACACCCCACATGCTTCCTCCCTCTGCTGACTCCGCTCTGCCTGTCCCCACAATGCACTGTGGCCAAGGAGACCATGAGTCTTCTGGGGAACCAGCCAGTCTGGGGTGCTTTGGGGCCCGACATCCATCCCTTTCTACTGACACTGAAAGTGAATGTTCCTGGTGACTTTCGCATATGGCTTTGCTGCTACATCCTCTCTGTCCGTTTCCACTCTGATCCCAACATCACTATCACCAAGATGATGCTGGAGAATCGCTCATCCCCGTGGGTCCGTGGCTGGCCCCGCGGGCACTCCACACGCAGTGCCACCCGTCAGGACCCTGCAGGAGCCACAGTCCTGGGCCCAGTGGGCAGTGCGCTGGGACCAGACAGAGCTGCCTCTGATCTTCCATCAGTCACAACTCAGGCAGGAGACGTCACAGAGGAGGCGCCCAGAGGTGTGAGCGAGCTCATGCCCTGCTCTGGGGACGGCCCACTAAGAACAAGTTTCTCTCCGTAAAAAGCTGCACAGGGACAAGGCACACAGGTAATGGAACCACACACCCAAACATGCAGCACACACAGAGGCACACAGCTCACACACACAGGCCCTCACACAGCACTCCTACACATGCTTACACATGCACGCAGCTCACACAGGCACCTGCACACACGTGTACACATGCATGTAGCTCACAGGCACTCGCGCACATGCATACACGTGCATGCGGCTCACACAGGTACTCGCACACATGCGTACACGTGCATGCGGCTCACACAGGTACTCGCACACATGCATACACGTGCATGCGGCTCACACAGGTACTCGCACACATGCATACATGTGCATGCGGCTCACACAGGTACTCGCACACATGCATACACGTGCAGGCGGCTCACTCACAGGCACTCGCGCACATGCGTACACGTGCAGGCGGATCACACAGGTACTCGCACACATGCGTACACGTGCATGTGGCTCACACAGGTACTCGCGCACATGCATACACGTGCATGCGGCTCACACAGGTACTCGCACACATGCATACACGTGCAGGCGGCTCACACACTCACAGGCACTCGCGCACACGCGTACACGTGCATGCGGCTCACACAGGCACTCGCGCACATGCTTACACGTGCAGGCGGCTCACTCACAGGCACTCGCGCACATGCGTACACGTGCAGGCGGCTCACTCACAGGCACTCGCACACATGCGTACACGTGCATGCGGCTCACACAGGTACTCGCACACATGCGTACACGTGCAGGCGGCTCACTCACAGGCACTCGCACACATGCGTACACGTGCAGGCGGCTCACTCACAGGCACTCGCGCACATGCGTACACATGCAGGCGGCTCACTCACAGGCACTCGCGCACATGCTTACACGTGCAGGCGGCTCACACACAGGCACTCGTGCACATGCGTACACGTGCAGGCGGCTCACTCACAGGCACTCGCGCACATGCGTACACGTGCAGGCGGCTCACTCACAGGCACTCGCGCACATGCTTACACGTGCAGGCGGCTCACTCACAGGCACTCGCACACATGCGTACATGTGCATGCGGCTCACACAGGTACTCGCACACATGCGTACACGTGTAGGCGGCTCACTCACAGGCACTCGCACACATGCGTACACGTGCAGGTGGCTCACTCACAGGCACTCGCGCACATGCGTACACGTGCATGCGGCTCACACAGGTACTCGCACACATGCGTACACGTGCAGGCGGCTCACTCACAGGCACTCGCACACATGCGTACACGTGCATGCGGCTCACACAGGTACTCGCACACATGCGTACACGTGCAGGCGGCTCACAGGCACTCGCACACATGTGTACACGTGCAGGTGGCTCACTCACAGGCACTCGCGCACATGCGTACACGTGCAGGTGGCTCACACAGGCACTCGCACACATGCGTACACGTGCAGGTGGCTCACGCGCTCACAGGCACTCGCACACATGCGTACACGTGCAGGTGGCTCACTCACAGGCACTCGCGCACATGCGTACACGTGCAGGTGGCTCACACAGGCACTCGCACACATGCGTACACGTGCAGGTGGCTCACGCGCTCACAGGCACTCACACATGCGTACACGTGCAGGTGGCTCACTCACAGGCACTCGCGCACATGCGTACACGTGCAGGTGGCTCAAACAGGCACTCGCACACATGCGTACACGTGCAGGTGGCTCACACAGGCACTCGCACACATGCGTACATGTGCAGGTGGCTCACGTGCTCACAGGCACTCGCACACATGCGTACACGTGCAGGTGGCTCACTCACAGGCACTCGCGCACATGCGTACACGTGCAGGTGGCTCACACAGGCACTCGCACACATGCGTACACGTGCAGGTGGCTCACGCGCTCACAGGCACTCGCACACATGCGTACACGTGCAGGTGGCTCAATCACAGGCACTCGCACACATGCGTACACGTGCACGCGGCTCACACGCTCACAGGCACTCGCACACATGCGTACACGTGCACGTGGCTCACACGCTCACAGGCACTCGCACACATGCGTACACGTGCAGGTGGCTCACACACAGGCACTCGCACACATGCGTACACGTGCAGGTGGCTCACTCACAGGCACTCACACACATGCGTACACGTGCAGGTGGCTCACACAGGCACTCGCACACATGCGTACACGTGCAGGTGGCTCACACACTCACAGGCACTCGCACACATGCGTACACGTGCAGGTGGCTCACGCGTTCACAGGCACTCGCACACATGCGTACACGTGCAGGTGGCTCACGCGCTCACAGGCACTCGCACACATGCGTACACGTGCAGGTGGCTCACACAGGCACTCGCGCACATGCGTACACGTGCAGGTGGCTCACGCGCTCACAGGCACTCGCACACATTCGTACACGTGCAGGTGGCTCACACAGGCACTCGCACACATGCGTACACGTGCAGGCGGCTCGCGCTCACAGGCACTCGCACACATGCGTACACGTGCAGGCGGCTCACGCGCTCACAGGCACTCGCGCACATGCGTACACGTGCAGGCGGCTCACGCGCTCACAGGCACTCGCGCACATGCGTACACGTGCAGGCGGCTCACGCGCTCACAGGCACTCGCGCACATGCGTACACGTGCAGGCGGCTCACGCGCTCACAGGCACTCGCGCACATGCGTACACGTGCAGGCGGCTCACGCGCTCACAGGCACTCGCGCACATGCGTACACGTGCAGGCGGCTCACGCGCTCACAGGCACTCGCGCACATGCGTACACGTGCAGGCGGCTCACGCGCTCACAGGCACTCGCGCACATGCGTACACGTGCAGGCGGCTCGCGCGCTCACAGGCACTCGCGCACATGCGTACACGTGCAGGCGGCTCGCGCTCACAGGCACTCGCGCACATGCGTACACGTGCACGCGGCTCACGCGCTCACAGGCACTCGCGCACATGTGTACACGTGCACGCGGCTCACGCGCTCACAGGCACTCGCGCACATGCGTACACGTGCACGCGGCTCACTCACAGGCACTCGCGCACATGCATACACGTGCACGCGGCTCACTCACAGGCACTCGTGCACATGCGTACACGTGCAGGTGGCTCACTCACAGGCACTCGCGCACATGCGTACACGTGCAGGTGGCTCACACACTCACAGGCACTCGCGCACATGCGTACACGTGCAGGCGGCTCACGCGCTCACAGGCACTCGCGCACATGCGTACACGTGCACGCGGCTCACACAGGCACTCGCACACATGCGTACACGTGCAGGCGGCTCACACAGGCACTCGCACACATGCGTACACGTGCAGGCGGCTCACACACTCACAGGCACTCGCGCATATGCGTACACGTGCAGGCGGCTCACACAGGCACTCGCGCACATGCGTACACGTGCACGCGGCTCACACACTCACAGGCACTCGCACACATGCGTACACGTGCACGCGGCTCACACAGGCACTCGCACACATGCGTACACATGCAGGTGGCTCACACACTCACAGGCACTCGCACACATGCGTACACGTGCAGGCGGCTCACGCGCTCACAGGCACTCGCGCACATGCGTACACGTGCACGCGGCTCACACAGGCACTCGCACACATGCGTACACGTGCAGGCGGCTCACACAGGCACTCGCACACATGCGTACACGTGCAGGCGGCTCACACACTCACAGGCACTCGCGCATATGCGTACACGTGCAGGCGGCTCACACAGGCACTCGCGCACATGCGTACACGTGCACGCGGCTCACACACTCACAGGCACTCGCACACATGCGTACACGTGCACGCGGCTCACACAGGCACTCGCACACATGCGTACACATGCAGGTGGCTCACACACTCACAGGCACTCGCACACATGCGTACACGTGCAGGCGGCTCACACACTCACAGGCACTCGCGCATATGCGTACACGTGCAGGCGGCTCACACAGGCACTCGCGCACATGCGTACACGTGCACGCGGCTCACACACTCACAGGCACTTGCACACATGCGTACACGTGCACGCGGCTCACACAGGCACTCGCACACATGCGTACACATGCAGGTGGCTCACACACTCACAGGCACTCGCACACATGCGTACACGTGCAGGCGGCTCACACACTCACAGGCACTCGCGCACATGCGTACACGTGCAGGCGGCTCACACAGGCACTCGCACACATGCGTACACGTGCACGCAGCTCACACACTCACAGGCACTCGCACACATGCGTACACGTACAGGTGGCTCACACACACTCATGATGCCTTTGAGCTGGTGCGACCACCGGGCCAGATGAGCAGTGCAGCATGCTCCCGGGCACCCAGCTCCTCCAGAAGAGCCAGCACGTGGACCCCGCAACGCAGAGGGGCCGCACTCTGGAACATTCCCAGTGCTCTGTGAGCAGAGGCTGCCGGGCCTGTGGGACGATGTCAGGGGCCACTCCCGCACAGACGCGCCCTTGGACAGCCCACCCAGAGGGAGACTTTCTCCCACCACAGGCTGGGACCCACCTGGCCTAAGTCTGAGTAACTAGGGCTTTAACTCAGGGGACTGGCTCAGTGAGGCGCCACCACAGCTGTTTCATCCAGTTTACACCAAAGAGTCCCGGGAACAACCCAGGAAGGCCCCAGAGTGAGGGGCGTCATCACAGCAAGGGAGGGGCGGGCACAGGCGTCTCCCCAGCAGGGCCTTGCCCCCCGGGCAGTCAATAGAAAGGGATCTGCCCGGCTCTGTGGGGTGCTGGGCTCATTCCGACTCCCTGGGAGAAGCGGGTGACGCTGTCCCACTGCCTCAGGGGCGCCTGTGGGGCCTGATGACCAGCTGTTCCACCGCGGCCAGGGAGCAAGCGCCGGGGCTGCAGCCTGGAACGAGCACACGGCTGGTCCAGGGCTCTGGAGCCTCACACTCACTTAGCGACGGACTGTATGACCTTGGAGGAGGTGTCCTTGAGGTTGGTGAAGAGCCGCTCCGTCCCACCCCGCAGAATGTCCAGGAAGCCGCTGTAGGGCTGGTCGTACTCCGCCAGGGCCAGGCCTGCAGGGAGACACAGTCTCAGCAGCCCACAGGCGCTCGGTCCCACCTCCCCAGGCGCGGGTTGCTGGCTGGGCCCAGGCAGCGGGAGCAGGGAGCAGGTGGTATGGCCAGGCCCCCAACCCACACGTACCCAGCAGCAAGCCAGGCCTCAGCACTGGCAGGTCTGACCCTGTCCTCAGCCTTTCCAGAGACCCAGAAAGTGGCCAATCTGGGTGTGGAAGGGCTATGCGGCCGCCTGAGCACAGCTGGGGCTGGGACTCTGTCTGCAGGGATAGGCCAGCCTCACGGCCACAGCTTCAGGCCACCATAACCCTAGACATGAAGGTAGAGTGGTGGACCCTGGCAGCACTGAGCAGACGGGGCACTGCAGAACCCAGTAGCTCGAGGACTCACCCTTCCTCTGGCCAGCAGAGACATAGCCGGCCACCACACCTGCATGTGTAGGACCCACACTGCATGGACCGGGGTGCCCCAGACATGGAGCTGAGCTCCTCCCTAGGAAGCAGAGCTGAAGGACCCAGGCGAAACCTCCCACACCCCAGTGGGGATGGGGGGCAAGGTCGGAAGGGGTCAGGGCCAAGCAGAGCTGCATAACCAGCTGCTGCCTGTCAGGGCCACGTCCTCAATGGCCCAGAACCTTCCGGAGTGCTCACAGCACAGAGTCCCAAGAGCATGCACCATCTGTCTCCAGGGCCCTCTCCTCTCCTCACCAGCTGAGGGCCCTCCAGGGACACCCAGGCCCATCACAGGTGCCCACTCCTCACGTGGCAGAAGGGACCACCTCACATTAGTGGCAGAACTATCTCCCCACCGCCCTCCGCCGTCCAATGTCTGCCCCTGCACTCCAGCCTCAGGGTCGCTGCTGCAGTGAAGGGTTCACCTTGCCCACAGCAGGCCTGGCCCTTCATCCCCAGTGCCTGGGAAGGAACCAGGGATGCCCCCTCCATCCCCAAAAGGGGTGTCTGTTTCCTTGGGGCCTTGGGCTGTGCCAGACACTACAACGTGATCTATGCTGGGGTCTTGGCCATGTGTAGGCTGCCTCCCACAGAACCCCTGAGCGAGGCCGCCTGGAAGCTTGGGCCCCGTCTCCTGGGCTCTGCCCTGGAGCCTCTTCCCTTGGTTGGCTTTAGTCTGAATCCCGTCCCCCTTCTGAACTGCACCAAGACACCAGCTCTGCTGAGCCCTGTGAGCCCCAGCGAACTGCCGAACCCGAGGGCGCGCTGAGGGACCCCGACCTCACAGTTGTCTCCGGTGGGAGGAGAGGCCCGGGAGAGAAGGACCCCAGACTCCGTCCCAATGTGCCGTGGGTGCCTGGGGCACAGCAGGAGCGAGGGATGGGTGGTGGGCGCAGGACGGGACACTCACCTCCACTGTAGCCACTGCCAGCGGGGCCCACAAGAGGGGGTGGCCCTCGGGACAGCACGGTGCTCCCATAACCTCCATTCTGCTCCAGAAGCTGTGACGATGAAAGTGCAGAGGTCAGTTCTCTGAACTCCCACGTCGGGGAGAGGCATGGCACGGGTGCCCTCAGAGCTCATCCTTCTGCTCCCTGATCTACGACACAGTGCAAGGGAGGAACTTCCCACAGGCTAAAGCATCAGCTGGAACTCAACAAACAAAACCACGCATGCAGCCCTCATCCCCTCACCCCGCGGCCTGTCTTGGGTGCTCAGCGCTCTAGCCCAGCTTTTCAGACTCTTGGGCTGCAGATTCTGTTCCTTTTCCTTTTCTCTCTCTTCTCAGTCTGTTCAACCATCTTTTTTTTTTTGGTAGAGACGGAGTCTCGCTCTGTGACCCAGGCTGGAGAGCTGTGGGCGCTATCTCGGCTCACTGCAACCTCCACTTCATGAGTTCAAGCAATTCTCCTGCCTCATTCTCCCGAGTAGCTGAGACTACCGGCATGCACAACCACGCCCAGCTAATTTGTTTTGTATTTTAGTAGACATGGGGTTTCACCATGTTGCCCAGGCTGGTCTCGAACTCCTGAGCTCAGGCAATCTGCCTGCCTTGGCTTCCCAAAGTGCTAGGATTACAGGGGTGAGCCACCGCACCAAGCTTTTTTTTTTTTTTGAAACGGAGTCTCACTCTGTCACCCAGGTTGGAGTGCAGTGGTATGATCTCGGCTCACTGCAGCCTCCGCCTCCCATGCCCAAACGTTCTATCGCTTCAGGTCCTGGGTTCTGGGGGCCACCCCGTGAGGCTCACTACCTCTTGGGGGCAGTATTTTATCTCACTGTGAGCTCAGCTCCATCGTGGACTGTGTTTTCTGGGGTAGTCGGTTGGCCTAAGCAGGGGTCTAACATTTGTCCCCGTGGGGTCCCGTCCTAGAAGCACTCAGATCAGAAGCACTGAGGGCCCCGCCCCATCACTAGCGGCCCGAGTCTACCCATCTGCCCAGCGGCACCTCCTCCCGCCCCCTCAGGAATCCCTCCAGCGCACTCGAGGGTGCAAGAGGCCACACCTCCCTGTGAGCCACTGTCCTCTGTGACCTCCGGGGGCGTGGCCAGGTGTTTTCTGGGAAGAGCCACCGAGCCAGGGGATGAGAGGCCCAGGCTGCTGAAGAGCGGGACCCCCAAGAGTGATCCCTTCCCGCTGCTCTCTGACACCCCCAGGGAAGCTTGCTGAGAGGCCACCAGTGACATCAACTCTCCCGCCTCAGAGTGCCCCACACCTCAAAACGCTTCCCGCACCCGACATCAGGGCTCCCTCCGCCGGTGCGCCCACCACAGTGGCCGCCAGGGAGGGGACCACAGCCTCCCCGTCTGCACTGGGCTTCCCAGCACTCCCCTGCTCCCAGGTCTCCATACCCAAGTGGCCCCCAAGGAACTGCAAACCCTCCACTCAGCCCAAATCTTCCTCCTCCCACAGGGTCCTGTCCTCAGCCAGAGACTCCAGGCAGCAGCTCTGACCTTCCCTCCCCACGCTCCACACCCACCGCCGAGGTCAGCTCCACCGCAGTGGCCTTGGAGGTTCTGGCTCCAGCTACCAGGGAGTGGAAACGACCCAAGGGCTGAAAAGGGGACAAAAAGCAGGAGCCAATAGTGCTAGGTCCTTGGACGCGGACCCCTGCAAGGGCCGCCGAGGGTCCCTGCGTGTCCTGACTGGACCCTGAGCTGGGATACCCAGTGGCCTGCCTGCTCCCCGTGCATGGGGGCCGGGCCGCGTGTCTGCTCTGCCTCAAGGATCTGGTGATGGAGATGGTACACCCTGTCCATGGCTGGGTCAAAAAAGACTTTCATGAAAGCATCTTCCAGCTAACACGTGCTGCTGCCTCCCAGGCCTCACACTTCCACAAAGCACGCAGCCCCGTGGGCCTCAGTCTCCCAGCCCCCAGGCCCTGATGCTGCCGGCAGCCACCGGTACCTGGGAGCGGTCCCTGGCCAGGCACAGCCTTGACACCACTGCAACCAGGACGCCCAGAGCTGAGCTGAGGGCCAGAAACATAGATGCAGGAGCAACTCACGCCACTCCAGGACGCCCAGAGCTGAGGGCCAGAGACACAGACGCAGGAGCAACTCACGCCACTCCAGGACGCCCAGAGCTGAGGGCCAGCTGAGCTGGCCTAGACACTAAACCCGAGAAACAGAGACACAGGAGCAATTCATGCCACCCTGTCAGGGGAAGAATCCAGAAAGGCGCCCACAGAACTCAAGGAGGCCAGAAGAGCATGTGCAGAGTGTGAAGACCTTGGCAATGGCCCCAGCGTGCCCCCAGGGTCTCGGCCCTGGACTAAGGTGGTGCCCCTGCCCATGCAGGAGGGCCCTCAAGAGCCTGTGGCTCCACACTGAGGAGGGCAGGGACCCCCAGGATGCAGGGTCTGGATGAAGCAGCATAGCCACGTGCCACCCTCCCCTCTGTGATAGGAGACTTGGGGTTCACGTGTGCCTCCCTCCCTTCTGTAGGGGGATTGGGGGCTCAGGTGTGCCTCCCTCCCCTCTGTGATAGGAGACTTGGGGTTCACGTGTGCCTCCCTCCCATCTGTGGGGGGATTTGGGACTCACGTGTGCCTCCCTCCCCTCTGTGGGGGATTTGGGGCTCACGTGTGCCTCCCTCCCCTCTGTGGGGGATTTGGGGTTCACGTGTGCCTCCCTCCCCTGTGGGGGGATTTGGGACTCACGTGTGCCTCCCTCCCCTCTGCGGGGGATTTGGGGCTCACGTGTGCCTCCCTCCCCTCTGCGGGGGATTTGGGGCTCACGTTTGCCTCCCTCACCTCTGTGATGGGAGACTTGGGGTTCACGTTGCGGGCGGCCGCGATCTCCTGCAGCTGGTGCACCACCTCGGCGATGGACAGCCGCTCCTCCGGGTTCACCTGCAGCATGGCGCCTGCGGCAGAAGCACAGCGCGCTCGGCCCCACGGTTCCCCAGACGGGTCGGCACCCCCTGCCCTGGCAGAGGTCACAGACCACCAGAGGCCACTCCCTCTATACACATCAGGGACATCAGAAGCAAGGAGGGAGCGGCAAAGGGAAGAGCAAAAACCAAACAAAATGATCAAAAACCACCACTCAGAGCACCGCAATTTCACCAGTGGGGTGGGCGGCAGGGGAGCTGTGGGGAAACCACCCGCAGGGACATTGTCAAAACCACGGTGACGGGCGGGAGTGGGGCTGGGGGAGCAGTGCCCCAGGCTGCGCGGGGTCTCCAGAAGCACGCGGGGTCTGTGCTCCAGGGTCCCGCCCCACGCACGCACCCCAGCGGGACTTACGGATGAGGCTGTGGAAGACCGTGTACTGCGTGTCCTGCGGGGGAATCGAGTACTTCCCATTGACTATTCGAAGTTTCGCTCCATCCTCAAAAGGGTGCTGCCGGAAGCACAGCAGGTACAAGATGCAGCCCAGGGCCTGTGGGGAGAGCACGGGTGACGCCCGGGCCTGTGGGAAGTGCAGGGGTGACGCCCCGGCCTGAGGGGAGTGCAGGGGTGACGCCCACGCCCATGGGGAGTGCAGCGGTGACACCTGGGCCTGTGGGGAGTGCAGGGGTGATGCCTGGGCCCGCAGGGAACGCAAGGGTGACATTGGGGCTATAGGGAGCGCAGGGGTGACACCTGGGCCTGCAGGGAGTGCAGGGGGGACGTTGGGGCCATGGGGAGAGCAGGGGTGACACCTGGGAACTCGGGGAGTGCAGGGGTGACGTTGGGGCCATGGGGAGAGCACGGGTGACACCTGGGAACTCAGGGAGTGCAGGGGTGACGCCTGGGCCCATGGGGAGAGCAGGGGTGACGCCCGGGAACTCAGGGAGTGCAGGGGTGACACTGGGGTCCACAGGGAGCACAGGGCTAATGCCTGGGAACTTGGGGAGTACAGGGGTGACACCGGGGCCCATGGGGAGTGCAGGGGTGATGCCTGGGAACTTGGGGAGTTGCAGGGGTGACACTGGGGCCGGCGGGGAACGCAGGGGTGACGTCGGGGCCGTGGGGAGTGCCGGCTGATGCCTGGGTCTGCGGGGAGAGCAGGGGTGACGCCCGGGCCCACGGGGACAAGGGTGTGGGAAGAGCACCGCAGCCATGGAGACTGGCTGAGGGTGGCCCCTTCCTTGGGATCCTGGGAGTATAGTCCATGGCGACACAAACATCACGTGACTGTGTGGAGCTGGCAGCGCTTCCCACGGCATGGGGAGGCCTGGATGCTCCACCTTTATTCAGCACAAAGAACCGTCCAGGTGGCAGTGTTAAACGGACTCCAGGTTTTCAAGATTAAAAGGTTCCGTTCAGGCTGGGCGCAGTGGCTCACGCCTGTAATCCCAGCACTTTGGGAGGCCGAGGCGGGTGGATGACAAGGTCAGGAGTTAAAGACCAGCCTGGCCAACATGGTGAAATCCTGTCTTTACTAAAAATACAAAATTAGCCAGCCGTGGTGGTGGGTGCCTGTAATCCCAGCTACTCAGGAGGCTAAGGCAGAGAATCGTTTGAACCCGGGAGGCGGAGGTTGCAGTGAGCCAAGATTGTGCCACTGCACTCCAGCCTAGCAACAGAACGAGACTCTGTCTCAAACAAACAAACCAACAAAAAGGTTCCTTTCAAAATTCAGGGGTTCCCACACTCCCTGAGGATCTATGGGCTGGTGGGACCAGCACAGACCCTGCTGTGTGCTACGCGAGGGGCAGGTGCCTGTCCTGTCCTTGGCAACAGCAGAGCCCCACTTTTCAGATCTGACCCCACACAGAGTGTAAGGCACAGGGCAGAAGCTGCAGGAAGCAGCCTCCTCAGTCCGCTCAGGATTTTCCCAGAACTGGCCTCGAATAATCTGCGACTTCTCATCAGTCACCCAGTTATGTGAGCCCAGAGGAGGGATTGGGGATGACTTCGGCATCAGGATCTTATCCAGTCAAGAATAAGAGCTCACACCGAGTCCCCAGGCTGGGCAAGAGCCAGCCAGGAGTGTCCTCGTGCGGGATGTGCAGACGGCCAGTCACTGGGGCGGGCCGAGAACACAGGCAAGGACCACGTACACAGCCCCATCCTTCCACACTCCTCAAGGGACATAGGGACTCAGTCTGCGGCCCCACGGGCTGTCTGTGTGCAGCCCATGTGCTGCGGCTGATGGCATGGCTGTCCCGGTCCTTAGGCAGATACACCATGGAGGGCCAACTGCCGCATCTGGCGGCTGAATGACAGGGTGAGGGGATGTCAAAGGAACCACAAGGCAGGACGCCTTCCACACACGGTCACCCTCAGTCAACGGGGACATGGCCTTGGAGAGGTGCAGGGAAGAGGAAGGAGACACCACAGGAGACACGCAGGAGACACCACAGCCTTCAGGCTCAGCCCTCACTCTGGCCTGGTTCTGAGCAGGGGAGCTGAGCACACCAAGGCTGGGGTGTGGCAGGGATGCTCCTGGGTCAAGGCACTCAGGACCAGACGCACAAATGGGGCTGAGGGAAGCCTCAGGCGGACCCAGCCACGCAGGCTCTGGGCCAACCCAGCTGCACAGGACGCCCCCGACTGCTACTCGATTCATCCCCATTAGAAGAAGTCAAGGTTGGGCCGGTCGCGATGGCTCACGCCTGTAATCCCAGCACTTTGGGAGGCTGAGGCAGGTGGATTGCTTGAGCTCAGGAGTTCGAGACCAGCCTGGGCAACATGGTGAGACCACACCTTCTACCAAAACCACGAAATAATAGCCGGGCATGGTGTGCACCTGTGGTCCCAGCTACTCAGGAGGCTAAGGTGGGAGGATCCCTTGAGCCCAGGGGCCGGAGGTTGCAGTGAGCCTGAGCAGAGGTCGCACCACCGCACTCCAGCCTGGGCGACAGAGAAAGACCGTCTCCAAAAACAAAAATAGTAGTAGTCATGGTGATCCTTAAGGAAAGGAAAAAGAAAAGGGGAGTGGAGGAGAAGAGAGGGCTGAGGAGGCAGGCCGGTTCGGAGTGGCAGGTGCCCAGCCCATGCTGCCTGGGGTTGAGTAGGGCGCACAGAGTCAGGCACTGCCACTGAGAGGCGCCGGACCTCACCCAGATATCCTGCTTCTCGCCGATCGGGAAGTTGGAATACAAGTCTATGATTTCTGGCGTTCTATACATTGGTGTCGTATTCCTCGTGATCTGAAAAAACACAAACATTTCAAAGGAAAAGTTGCACCCCACAAACAGTATTTTTTCTGTTGCATCACTTTCGTGCAGCTTTCCAAATGCACAGCAGACTGAGGAGCAGCCTGCCCCGCACACTGTGCTCCGGGATGACCGCAGGCCAGTCAGCCCCATGTACCAGCTCCTCTGTCATCTTCAGCCTCAGCGCGCTCCTTACGATGAGGACTGAGTCATTCACCTCCTGCAATCTCCTACGGCCTCCCGTGCTTCACGGCACGTCGGAACCAATGCACTGACCTGTTGCGCACCGAATCCGCTTGCTGAGAAGGGTGTCTCACCTGGCACAAGGGTCCCGCTCCAGAGTGGCTGCACCCAGAGCAGCTTCTGTGACGCCCAGAGCCCCAGGGTACACGAAAGGCTGTGGAAGGAGGAAGCTGCCCACCAAGTTCACCCCACTGGTTCAAGGTTAACAAGGGAGAGCCTCACAAACATACGGAGGCACTTGTGAGAGGCAGAGGCTGGGCCGCAGAGCTGTGAGGAGAGAATGAATCTCTGTGCACGGCAGACACACAAACTCCACCCTCAGCTGCAGATTCGCAGGAGAGCAGTGGGCAAGTGGGCTCTGCAGTTATACAGCAGGACAGCCCATGGCCTTGGGCAGGCCACAGTTTCTTAAAGGGAACGGGAAAATGAGAGCTGATGGAAAGCAGGATAAAGCGCCCTCCACTGGAAGACCTGCTTTTCAGGAATGACCTCCCTCAGGCCGAACAGTCAGCTACAAATGCAAGACACAAGAGCAAGAAGGCCCGAGTCCAGAAAGCGCAAATAACTCCTACAGTTCCAAGACACAGGGCGAGAGCAGGCTACGCGTGGCAGGAGACGGCATCTATCTGCCCATCTCTAGAAAAAGCAGCTTGGGAGGAGAGCCAAGGATGTGAGGGGCTTAGAGGAAGGAGGGGCTGTGAGAAGGCACCCTGTGTTTTCAGCTCCACTTTTTGTTACCTTCAACTGCTCTAAAAAATAAAGTCTGTTCAGGCCGGGCACAGTGGCTCACGCCTGTAACTCCAGCACTTTGGGAGGCCGAGGCGGGTGGATCGCGAGGTCAGGAGTTTGAGACCAGCCATGGCCAACACGGTGAAACCCCATCTCTACTAAAAATACAAAAAATTAGCCAGGCATGGTGGCAGGTGCCTGTAGTCCCAGCTACTCCGGAGGCAGAGGCAGGGGAATCACTTGAACCCGGGAGGCGGAGGTTGCAGTGAGCGGAGATTGTGCCACTGCACTCCAGCTTGGCGACAGAGTGAGACTCCATCTCAAAAAAAATTAAAAAGTAAAAAAAAAAAGTCTGTTCATACAAATAGGCAGATAAGCCCAAACGCATTTCAAGTGAGTTGACAGAACCACTCCGGAGGAGGAAATGCACCCCAGCACTTCTACGGGGAGCCCTCAACAACCCATCCTGGGTCTCAACTGCAAGTGCGGAGGGAAGGGCTATAGCAAGCCCTGGGCCTTGCAGGGTCTGCTTCCTCGGTGCCAGGGAAGGTCGCCCTGAGACTGTGGGCTGTGCAGATGCCGGCCAGGCCCTCACTGAGGAGGAACCGTGGCCCCATGGACATGCTAGAGCTGCAGGTGCCAGTGGCTCTGCCATGGAGACGGGTGTGTCCGTGTGGGGCGTGAGCACCCACGTGTACTGTGCATGGCACGTGAGCTCAGAGGGCCTGGGGGGCTGCCTGGCCGCCATGCTCAGATGTTCCCTGCCCCCACCATTCCTATTTTCTGTTCTGTGTTGTTTGTACACATTACATACACTTTTTATGCAGAGTAAGCTAGCTGTAGGAAAATGCAGAAACTGCAAATGAGCAGCTTGGGGAGCCTTTGGAATGGATGCCCCAGGGGCCCCACCAGCATCCTGGTCCCAGAGCCTGTGCCCCTGCGGTCCCTGCCCTCTGCCCATCCCAGGACACCCCTTCCCAGTCACCAATGCCGAGGGCAGCTCTGCGGGTTCCCATCTCTTTTCGGTCTGAGTCTCCCTCAGGGGCATGTGGACCCACCCAGACTGCCACAGGATGCCAGCTGCTCACACTCAGAGGACGCGCCACTCACTCCCCCGCAGGGGTCTCGGGGATGGAGCCGTCCAGTCTCCCAGGCACATGTATTTCTAAGTGATTTTTTTAAATTAGGCATTTGTGTTTTAAAGGGTAACAGAGTTCTGGCGATGGATGCTGGAACAACTCTGCAGGGGTTTCGGCCGCCGAGCCGCCCACTTACAGTGGCCACAATGACAAAGTACTGTTACGCACATCTTACCGTGACCAAAAATCCAAGAAAAAAACAGCCCTACAACACTCGGGGCAGGACTGGGAGGACGACGGAGGGGAAGTGCCACATTCCACATCTCGAGGGCGCGGCCGCTGACCCGGCCACGGAGGCCGGCCTGGGTGATGCTGCTCAGGTTCTGGCTCCAGGACGGCTGCACGTCCGCACTCAAAGCACCCCGGCGGGAAACAGCACTCAGCACTCAGGGCGCGGAACGCGGGAAGGGCCAGCTTCCCCCAGCATAGGCCGCGCTCAGCTCACCTCTTCCTCCACCAGGGCTCGCCTCTGGGCGCTCCAGCTGTAGTCGGGGTAGTGCGAGATGGTCGTGGCACTGCCAAAGTCACACAGCTTAATGGTCCCTTGATTACTAAGCAACAAGTTCTCAACCTGTAAAATTCCAGAAGACAGCCCCATGAACTTGGCGTAGACAGAGACGGGACTTCAGGGAAAATGCACGGGTATGAGACACAGCCAGGGCCCTTTGCAGACAGCGCTCGCCCAGGGCCGCGGCTGCAGCACCTCACACCTGCGGACACAGCCAGCTCCGCACCGGCCAGCACAGGGTGCAGGGGCTGCTTCAGGCCTAGGCAGAGGGGCTCTGGCGGGGTGTCCGGCCTGAGAAGCAGGCCCCGAGGGGTTGAGGGATTTCACAGAGGTCAGCAAAGAAGCCTTCCTCAAAGATGTCTTAAATAACTTCTGATCAAATGTAATATGTGTAATTCAGAAAAATAAAAAGCAGAAAATTAAGAACGACCCATAAATCAAAGAAAGATAACTCAATTAATAATGTATTAATAAACGAGGGCTGGGTGCAGGGGCTCACGCCTGTAATCCCAGCACTTTGGGAGGCTGAGGCAGGCGGATCACCTGAGGTCAGGAGTTCAAGACCAGCCTGGCTAACATGATGAAACCCTGTCTCTATTAAAAATACAAAAATTAGCCAGGCGTGGTGGTGGCCGCCTGTAGTCCCAGCTACTTGGGAGGCTGAGGCAGGAGAATCGCTTGAACCTGGGAGGCAGAGGCTGCAGTGAACCAAGATCGCGCCACTGCACTCCAGCCTGGGCGACAGAACGAGACTCCATCTCAAAAAAAAGTATACAGAGACACACAGAACCAGAAAGGGCCACACAGTTGTGAAGCCACATTACACCTCCTGGTGCGGCTCTGATAACAGGGCCCAGGAGCTCGGGCCCAACAGGGAGTCCAGCGAGTGCCACTGAGAAGCCACGGACGCCAGAAGCTGCACGTGCAACAAGGCGGCAATGCAGTGACTCAGCCCCACACGGCACACACCCGTCTTCACGGCACAGCCATGGCAAACAGCTGCCAGCACCAGGCACCCACGTAGAACAAGAGGAGAAAGCCTCATCCCACAGCTCACATAACCAAAGAAGCCTCAGCCCCAACATCAGGGCAAACCACAGATCTTTCTGGAGACAGCCCAAAAGAGCTCCTTCTGAGACAGGGAACGGGCGGCTTCTTCAACAAGACAGACAGCACAGACGTGGCGGCACGGCCAGTACGGGCATCCCCTCTGGAGGGTAAGAACAATGCCAGCACAGAGCTCCGGGAGGGCAGCGTGCCAGCCACAGACGGAAGGTGCTCGGCACGCACGCGGCCAGTCCGGGCTCCCACAGGCATCAAGGAGAAGGCAAGTCAGGGAAAAGGTAGGCACCTCCCCAGAGGAAGCCCAAGTTCTGACAAGCCAGCCTCGTCGACAGGAGAAAAATGCAAACCAAGGTCACGGGCACCCAGGACAGACTGAGGGAGCAGCACCCACCATGCCTTGAGCTGGCAAAGGGCAGAGCCGTGGCATCCAAGAGTGCAAGGGGACACCCAGGGTTAGATGCTGACGTTCTCTGACCACAGTGGCCTGCAGACCCCAGTCCTAGAGAGGACGCCTGCTCTGCGGACCAGCAAGCTGGACAGGCTGTCCACACGGTGCAGACAGGATGGTTCATCATAAACAAGGGAAAGAAACGGACAGGCACGCCACCCATGGCCGACCAGAGAAACCCAGCGAAGCCGAAGGCCACCACTGGTCCTCGAGGAGGTGCGGGCCACACTTGGACAGAGGCCTCTGAAGCACAGGGCTGAGCAAGAGAACCCGATGCAGAGCGTGGGGCCAGGCACCACTCACAGGACGTCCAGAGGAGAAAAGATCAGTGACCCTGGCTCGGATGCTGACAGCGGGGAGACGCGCCGGCACGCGGCCACTGAAGGCCCAGGAGCGCCCCACCCCTCGCGTGTGCCCGTTCCCATTCTACAGCCAACAGAGAAGAAGTTGTGTGCACAGCAGGACAAGGCACGGGTCAGGCGAGTGGGGCCGCACGTGCTGCCTGCCCCTCCGCGAACAGCCGTCCAGACTCCTGCAGCGGAGTCCACAGGTGCACACCCGCGGGCTGCAGTGCTGGCCTGGGCTCCTGCCACGTCACCGTGGAGCAGCGGCAAAGACCAGGGCTGTGAAGTGCAGGCCTGGCTCACAAGCCCTGATTCTTCACAAACTTCAACCCTTCTGTTACTGTTTTCCTTAGAATACATACTCAAGCCCTGCTATACGACCCACTGCACTTCAACAACGCAAACCAGGAGGGTCTCGGTGCCGTGAGAAAACCCGCCACTCAGAGCCTCCTCAGGAAGAACCAGACAGCGAACGGCACCTTCCACGGGCAGGACCGGCCCCTCCTGGAGCCCTGCAGCCCGGTCCGTCACAACGGGGCCTCAGGCACACGGGTTTCTGGAAACCAGGGGTCTTGCTTGCAACCTTGAAGAAGCTTCCCTGGAAAGCAACCCTGTGTGCTGGGCAGAATGTACTTCCAGAAAAGGAAAATACAAGGAAAGACGAAACAGAAGGAAGAGAGGGAGGAAGGAAAGGAAGGAGCAGGAGCAAAAGGGCCTGGGGCTCAGGAGAAGGCTCCACGGCAGCGCCCACAGGCATCTGCCCAGCCGGCCACCTTACATCCTGGCATTCTAGGCCCTCTGAGTTCAGGGGATAAACGACAAAGGCCACCCTTACCCATATTCAAAATCTATGTGAAGATACCTGTGTTACAAGGTATGGGCGTACAGCCAAGTAGAGAAAAGGCGGCCCTAACCAGAGAAATGCAGAGGGAAGCTGCCTGCCACAGCCTTGGCCCCAGGTGGGCTGAGGCAGAATGAGCCTGTGTAGGAAGAACAGCTCGGTCTGGGTGCCCGCAGCTTGGGCACCCCCACCCAGGGCACACGGAGAGCTGCGGCTTGGGCCTCCCGCCCAGGGCACACGGGGAAAGCTGGTGGGCTCCAGGGCCTCCTAGGTACCCACGAGCAGATGCTGGAGAGGAGGTGGGCCCAGGTGGCCGCATGGGCAGACACGAGCCAATGCACTGGGTGCAGGGCCAGGTAGACACAAGGACACAGCTCTCACCTCAGGTCACACAAGGTCAATTCCAGGTGGACGAAACCTCCAGACACATGCCAGGTGGATTTTAGCCCCTGGAGGAGCAGCTGGGGTGGGTGCTGGGAGCAGGACCTGAAACAGCACCGTGCCCCACAAGAGACGCCACGGGGCTGGGGCCTCACTGGCCTCCCCGTCCCCTCGGCCGGAGCAGTGGTGGGGAGCCAGGGTCAGCAAGGGCGTCCTCCACAAGCCATGGCCAGAGGCACCGCTCCAGATTAGGGAGGTCTGAGAGAAGCCACACTTTGGGAAAACCAGGGAAGGCTGAGAATAGGAGGGCAAGAAACAAGGCTCGGTTCCTCCCACCTCACTGCAGATAATGGTGTCGAAACCACATAGAAAATGTCCTGGCCGGGTGCAGCGGCTCACGCCTGTAATCCCAGCACCACGGGAGGATCATCTGAAGTCAGGAGTTCAATACCAGCCTGGGAAACATAGTGAAACCCTGTCTTTACTAAAAATACAAAATTAGCCAGGCATGGTGGCAGGTGCCTGTAATCCCAGCTACCCAGGAGGCTGAGGTAGGAGAATCGCTGGAACCCGGGAGGCAGAGGCTGCAGTGAACCGAGATCGTGCCACTGCACACCAGCCTGGGCGACAGAGCAAGACTCCGCCTAAAAAAACAAAACAGAAATGTCCTCACGTCCCCAGAGACATGGACAAAAGCATCTGGGAGTGATGAAGCTTTAAAACTCTTTAGCAGGCTGGGCGCAGTGGCTCACGCCTGGAATCCCAGCACTTTCAGAGGCTGAGGCAGGTGGATCACTTGAGCTCAGGAGTTCCAGACCAGCTTGGACAACATGGCGAAACGCCATCTCTACTGAAAATACAAAAACTAGGCAGGCGTGGTGTGCGCCTGTGGTCCCAGCTACTCAGGAGGCTGAGGTGGGAGATCACCCGGGCCCAGCCAGTCAAGGCAACAGTGAGCCCTGTCAGTGCCGCTGCACTCCAGCCTGGGCTGTAGAGCCAGACTCTGACTCAAAAAAAAAATACCCCAAACGACCTGTTCAGCAAAAGCAACTGCTTCAGCAAGGAAGACGAGCGCCACCACGGGCAGGCCGCACACAAGCTTCATGGATACGGGAGAAGCCTCACAAAGTCCTGCGTTTTTTAGAAAACACTGCGGGAGTGAAAACTGGGTCACAAACAAGAAGACGCCACATCACAGCAACCCCCCAATGCCACGCCTCAGAGAAACCTGTGATGACAGCAGAGATGGGCAGGGGAGTCTGCCCATGAACGGAATGGGAGGTGCAGTGGGGGGAGTCAGGAAATGCAGAGAGCTCCCCTCAAGCTGAGCAGGTAAGGGGTCCAGCCCCCCATCCCAGCGCCTGTGACAGGGCCAAACAGAGGAGCGCTGGGCTTCCTCCTGGCTCCAAGAGGCCAAACCAGGGAGGGACTGCGGACTGCAGGACTGCCCAGGGGCCAAGGAAGGCGCACGGGGTGAGCAGGAGTTGGAGGCCTGGGCCAATACCTCCAGGGGGCTGAGGAAGGAGCGTGGGGTGAGCAGGAATGGGAGGCCTGAACTGACAGACACCACTGGCGAGCACCCTTGTCCGCAGCTCCCCACGGAGAACGGAGTGAGCAAGCGCCCAGCATGGGGACCTGGAATTCCATACAGAAGCTACAGGCTGTGAGCACCCCCGGCTGCGAGTGAAGGCCCCCAGCACAGAGGTGGGGCCATCCCCTCTGTTGGCAAAGGCCTGTGAGACAGATGGTAATTTTCTTCAGGGCTGGAAAGGCGACGTTTCTGGAAGATCCGCTTCCACCATTGAGAGGCTCACGCACATCTTCTAGGTGAGATGGTGCAGCCTCACCTGCTCTCACCCTCGCATCCTAACCAAGCGGGACCCCCCGCAGAGTCTGTGAGCCGCGTGTGGAGGGAGTCGTTACCTTGAGGTCCCTGTGGATGATGGGCGGCTTCTGCCGGTGCATGTGCTGCACGGCACGGCACGTCTGGTAGAAGATCTTCAGAACCGTGTCGCACGACAGGGGACCTCGAGACTCCATTTTCTTCAAAAATTCCACCAGCTGCCCTAAAAGAGAATGAAACTCACATGGAGGCAGGAGAACAGGGTCTGGAAGCAGGGAACCTAACGCTGTTTCACTTGGACTTCCCAAAACTAAATGGAAAGGAAAACTCTTAACTTTTCACGCCTGAGTAACAAAAGGACCAGAGGTGACTCCCTTTGACCTTTTCTGCCTGGCAGATGGGAAATTGCCTGACTGCAGGTCTCGTCTTTGTTTGCAACTCTGTAACTTCAACCTTGCCTCCAATCTGATTCCTAATCAATCAGATGTTTGCACAGGAGTGTGACCTTCTGGTTGGCTGCTCTCTGCAGCAATCAGGCTGATGGCAGGTCACCGCTTCCTTTACATGAGGTGAGCACGAAGTGGCCAGTGGGAAACCTCGGGGGGTATTTGGACCCGAGAAAATTCTGCATCTAGGCCCTTGAGCCGCTGCCCGGGCCACCCCCACGCTGTTGAGTGTACTTTCATTTTCAATAAATCCCTGCTTCCATTCTTTTGTTGCTTCATTCTTTGTTTGGCTGGACGTTTTGCCCAATTTGTTAAAAACGCCAAAAACCTGGACAACTTGCAGTCACCACCCTCTCCTGTTAACATCACCATGGAGCTATCAGTGCTCTGCCCTCCCTGGCCCCAGGCCACGCTACGGACTCCGCCACGCCAGGCCACGCTACGCTACGGACTCTGCCATGCTGGGCCACACTAGACTCCACCATGCCCCAGGCCATGCTACGGACTCCACCACCCCCAGGTCACGTTACAGACTCTGCCACCCCCCAGCCCACGTTGCGGACTGTGCCATGCCGGGCTACGCTTCAGGCTCCGCCACACCCCAGGCCACATTAGAGACTGCCACGCTGGGCCATGTTACAGACTGCGCCACGCTGGGCCACATAGCCTTTTCCAGCCACAGCCCCAGTCGAGCTCGCCCTGAGTGCCGCTCCCACCTTTCCTTCAGCTGCTGTAGAAAGGGCTGCGGGTATGAGGATGCCCACCACAGCCCCGTGTGGGACCACCACCCAGCAGCAGGGGTGGGCCCGGAGCAGCCCCACAGTCAAGTCACAGAGCAGAGGCCAGGGGGCAAGACGCCCAAGCACCACCGAAGCAACAACCACATTGGCGTCCCAGCAGCCGAGTCTTCGAGCCGTGAACGTGAGAACCACATCGGCGTCCCAGCAGCTGAGCCTGCGAGCCGTGAACGTGAGAACCACATGGGCGTCCCGGCAGCCGAGTCCGCGAGCCGTGAACGTGAGAACCACATGGGTGTCCCGGCAGCCGAGTCTGTGAGCCGTTAACATGAGAACTACATCTGCGTCCTGGCAACCGAGCCAGGCGTGTCATTAACATGGACACAGAGAGAGAGGAGTACAAATACACAAGTGCTCAAACCTCTAAGTGAACACTCAGTGTCCTCAGATGACAAATGACCATTCTCACATTCACACAGTCTCAATGCCTGCACGTGGCCCACACCCCAGGGAGCCTGTCCTACCGTGGCTGGCACCTTCCAGGTACCCCTGCCCTGGCCCAACCAGCAAACCAGGGGTGTGGAGCCGGGACGCATGCAGGGCTGAGGACCTGCTGGGGACCAAAGCATTCACACTACCAGTCACCCCAGCACCCCACGTGGCCCCCACAGACGCACACACCCAAACCATCCTGCTCCTCCCCGATCTTACCCTGGGTCTTGCCCATTTCAGTTGGCCACAGCCCACGTGTGGCATCACCCTGGAACCTCTGCATCCTGTGCTCCATCTCTTCAGCCCCAAGCTCCTGCCTCTGCTCTCTACCCTCTGCTCATCCCACTCCACGCCCCGAAGGCCACCACCCACGCAGCCCCAGAGCCAAGGCCAGCACCACCACCCACGGAACCCGCACCCAGGGTCTCCCCGACGCTGCCAGAGCTTGTGTCCCCAGCCACACCGGCCTCCCTTCCTCCCAGCCTCAGGACCCCTCGCACGCTGCTTCTGCGGCCAGGATGCCTCCCAGACAGCCCCTTCTACTCACCTCCCAGGGAACCAACTCTGCCCAAACCACCGAAACGTGCACCCTTCTCCTGGGTCTCATTCTCCCCCTGGCTCTTTGAGCCACCCAGCGATCTGGCGTAGGCATGGATCAGCTGTGTCTGGCAAGTCACTGAGCCCCTGGTGCCTGCACACAGCAGAGCATACAGCTGACTCAATCCCACTGACAACAAAGACATGGCATGAGAGCCGGCTGGGACCCGCCACAGCTCGGGCTAGGCCACGCTGGAATCGACTCACACACCGGACCCGCCTGCGTGCCCAAAGCACAGCCCAGCACTGCCCCCGCCTGCCGCGGAGTCTCCAGGCACCCAGCTGAAGGGCCCTCCCACTCCCCCAGCTCTGCTAGCCCCGGCCCTCAACCCCAGGTGAAAGCCCTCCCAGCCCTTTGTGCCGACACTCAGAGAAACGGGGGGGCTCTCAGGAAAAATGAGGGGCACTCACAGGAGGAACAGGCTGCTTAGAAAGAGAGGAACAGACCCGGGAGAGGCGAGGCCAGGCCGGGGAGTCAGAACGGGGTGGGTTGCCCTCTACGCTGACTCCAACACCATGGATGGGCGAGTCTGTGTCCGCGGTAACTGGCCTCCCTGTTCAGTGCCTCATTCTCAGTGAGAATAAATGGGGTTTTCAAAACTAAAAATTCTGTACGTGGCCGAGTGGGGAACGGCTACGTGGCTCTTCCCAAAGAGGGTGTTGGAGGGGTTGCCTCATGGGAGGGGCCGGGCACATCCCCGGAGTCCGACCTCCAGGCCTCCAGCGAGCCCTGTACCTGCAGCTGCACGGGGGAGCCCACGTCCCTCCCGCTTCTCAGATATGCCGCGGCTCTCCCCTGGCACAGCTGTGCCATCCACAGAGCCCTGCGGCTCAGCTCTCCAGCCGCACACGCTGCTCCAGACAGGCAGTCCTTGGGAGTGTGCCGGCAGAGTGCGCAGGTGTTAGTTTGCCTCATGTATTTATGACTCGAGGGGGCTGGGCCCGACCCCTCCTTCCCACACTACCCCATGCAGATGCAGCGCTGAGCCGCTGGCTCCGGCCCCACCCCCGCCACTCCCTTATGCACACTATCCTGGGAACACACTGGATACCAAGCAGCTTCAGTTCTCACACATGTCCTGCTCAAGCTTTCCAAAGCCGGATGTCTACAGCCAATATTTACCCCTTGCAAAGGCTTTCTGATCTCCCAAATGATGAGCAAGGGATATAAACAGCAAACATCCATCACTAGACCAACAGGAAGCCCCAACTGGCCTTTATTCAAGTTGCCCCAAGTGTGCTGGGCAGAGGGTGGGGCAAGGCTCATACAGCAGGCAGGCTGCAGCCCCAGGAAGAAGCCCACGGGCCTTGAACAGAAGACGCAGTGATGCATCCACACCAGGAAAACCAAGCAGCCTTCTGGATGGCACGAAGAGACTGCGCTGTGTGGAGAGACACCTGAGCAGGGCGCTCTCGCCAGCAATCTTAGCACCTCACGAGGCCTCAGCGGGAGGATCACTTGAGCCCAGGAGTTCAAGACCAGCCTGGGCAACACAGTGAGACATCATCTCTACGAAAATACAAAACTTAGCCAGGCACAGTGGCCAACACCTGTAATCCCAGTGCTACAGGAGGTCAAGATGGGCGGATTGCTTGAGCTCACATGCTCAAGACCAGCCTGGCAACATGGTGAGACTCTGTTTCTAAGAAAAATTTACTCTTTAAAATTAGCTGGGCATGGTGGTGCATGCCTATAGTGCCAGCTACTCCAGAGGCTAAGGCGGGAGGATCGCTTGAGCCCAGGAGTTTGAAGCTACAGAGAGCTATGAACCATTGCACTCCAGCTTGGGCAACAGAGCAAGACCCTGTCTCCAAAAAAAACATGCCTGATAATGGTAAATTTTTAAAAAGGAAAATTATATAAAGTAAAATCCCATTTTTATAAGCACCCATACAACTCTGGGTTGTTGTTGGGTTTTTTTTTTTTTTGAGATGGAGTCTTGCTCTGTCACTCAGGCTGGAGTGCAGTGCCATGATATTGGCTCACTGCAACCTCTGCCTCCCGGGTTCAAGCGACTCTCCTGCCTCAGCCTCCTGAGTAGCTGGGATTATAGGCACCCACTACCATGCCTGGCTAATTTTTGTATTTTTACAATACAAAAGAGACAGGGTTTCGCCATGCTGGTCAGGCTGGTCTCGAACTCCTGACCTCAAGTGATCCACCCACCGCGGCCTCCCAAAGTGCTGGGATTACAGGCGTGAGCCACCACGCCCGGCCTAATTCTGTGTTATTTGTATTTTGTCAGTCAGCATGTATTCTTTTATAATGAAAACTGACAACGAGTAACACCACAAGCGGGAGGCCCTATGGTGTGACGCGTGCGCTGGAGGAATCTGCATCCCGCCGGTTTCAGCACCTCCCAGCTCTGTGGGAGGCCCTGGAAGCGCAGCCCAGGAGCTGGTGTCCAAGCCCAGGGACATCCAGAGAAAAAAGTGCCATGGACAACAGAGACTGACAGACAGACACCTCAACCGACCACACACAGGAGCCTTGACGAGGCCTTGGTGTGCACACAGGAAGGGCTGGGAGCGGCGTGTCAGGGACGGGGGAGATAGCCCAGCACAGACTGCATGGACGCACGGGACGGGCTGGGAGCAACGTGTCAGGGACGGGGGACACAGCCCAGCATGGACTGCCTGGATGCACTGGAGGGGCTGGGAGTGGCGTGTCAGGGACCAGGGAGACAGGGATGGGGGAAACAGGGATGGGAAGGACCCAGCACAGACAACACAGCACAGCCTCACCACATCGCGAGGATCTTCTCAGGGGCACAAACAGCGGTGGCTGTCATGGAATTTCTCTCAGGCTGTATAGGGTTATGAGACTTTCTGGTCTTGATGTCTGGGACTTTTTTTTAAATGGTTAGAATGGAGAGAGGGAAAGCCACTGTGGGACACGCTCAAGTCTGGGGAACCCCACGAGCAGGAAATGGACAGTGGATGCCCCCTGTGCTGCCTTCAAGTTTTCCCCAGGTTTGACGTTGCAGAACACAATGTTGAGAAACATGAGCGGCACAGCCCCACAGTGTCAGCTGAGGAACTGAGGCTACCTGGCAGCATCTCCTCAGCCCTCAGGCGGCTCTGACCGCCCCCCACCCCCAGGACTTCTCGGCCACGTCAAGCACCCATCCGCCACCCACATCAGGACAATCCTGGCAACGGGCGCTGGAGGGCCACAGAGGGGCCTGGGCCAGCTGCCAGGCGTGGCACCAAGGCAAGGCCAGGTGGGGCCCCCAGGCAGAGGAGCATGGGCAGAGCCAGGGGCCCCCAGGCAGTCAGGTCTCACCCAGCTCCGCCCAGGCACAGCTGCAGAGAGGAGACCCTGCCCGACAGGGCACTCACAGGTGCAGTCGATACGTCCAAGCAGCTCACACCCCACAGTCCACCCTCCCTCACTCAGCGCAGGGAGCAGCTCACACCCCACAGTCCACCCTCCCTCACTCAGCGCAGGGCTCTCCCAATGCAGCACGGGGACACCTTCCCTCGGCAGTACAGAGCCCCCCCGGCTACGCGCAGTCCTCTCTCAAGCTCAGGGCCCCCCAACTAAATGCAGGACCCCCACAAAGCAAGGGTCCCCCACCCCGCTAAGCGCAGTCCCCCCTCCATTAAGCTCAGGGCCCCCTGACTAAATGCAAGCTCCCCACAAAGGGTCCCCCCACCCCACTAAGTGCAGTCCCCCCTCCACTAAGCACAGGGCCCCTTCCATGAAGCTCAGGGCCCTGCTCAGTGCGGGGGTCCCCCCTCAGCTCAGAACCCCCCTGCTCGCCCTCCATTTCTGGACACACGCCCCTCCTGCCGCCCCCTCCGCTAACCTGCTGCCTCATCCCTACCTGTCCCCTCAGGCCTGCGCCAGTCAGCATGCAGGAACAGCGCCTCCTGGCGGCTGAGCAGGGGCTGGCTTTGGACAACAGCTCTCAGGCGACTACAGGTGCCCTCTCCACAGGCTTCCTTCTGTGGGGTTCCCTGCCTCTCTCTCTCCTGCTGCTCCCGGCCTCTCCTGTCCCCACTCTCCCTGCCTGGGTGACAGACGCAGGGGAGCCACTGGTGTTACTACCCCTCAGCGGCCAGGCCGCAGCTCTGAGGCCTCCCAGAGTGCCCAACTTCCCCTCGCCATCTGGCCCAGGAGCTCTGGAGGGCACCGGCACAAGGCAGGGGTTGGGGGTGGAGCCGCCCTCCCAGGCACAGGTCTTGATTCCCCTTTGCAGACACAGCCTGAAGCTCAGCAAGGCTAGGCCGGGTCTCAGGCCAGTCAGCGTGGGCTCCAGTGACACCAACACAACATCCCCCGCAGTCACTCACACAGCCCATTCTGCCCCTAGAACTCTCCAAAAGCACCACCCCAGTTCGCTGGCCCCTCTTCCTGTCCTGCCCAACGGACCACGAAGTCGTTCTGCCATCTTCCTGGGCTCAACCCTCATGAGGTCGGGCACCCACAGAGGGACATGGAGTTGTCCACCTCTGCAGCCTCTCCTCTCCTCTCCTCTCCAGGACCCCAGAGCCCCTGACGAGGACAGACAGCAGCACTCCTCCACCCTGCTCAACGCTGCTCACAGAAGGCCACCAAGCTCCACCCCGTGCTGCCACTGGAGACGGGCAGGATGGGAGCCCGGTTCTCTGGCTGCCAGCAGCTCTGCGAGGAGACAACACAGGGGGCCCACCCAGATGGTGGGAGCTCACAGGGCGTCAGCGTGGGCCTCTCACAGAACTCCTGTCAGACAGCTGCCCGCGCTTCCCGCTAAGACCAACACAACTTGAGAGAAGGTGCTGGGCATGTCTCACAGCCGTGTGGCTGGGTCAGGAGGCACCAGGCCGGCCTCCGCTGGGTTAGAAGCACCAAGGCAGCCTTCACAGGACGTTACCTTTACAGAGCTCTGTGAGCAGGAGGAACTCAGCCTGCCCTGTGTCCGACTCCTCTTTTCCTATGGATGCTGCAGAACAAAACTGTACGATGTTCGGGTGGCCGGAAAGCTTTTTCTGCAGTTGTCTTGTTAAAGGAGAATGTGCAGAACCATGTACACAGTTCCGTGTGCTTAAAAATAAATGTATACAATATTAAGACACTGAAGTCAGAATAGTTGAATCGAACCCCCTTACAATTTTAGACGTCAGGGCGGAAGACGAGGGAGAGAGCAGTGGATGACCAAGAAAGGTCATCAAGCATAAGAACAAGCACAAGAAAGGCAGATGGAGACAGGAGAAGCCGCAGGAGAGGGCAGGGACAAAGGCAGGCACGCCAGCCACACACACCTGACCACAGCGACACCAAAGCCCATCCCACGCCCGACAGGAGGAGGCAGGGCCTTCAGGGGCTGTGCGCAGGGAGGCTGTGGAGTGGCCGTGTCCACCTGAACCCACACTCAGGCAGTCAGCGGGCTCTCTGAGTGAACAGAGCCAGGAGCGGAAACACAAGCAGTCTGAGGGCAGTCACCGGCCGCCCCCCTGCGGTGACCGGCCCCTCCCCTACGGTGACCGGCCCATCCCCTGCAGTGACCGGCCCATCCCTGGGCAGGGAGACCTCTTGGGTAGGAACAACTCCATTCCCAACACTTCTGAAACTTTTGACTACTACCCTGGCAGTAAGAAACAGAAAAAAACTGCTTCTTACTAGAAGTCGCCTACAGATAAGTTTGGTAAAAGCAAAAAGCCAATTTTAACACATGAAAGACAATGTCACAGAGTAGCCTCTTGGTCACTGGCGGCCACAGCTTGACACAGGCCTGTGCCTGCCAAAGCCACTGTGCTGGCTCCTGGTTCCAGGAAAAGGATACCATGAAGCAAACTTCTTGAATGATGGCTCTGTTCTTTTCCTCTTCATTGGATAATAGCCTCTGTATCAGGAAACAGCACACACAAAAGATGAAAGAAAGTTACCTTCCCACTTCACCCGATGCGTCATCTCAGACATAAGCAGGCGAGAGAGCAATGCAATGTGTCCAATACAGCTCCCCCTGTTTCATGCATTTCCACCTTTGACCCAAGTAAAAACGTGATAGGGGATCAAGACCCTCGAAAGATCTTTGTGATCCAAGGACACAAGAAAAGGCAAAAACAGGAGCCTTTCCTCCAAACAGGCCGGAGTAAAATGAGACAGACAAGAAGGCAGAGCGGAGACGCTGCAGACATGGGGGCGGCACGCGTGCAGACCACCAGAACAGGCCCACTTGTGCCCACTCTCAAAGGGGGGGCCACCCTGGTGCCCAGCATGGTGACAGCACATGGGACCTTCTTACCTCTCAGGCCAAAACCACACGGTACAGACCCTCCCACAGTGACCCCTATTTACAGACATGCTGTCAACACATATTTCTTACAAGCAGCTTTTAAACTCCTTGTATTCATAGAGCCCTTATTTTGGCACATGGAGGCCCAGACCTCACCGTGAGGTCACCCCCAGCACAGCCCCCTCCACAGGGCAGGCAGGGCCCACAGGAGTGCGAAACCCAAAGCCGGAGACCAAGGCTCCTGTAGCACCCAAGACTGCTGAGCTGCAGCAGAAGTAAAAGGGACAAGTATGTCCGGGCTGTGAAAGGAAACAAAGTAAGTAACAGGGACACATCCTTGAAAACACTGTCACCAGAGAGTTCCCTTACATACGCCAGACATCCAGAGAAGGTGTTAAATGGTCCATTACCTTTAATGCGTACTCTCTGCCACTCCCCACATCTTGAGCTTCATACACAAATGCAAACCCTCCTGAAAATTAAAAAGACTTGTCAGTTTAACGCTAGGATTTTATTTAACATACTAGGCTTAAAAAATACAGCATACACGCCCTCCTCAACACGGCCCCAACATACACACCCCTGACATATACAGCCCCAGCGTGCACAGCTCCACACACACAACCCCAGCGTACACGGCTCCACACACACAGCCTCACACACACAGCCCCAGCGTGCACAGCTCCACACACACAACCCCAGCGTACACGGCTCCACACACACAACCCCAGCGTACACGGCTCCACACACACAACCCCAGCGTACACGGCTCCACACACACAGCCTCACACACACAGCCCCAGCATGCACAGCCCCACACACACAACCCCAGCGTACACGGCTCCACACACACAGCCTCACACACACAGCCCCAGCGTGCACAGCCCCACACACACAGCCCCAGCGTGCACAGCTCCACACACACAACCCCAGCATACACGGCTCCACACACACAACCCCAGCGTACACGGCTCCACACACACAGCTTCACACACACAGCCCCAGCGTGCACAGCCCCACACACACAACCCCAGCGTACACAGCTCCACACACACAACCCCAGCGTACACGGCTCCACACACACAACCCCAGCGTACACGGCTCCACACACACAGCCTCACACACACAGCCCCAGCATGCACAGCCCCACACACACAACCCCAGCGTACACGGCTCCACACACACAGCCTCACACACACAGCCCCAGCGTGCACAGCCCCACACACACAGCCCCAGCGTGCACAGCTCCACACACACAACCCCAGCATACACGGCTCCACACACACAACCCCAGCGTACACGGCTCCACACACACAGCTTCACACACACAGCCCCAGCGTGCACAGCCCCACACACACAACCCCAGCGTACACAGCTCCACACACACAACCCCAGCATACACGGCTCCACACACACAACCCCAGCGTACACGGCTCCACACACACAGCCTCACACACACAGCCCCAGCGTGCACAGCCCCACACACACAACCCCAGCGTACACAGCTCCACACACACAACCCCAGCATACACGGCTCCACACACACAACCCCAGCGTACACGGCTCCACACACACAGCCTCACACACACAGCCCCAGCGTGCACAGCCCCACACACACAACCCCAGCGTACACAGCTCCACACACACAACCCCAGCATACACGGCTCCACACACACAACCCCAGCGTACACGGCTCCACACACACAGCCTCACACACACAGCCCCAGCGTGCACAGCCCCACACACACAACCCCAGCGTACACAGCTCCACACACACAACCCCAGCATACACGGCTCCACACACACAACCCCAGTGTACACGGCTCCACACACACAGCCTCACACACACAGCCCCAGCGTGCACAGCCCCACACACACAACCCCAGCGTACACAGCTCCACACACACAACCCCAGCATACACGGCTCCACACACACAACCCCAGTGTACACGGCTCCACACACACAGCCTCACACACACAGCCCCAGCGTGCACAGCCCCACACACACAACCCCAGCGTACACAGCTCCACACACACAACCCCAGCATACACGGCTCCACACACACAACCCCAGTGTACACGGCTCCACACACACAGCCTCACACACACAGCCCCAGCGTGCACAGCCCCACACACACAACCCCAGCATGCACAGCCCCACACACACACAACCCCAGCAAACACAGCCCCACACACACAGCCCCACACACACAGCCCCACACACACAGCCCCACACACACAACCCCAGCGTGCACAGCCCCACATACACAACCCCAGCGTGCATGGCCCCACACGCATAGCCCCAGCGTACACGGCCCCACACACACAGCCCCCCAGCGTACACGGCTCCAGCGTGCACAGCCCCACACACACAGCCCCAGCATGCACGGCCCCAGTGCATACACCACTGCCTTTCACTTGCTCTACTCCAGAGACAGAAACGAGTAACCTAAGAACACAGGTCAACAGAAGGGAAAAACAAAACCACAAGCAGTTCTCCAAAGACAAAGGAAACTGATAAATTCTAGACAGACTGATCCAGAGAGAGAGAGAGAGAGAGAGAGAGGACAGATCACCAATACCCAGAACAAGAGAGGGGACCTCCTTCTCCGACGCCCAAAAGAGGAAAAGATATAAAAAAGAATACGCACCAACATCATTCACAAACGTGGACCCAAGAATTCTTCATAAAACAGCAAACCAAGCCCAACAAGACATCAAGAGCAGACTTGATTTAACATTTTTTATTTTTTTTATTTATTTATTTATTTTTTTTTTTTGAGACGGAGTCTCGCTCTGTAGCCCAGGCTGGAGTGCAGTGGCCGGATCTAGGCTCACTGCAAGCTCCGCCTCCCGGGTTCACGCCATTCTCCTGCCTCAGCCTCCCGAGTAGCTGGGACTACAGGCGCCCACCACCTCGCCCGGCTAGTTTTTTGTATTTTTTAGTAGAGACGGGGTTTCACCGTGTTAGCCAGGATGGTCTCGATCTCCTGACCTCGTGATCCGGCCGTCTCGGCCTCCCAAAGTGCTGGGATTACAGGCTTGAGCCACCGCGCCCGGCCGGTTTAAAATTTGAAAATCAATTTAATTCTATTGTTTTGGGGTCTGATTTGCTTAGCTTTCTTTTAGCTTTCCACAGTGGAAAAACCACACCATGAAATTTAAAACTCTCAGCAAACGAGGAACAGAAAGAAACCTCCGCAGCCTGATAGACGGCATCGTGAGAGACCAACAGGAACGCTGCATTTGATGGTGCAAAGTCAGATCCTCCCCTCGAAGATCAGGAAGAAGGCAGGGATCCACGTTCTCACCACTGAGGGTCAACACTGTGAGGAAGTTCTCGCCAGCGCCATCAGTCAAGAAAAAGAAATAAAAGGCATCCAGATGAAGAAAGAAGTAAAAATATTTTTATCTGTAGAAAATCTGGTGAAATCAGGCCGGGCGCGGTGGCTCACGCCTGTAATCCCAGCACTTTGGGAGGCCGTGATGGGTGGATCACGAGGTCAGGAGATTGAGACCATCCTGGCTAACACGGTGAAACCCCGTCTCTACTAAAAAAGTACAAAAAACTAGCCGGGCGAGGTGGTGGGCGCCTGTAGTCCCAGCTACTCGGGAGGCTGAGGCAGGAGAATAGTGTGAACCTGGGAGGTGGAGCTTGCAGTGAGCTGAGATCCGGCCACTGCACTCCAGCCTGGGCAACAGAGCGAGAGACTCCGTCGCAAAAAAAAAAAAAAAAAAAAAAAAAAAAAAAAAAAAAAAAAAAAGAAAATCTGGTGAAATCTACAAACTGTAACTAATAAACGCATTCCGGACGGTTGTCGGGTTGTCGGATGTAAGAGCAAGGTACAAAAACCACCTGCGCTTTCACATGCCAGCGGTTAGGCAGAGATTTTTTTAGATAGAGCACAAAAGCATGACCCATAAAAGAAAAATAATCACAAATGGACTTCAGGAATTTCTGCTTTCTGAAATACACTGTCAGAGAATGAAAAGGTAAATCACTACTAGGTTTTGCAAATCATATACCTAATAAAGGACTTCTATCGAGAAAATACTTTAAAAATCCAAGTAACAACAACAGTTTTTTTCTTCTGAGACGGGCCCTACTCTGTCACTGGGATGGACGGTAGAGGAGCTCTCACAACCCACTGCCTCGACCTCTGGGCTCAAGTGACCCTCCCACCTCAGTCTCCCAAGTGCCTCGACCTCTGGGCTCAAGTGACCCTCCCACCTCAGTCTCCCCAGAAGCTGGGCTACGGGCATGTGCCACCACATCCGGATAATTGCTTTATTTTTTGTAGAGACGAGGTCTTGCCAAGTTGCCCAGGTGGGTCTTAAACTCCAGGGCTGAAGCCTCCCGAAGTGCTGGGACTACAGGTGTGAGCCGCCACGTCCAGAAAACAACAGAATTTTTAATGTGCAAAAGATATGAACAGACACATCACCAAAGACATACTTGTGACAAGCACACAACGTGTCGCACCGCTGCCCATGAGAGACATGCAAACTGAAGCCGCTAAGATAGGACTCCACACCTAACAGAACATCCAACATTTAAAAACCGCCCAGATCAAGTGCTGCTGAGGATGTGGAGCGACTGGAATGCGTACGCACAGCTTTTGGAAATGAAAAATGGTACAATCATTCTGGAAAACATTCTGGCGATTTCTTTTCTTTTTTTTTTTTTTTTTTTTTGAGACGGAGTCTCACTCTGTCGCCCAGGCTGGAGTGCGGTGGCGCCATCTCAGCTCACTGCAAGCTCCGCCTCCCGGGTTCACGCCATTCTCCTGCCTCTGCCTCCCAAGTAGCTGGGACTACAGGAACCGGCCACCACGTCTGGCTAATTTTTTTTTGTATTTTTTAGTAGAGACGGGGTTTCACTGTGTTAGCCAAGATGGTCTCGATCTCCGGACCTCATGATCATTGGCAATTTCTTAAAAAGGTTAACATAAACCAACAATCCAGCCCTGACATTACGCTGTTGTGTATTTACCCAAGAAAAACGAGAGCACACGTGTGTACAAAGACTTGTACCCAGCAGCTTTATGCGCAACAGCCTAAAAACGGAAACAACCCAAATGTCCATCAACAGGTGAGTGAACAAATTATTCACAGCTGTAACACTACCTGGCAATAAAAAGGATGAAACTGCTGTTACACGCAACAACATGAATGACACACTAAAATGCAGTATGCCGAGTAAAAGAAGCCAGGCCAAAAAGAGTACATACCTACAGCTTTGTGTACAGAAAAGTCTAGAAAATGCAGACAAACCTATAGTAACAGAAAGTCAATCAGTGGTTTCCTGGGATGGAAACAGGAAAGCAGGGCGAAGGGTCACCACGGGGAGGAGGGAGACACGGCGCCGACGTGCATGCCCGCTGCCTTGATGAGCACGGCAGACACAGTGTGTGACACACACAAACCTGCATGACACAAGCCGAAACATTCAAAGTATGCAGCCTGTATATCTCATTTTTATCTCAATGCAACTGTTAAAATATTTAAATAATAAATCAATCTGTGAGGAAAAACACAGATGAAAGGAAGTAAACGGAAATCCATGAAATAGAAAATAGAAAACAGATGGCTCCGCTGCTAAATTACATCAAACACTTAAGGAAGAAATCACAACAAGCTTATAAACAGTCTTTCATTAGAGAGAGGAGAAGAGTTCCCAGCCCATTTCTTGAGGTTAGCGTAACACTAACCAAAGAAGGGTATAAAGATCAAATTAAGGAAAGAGATCACTCATGAGCACAGATACAAAAAATCCTCAAGAAAATACTAACGAATTGATTCTGGCAAAACATAATAAGGATAATACGTCATGACCAGGTGGGATTCATCCCAGGAATGCAAGGTTGGTGTAACATTAAAAAAATAAATCACTGTAGTAAACGACATTAGCAGAATGGGGAACACTGGATCACCAACAAAATTGAGAAATGACAACTACAAAAAACTGACATCTAACGTAAGACTTAATCGTGCTTCCTTGCTAAGACCAGGAACAAGGCAAGATGTCTGCTCTCAGCACTGGCAGACAACAATTTACTGGAAATCCTAGTTAACGCAAGAAAACTAGAAAAATTAATAAAAGGCATAAAGATCAAAAAGGAAAAACTAATAAAAGATACAAAACTTCAGTTAGCTAGGAAGAATAAGCTCGAGACCACTGTACGACATGGTGACTATACAGTTAGTAATGAGAGATTACGTTCTTGAAAAATGCCCCCAAACTGATGACTATGACGCAGTACATGTGTTAACTAGCTAGATGTGGTCATTCCACGATGCAGATATACTTCAAAACATCGTCGTGTACATGACAAAGACATCAATTTTATCTGTCAATTAAAAAACAGATTAAACATGAAAAAAAAGGAGGAACTAAAACTCCCCTCATTTTCGGATGCCATGACTGGAAAGGCAGAAGGCTCAAAAGGCCTCAGTGCTGCATGACCTTAGCAGGGCAGAAGGAGGCCTCGGCACCGCATGGCCTTAGCAGGGCAGGAGGAGGCCTCGGCACCGCATGGCCTTAGCAGGGCAGAAGGAGGCCTCGGCACCGCATGACCTTAGCAGGGCAGAAGGAGGCCTCGGCACCGCACGGCCTTAGCAGGACAGAAGGAGGCCTCAGCACCACATGACCTTAGCAGGGCAGAAGGAGGCCTCAGCACCGCATACGGCCTTAGCAGGGCAGAAGGAGGCCTCAGCACCGCACGGCCTTAGCAGGGCCACAGGTCTGGGTGCCTCGCCAGCCTCCTCCTCTCCAGCCACACCCGCTGCTTGGTTCCAATCCACCACATGAAGCACGTCCTTCCTGCTCATCTTCCTTACGCTTTCCCTGCACTATGAGTGATACTGCATTAGAGATGTTAAAAGTAACATCAGTGATGCTGTGCTTTTTTGTTGTTGGTTTTTTGTCTTTTTTTTTTTCAGACAGAGTCTTGCTCTGCCACCCACACTGGAGTGCAGTGGTGTGATCTCAGCTCACTGCAACCTCTGCCTCCCAAGTTCAAGCGATTCTCCTGTCTCAGCCTCCCGAGTAGCTGAGATTACAGATGCCCACCAGCACACCTGGCTAATTTTTTGTATTTTTAGTAGACACGGGGTTTCTCCATGTTGGTCAGGCTGGTCTTGATCTCCTGACCTCAAATGACCCACCTGCCTTGGCCGCCCAAAGTGCTGGGATTATAGGTGTGAGCCACCACGCCCGGCCTGTTGTTGTTTTTGTTTTTTGTTTTTTTGAGACGGAGTCTCACTCTGTCACCCAGGCTGGAGTGCAGTGGCACAATCTCAGTTGACTGCAGTCTCCGCCTCCCAGGCTCAAGCGATCCTCTTGCCTCAGCCTCCCCAGTAGCTGGGACTGCAGACATGCGTCACTACACCCAGCTAATTTTTGTATTTTTAGTAGAGATGGGGTTTCACCGTGTTGCCCAGGTTGGTCTCGAACTCCTGGCTTCAGGTGCCTTGGCCTCCCGAAGTGCTGGGATTACAGGCTTGAGCCACCACGCCGGGCCCATCCAGATGATTTCTGACAGAGGCACAGAAGCAACCCCAGGGAAGATCCACAAATGGTGCCGGACAATGAGCTTCATGTAAATATCAGCCACATACAGTAATTCATCAAAATAAACACAGACATAAATGCACAACTGTGAAGGTTTAAAACTTTCAGAAAAACAAAGGAGACAAATCTTTAAGATAAAGAGCTAAGAATCCTTAGCTGTGACAAGGCGTGATTCATAAAAGGAAAAAACAATAAATCAGACTTCACAATGAAAAACTTTGGATCTGCAAAAGACCCAGTTTTGGTTTTTAATTAACTGGTCTGAGTTTGCGTCCAAAAAGACCCTGTTTAGGGGATGAAGAGACAAGCTGCAGACTAGGAAAAGATACTTGAAAACCCTGTGTCTACAAAGGACTTGTATCTACAATAAAGAACACTGAAAACTTGGTCAAAAAAACATAATTAGAAAGTGCGCAAAAGACATGAACCGACATTTCACCACTGAAGATACGCAGATGGCAAAGAAGCACTCCCAAGCTATTGGGAAAATGCAAATCAAAGCCACAAGGAGGTATCACTACACATGTATCACGAGGATCACAATAAAAATGACGACGCCAAATGCTGGGGAGTATAAAGAGAAACTCACTGTTACGGACTGAACTGTGTGCCCCCAAAATGTGTCTGCGGAAGCCCCAGATGATCCTACGTGGAGACGGACCTGAAGTCATTAAAGATAAATAAGGTCCTATGAGTGGGGCCCTAATCCAATAGGACTGCCATTCTTGTAAGATGAAGACACACCAGAGATGTCAGCATCCCCTCAGCAAAAAGGCAGCACTGGCCGTGCGCGGTGGCTCAGGCCTGTAATCCCAGCACTTTCGGAGGCCAAGGCGGGTGGATCACTTGAGGTCAGGAGTTTGAGACCAACCTGAGCAACATGGTGAAACCCTGTCTCTACTAAAAACACAAAAATCAGCAGAGCATGGTGGCAGGCGCCTGCAATCCCAGCTGCTCGGGAGGCTGAGGCAGAGAACTGCTTGAACCCGGGAGGTGGAGGTTGCAGTGAGCCGAGATCGCGCCACTGCACTCCAGCCTGGGTGACAGAGCGAGACTCCATCTCAAAGAACAACAACAAAAAAAGGCAGCATCTGCAAACCAGCAAGAGAGGCCTCTCCAGGAATCAGCACTGACAGCATCTTGCTCTTGGCCTTCGAGCCTCCAGAACTGCGAGACTGAATTTCTACTGCTCCCCCACTCAGTCTGGAGTATTTTGTTACGGCAGTCTCACCAGGCTGATACGCTCCTACATTGCTGGTGGGAATGTATGGGTACTCAAGAAACAATCTGGCAGTTTTCTAACAAACTAAACACATAATTACCACACATGAACCAGCAACTGCACTCTTAGACATTTATCCCAGAAATGAAAATGTATATTCACACAAAAACTCATATGCGAGTGTCACAGCAGCTTTATTTGTAATAGCCAAAACCGGAAACAGCCAGATGTGCTTCCACGGGTGGCTGGCTGGGCAAGCCGAGCACATTCACACAGAGGAGTCTCGCCACAGGAAACGAGCTAATGACACACACAACCGCCTGAAGAATTCTGCACTTCCCCTTACACAGCATCCTTCGGATGACAAAATCACACACAGAGCAAAGACTAGAGGTTTCCAGGGGCTAAGGAAATGGCGAGGCTGTGAGAGGTGGCACGAGGGCTCCCTGCAGGGATGGAGCCTTCCACAGCTTCACCTGCACCAGAGTCGGCATCCCAACCGTCACCAATGGGGAAACCGGGCACGGGTCTGAAATATAAAAGATCTCCATCTTTTCTCACAGCTGCGTGGGAACCGACAATGAACTCAAAACAATACAGTTTATTTTAAAAAACAGTAATGTATAAAACATTAAAGAAGGGCACGCCAGGCACCTCCAAGACCCTGTCGTACACCTTTTACTGCACATACTCTGCCAATTAAGAAACAGGCACAGGCCAGGCACAGTGGCTCACACCTGCAATCCCAGCACTTTGGGAGGCTGAGGTGGGAGAATCACTTGAGCCCAGGAGTTCTGAGAACAGCCTACAGGCAGCCTAACAAGACTCCATCTCTACCAGAAATAAATTAAAAATTAGCCAGGCATGGTGGTGAGTGCCTGTAGTCCCAGCTACCTGGGAGGCTGAGGTGGGAGGACTGCTTGAGCCCAGGAGTTCAAGACTGCAGTGAGCCATGATCGTGCCACTGCACTCCAGCCTGGGCAACAGAGCAAGACCTCAGCTCAAGCACAGGGAGTGGAGGGGTGGGGAGTGGAGGCACAAAGACATCAAATGCTCAGGCCAGGCCAGATCTCAAGGCCCAGGTTCCCTGAGGCAGCCTGGCCTGAGAGAGCAGAGTGACCACAGCTAAGGCTTGCTTTCTCTTTCTCACATAGATTATATAAATATGTAAACATAAGACCTGTATCCAAAATAAGCAGAGACTCTCCCAACTCCTGCCCAATAAAAAACGGACAAAAAGGTCAGGCGCGGTGGCTCATGCCAGTAATCCCAGCATTCTGGGAGGCCAAGGCAGGAGTTTGAGACCAGCCTGACCAACACAGTGAAACCCCATCTCTACTACAATACACAAAACACACACCTGGTGGTGCACGCCTGTAATCCCAGCTAGCTGGGAGGCTGAGGCAGGAGAATTGCTTGAACCTGGGAGGTGGAGCTTGCAGTGAGCCAAGATGGCACCACTGCACTCCAGCCTGGGCAAGACTCCGTCTCAAAAAAGAAAAAAAACCATTGCTGAACATCATTATCATCAGGGAAATTCCAATGAAATCACAATGAGATCGACACCACTGCACATCCACAAGAATGGATGCCATCAAACTGAAAGACCACAAGAAACACTGGTGAGGAAGTGGAGCGCCAGGAACTCTCCAGCGCAGCTGATGGAAATGCAAAATGGTGCTGCTGCTGTGGAAAGAGATTTGGTTGTTTCATGTGAAGTTCAACCTAAATCCAGTCTCTAAATCGGCAATCCCACTCCTTGGTGTTTTTTACCCAAGGCAAAGGAAAACACATGTGCACAAAAAGACTTGGAAAAAAATGTTCTCAGCGACTTTATTCGTAACAGCGGATATGATTTGGATCTTTATTCGTAACAGCAGATACGGTTTGGATCTGTGTCTCCACGCAAATCTCACGTTTACTTGTGACCCCCAATGTTGGAGGAGAGGCCTGGTGGGAGGTGACTGGATCATGGGGACGGAGTTCCACCCGGGGGGCTGCTCTCAGGATAGTGAGTGCTCTCCTATGAGATCTGGTTAGACACTGGGGAGGGAGTCCTCCCCCAACACCCCCCGGGGGGCTGCTCTCAGGATAGTGAGATCTGGTTGGGTCATGAGGACGGAGTTGGGGGGGGCTGCCTTGGGATAGTGAGATCTGACTGGGTCATGAGGGCGGAGTTTGGGGGGGGCTGCCTCGGGATAGTGAGATCTGATTGGGTCATGAGGGCGGAGTTTGGGGGGGCTGCCTCGGGATAGTGAGATCTGATTGGGTCATGAGGGCGGAGTTGGGGGGGGCTGCCTCGGGATAGTGAGATCTGATTGGGTCATGAGGACGGAGTTGAGGGGGGGCTGCCTCGGGATAGTGAGATCTGACTGGGTCATGAGGACGGAGTTGGGGGGGGCTGCCTCGGGATAGTGAGATCTGATTGGGTCATGAGGACGGAGTTGGGGGGGGGCTGCCTCGGGATAGTGAGATCTGACTGGGTCATGAGGACGGAGTTGGGGGGGGCTGCCTCGGGATAGTGAGATCTGATTGGGTCATGAGGACGGAGTTGGGGGGGGCTGCCTCGGGATAGTGAGATCTGACTGGGTCATGAGGACGGAGTTGTGGGGGGCTGCCTCGGGATAGTGAGATCTGACTGGGTCATGAGGACGGAGTTGAGGGGGGGCTGCCTCGGGATAGTGAGATCTGACTGGGTCATGTGGGTGGCGTTCCCCCCCCACCCCGGGGGCTGCTCTCAGGATAGTGGGTGCTCTCCTGTGAGATCTGGTTGCCTGAAAGTGCAGCACCTCCCCCTCACTCTCTTCCCTGACTCCCCTTTGCCTTCCACCAGGACTGAGAGTCTCCTGAGGCCTCCCCAGCCATGCTTCCCGTACAGCCTGAGGAACAGTGACCCAATTACACCTCTTTTCCTCACAAATCACCCAATCTCAGGTATTTCTTTATGCAGTGTGAGAACGGACTATCACAATAGCCCAAAATGGAAACAACCCAAACATCTATCAACAAGTGAGTGGATTTAAAAGCTGTGGTACATCCACACAAACTGAATCCAACTCAGCAATAAACGGAACACATTTCTGATACAAACATCACAAGGAAACTTCAAAACTACAAACGTCAAGAAAAGCAGCCAGCCAGAAAAGCACACAGGGTAGGATTCGACATTCACAACGGTCATGACAGCAAAACCAGTCATGGTGAGCCGAAGCCAGGAGCAAAGGCTCACCTGGCCAGGCGAGGGAAGGATGACTGGAACGGGGCACAAGAAGTTTCTGGAGTAACTTGACTGTCCTCCATTGCAACAGGTGTTTTAGCTACACAGGGAAAAGCACTTGTCAAAGCACTTAAATTCAACATATTTTAGTGTTATGTCCATAATAATTTAAATTTCTTTAACTGAAAGAAAAACAGGCCGGGGGCAGTGGCTCCTGCCTGCAATCCCAGCACTTTGGGGGGCCAAGGTAGGCAGATCACCTGAAGTCAGGAGTTCGAGGCCAGCCTGGCCAGTATGGCGAAACCCTGTCTCTACTAAAAATACAAAAATTACAGGAGGCTGAGGCAGGAGAATGGCGTGAACCTGGGAGGCGGAGCTTGCAGTGAGCCGAGATCGCGCCACTGCACTCCAGCCTGGGCGACAGAGCGAGACTTCGTCTCAAAAAAAAAAAAAAAAAAAAAAAAATTAGCCTGGTGTAGTGACACGCGCCTATAATCCCAGCTACTTGGGAGGTTAAGACACAAGAATCTCTTGAACCTAGGAGGAGGAGGTTGCTGTGAGCTGAGATTACACCACTGCACTCCAGCCTGGGCAACAGAGCAAGACTCCATGTCAAAAAAAATAAAAATAAAAAAATAACAGGCACAGGATATGAATGTGCAAAGCCAGAAGGGGAGGTTGAGCAGCAAATAAGCGTTATCAAACTCACTACTCAGAAAGGCACAAATCAAAGCTTGATACTTTCTAATCCCATCAAAATTTCCAAATAAAACCATCACCCAGGGGACACTCCAAGGACTCGGGACACTAGAGTCTGCTGCCCCTGAGCCGCCTGCAGGCCCCATGAGCAGAGCTGGGCAACCTTGCCCCACACAGCCACCAGTGTCCATGCAAGGGGCTGAGGACACCTCTCACCAGGATGGGTGTAGGATGCACGAGGCACGCTGGGGACAGTACAGAGTGCCGGGGGACAGTGAGGTCAGCACACGACCACTACAGGCAGATCTGAGTATCTTTTTTAATCAACTTGGCTGCTTTTAAGAAAGACACTTTTCTAACATAAAATACGATACACCAACACTTTCAATACACACATAATTCACCACACTACAGAGTGAATCTGTGTCCCTCCAAAATTCCTGTGTGAAATCCTAATGCCCAACGTGATGGTGTTAGGAGGCGGGGCCTCCTTGGGGGTGATTAGGCCATGAAGGTGGAGCCCTCAGGACTGGGATTACTGCCCTAACAAAGGAAGCCCCAGAGAGCACTCCCTCACCGCTTTCGCCCTGTGAGGACACAGCAAGAAGGTGCTGGACCCTCACCAGACGCCAGATCTGCCGGCGCCTTGCACCTGGACTTCCAGCCTGCAGAGCCGTGAGGAATCGACGTCTGTGGTTCACAGGCCCCCAGCGTACGATACTGTTACAGGAGCATGGATGGACTGGGACACAGGGATCCGCGCCCACGCAGACACAACCACGAGCGATTCACCAGGAGTCCACAGAGCGCAGCAGGAGGAATGGGGAGCGGCCCAGCCCACATCACCTCCCCCGGTGGTGAGCCCACCCCAGGGGGTCCTTTCCGATAGTGACCTCCCTGAACGGCTAACTCACCCCAGGGGGTCCTCCCCAACAGTGACCTCCCTGAACGGCTAACTCATCTCGGGGGTCCTCCCCAACAGTGACCTCCCCAAAGGGCGAATTCACCCCAGGGGGTCTTCTCCCCACAGTGACCTCACTGAACGGCTAACTCATCCCAGGGGGTCCTCCCCAACAGTGATCTCCCTGAACGTCTAACTCATCTCAGGGGGTCCTCCCCGACAGTGACCTCCCCAAAGGGCGAATTCACCCCAGGGGGTCCTCCCGGACGGGGTCCTCCCCGAACAGCTAATTCACCCCAGGGGTTCCTCCCCACCCACCCCCCCCGACAGTGACCTCCCTGAATGGTTAACTCAGGAGGTGACTGAATTACCAGGGGGTCCTCCCTGACAGTGACCTCCCCAAAGGGCGAATTCACCCCAGGGGTTCCCCCTCCCAGTGACCTCCCGGAACGGCTAACTCACCCCATGGGGTCCTCCCAGACAGTGACCTCCCAGAACGGCTAATTCAGCTGAGGGTGTCCTCCCCAGACAGTGATGTCCCCGTATGTCACAGACAGAAACCACGGAAGTAACACAGGCTTGTTCCTGCCAAGGGTTAGGTTGGCCGCAGCCTGTCACACTCCGCCCCAGCAGCCTCTGCTACCTTGGCTGCTCAGACATCTCCTGCAGGGCACAAAGCGCAGACCAGAGGGGGGCGGGCAGGGCCCTAAGGACACCTCCCTCGGGCTCCAAGCCCCCACTTCACAACTCCACCTCTGGCAAGTGACTAATCTCCACAAATTAGTCACTTGCTAATCTCACTTTTTGCAAAAGAGAAAAGTAATCTCACTTTTCTCTTCTGAGAGATGGGAGTAATTACAGTACCCACTTTCCAGGGCTACTGTATGGACCATATTGTTGGGAACAAGCCCCCCAAAATCTGGCCACAAACTGGCCCCAAAACTGGCCATAAACAAAATCTCTTGCAGCACTGTGACATGTTCATGATAGACATGACGCCCACGCTGGAAGGTTGTGGGTTTACCAGAATGAGGTCAAGGAACACCTGGCCCACCCAGGACGGAAAACCGTTTAAAGACATTCTTAAGCCACAAACAATACCATGATCAATCTGTGCCTTAAGGACATGCTCCTGCTGGAGTTCACTAGCCCAACCTATTCCTTTAATTCAGCCCATCCCTTCATTTCCCATAAGGGATACTTTTAATTAATGTAGTATCTATAGAAACAATGCTAATGACTGGCTTGCTGTTAATAAATCTCTTGGGTAAATCTCTGTTCGGGGCTCTCAGCTCTGAAGGCTGTGAGACCCCTGATTTCCCACTTCACACCTCTATATTTCTGTGTGTGTGTCTTTAATTCCTCTAGCACCGCTGGGTTAGGGTCTCCCCGACAGAGCTGGTCTCCGCACACAAAATCCACAAAAAGCACTACAGACTGAGCTCGGCAAATACTAACAGCCCCTAAATGTTGCCATGGTGGTTCTGACCATTACTATTTCACACTGGGAATTAGTCAAAGTGGACAAAGGTTCATGATCAAGCCGTCAACCTGGAAGTGAAGGGGGTATGAGGAGAGCCATGAGAGGGCAGCCACTCTGTGATGGGGAGGGCCATGAGAGGGCAGCTACTCACGTGGCAGAATATAAGCCTCACAGGCCTGATGACCTAGAACCAACTACCCAAGCCCCAGAGACCCTGGTTACCTGCGCTCCGCACTGCCCCGCACCCCTCCCTGCTCACCTGCGCTCTGCACTGCCCCACACCCATCCCTGGTTACCTGAACTCTGCACCGCCCCGCACCCCTCCCTAGTTACCTGTGCTCTGCACCCTCCCGCAACCGTCCCTGGTTGCCTGCGCTCTGCACTGCCCCGCACCCCTCCCTGGTTACCTGCGCTCTGCACTGCCCCGCACCCGTCCCTGGTTGCCTGGGTGAGTGCAGCCCCCGCACTTCAGGCTCTGGGTCCAGCAGAGGTACAAAGAAGCAAGGATGACAGAACCTTGGTGGCCAAGAGAACAGCACAGAGCTTCAGAGGCTGGTGCCCTCAGTTCCAAGTCCTATGTGAGAAGAGGGTGTGCTACAAGGCTGGCTCGCCACAGCAACCTAAGGGTCTATTTTTTTTTTGAAATAGAGTCTCGCTCTGTCGCCCAGGCTTGGAGTCCAATGGCGCGATCTCGGCTCACTGCAGCCTCCGCCTCCCGGGTTCAAGTGATTCTCCTGCTTCAGCCTCTTGAGTAGCAGGACTATAGGCACACGCCACCACGCCCAGTTAATTTTTGTATTTTTAGTAGATATGGGGTTTTGGAATGTTGGCCAGGCTGGTTTCGAACTCCTGACTTCAGGTGATCTGCCCACCTCTGCCTCCAAAGTGCTGGGATTACAGGCATGAGCCATTGTGCCCGGCCGGGTCTATCTACTTTTAAGATCTGTCTAAGACTGGACACATTAGCTCACGCCTGTCATACCAGCACTCTGGGAGGCCAAGGCCGGGGGATCACGTGGGCCCAGGAGTTCAAGGCCGCAGTGAGTCGTGATCGTCCCACTGCACTCAGCCTGGGCAACAGAGCCAGACTCTTTCCAATAAAAGAAAATGATCTCAAGTGTACCCTGCAGAGGACACGCAGGGCCAGCATGTGGCCTCCCCCAACCACCGAGCCCACCTTGGAAACATGGGGACTCCCTGCCACTGAGCCCACCTGGGAGGGTTTCTGAAACTTGCGGCCAAGAGTCTTGCCTGTACCACACAATTCTGCAACTGTCAGTACTAAATATTCCCAGTGCCCTCACCCAGTCCAGAATTCTACGTAAGTGAAGGGAGGAAGCCTCCAAAAGCCATGTCAAAGAGGAAGAAGGGTGGAAAGCCAGGATCACAAACAAGTGGCCCTGGGGGTGCGAGTAGGCTGTGCCCTCCCCATTCCTTAGGCCAGAGCTGGACCCCCAAGGCTCCTGAGCGGGCCCAGCCACTCAGCTAATACTAAGCATGGCACACAAGGGCTGCTGGCTGGCAGAAATTACATGCAACACCCAACCAAACGCACGAGGCGAGTCACGCTTAAACCACATGATAGCTGTGCAGCAGCGTTTTCGTTTTCTGCCTCAGTTTACCTCACTAGCAGTAACACTGAGTTCAAGCCAGCCACACAGGGAAGGTGGATTTCCCTGCAGTTAGGGCACGGCAGGCTCCATTTCAAAAGCAACGGCACGCAGAACCCAAAACAAAGAGCACACAGCATACACCTGCCCTGGGCATCTCTGACACGGTTGGTGCTCCTGATAATCTGCCTTTTAAAAAAGTGAAGACTAGCCAGGTGGGAAACGGCACATGCCTGTAATCCCAGCCACTCGGGAGGCCGAGGCAGGAAGATCCAGAGCCCAGTTCAAATCCATCCTGAGTAATAGCAAGACCTCGTCTCTTAAAAAAAAAAAAGGAAGATGACAGAACAAATTTGAAGAAATTTGAAAGCTATCTGGTTCCACAGTTCTACCTAAAAACCCATTCACACCACAAGTCCAAATTCCAAAAAGCTAAGAAAACCGTTTTTTCCTAACTCACTTGACAGCAAATCCTAGTCTATCATAACCTCATTTGGGACAAAACCTGACATGAACTGATACGGAGCTAATCGCAGACTTTATCGCACAGTGAGAATATTTAGTCATTTAATTACAGAAACATTAATGTATTCAATTACAGAATACTTTCCCAAGTTCTCTGGGAATATCCCATGATATACAGGTTATATGCCGCAATGATCATTCTGAAACCTGAAAAATTCTGGAATCATAAACATCTGTACTCAAGGGTTCGGATCACGGGCCATCACCATGTTTACACAAGACAGCCTGAACTCCCAAAGCCTATGTTCTAAGGTTGCTGTCCAGACAAAACTTATTTAAGTATATTTATACAAAAGACTTAATTCAGCTTTCACACCCTGTTTCACTTCAAAGAGACTTCAAAGAACTTAGGAGGCTACAGGCCACCTATTAAGCTCACAAGGAGGAAATCTACAGCTCCTAATTGCATTGGTTATTTTTATCTCCTGACTCGCCTAGATAGCAAAGGGAAACAAGTTCCTTTGCACAACCTCAGCGGCCGCCCACATTTCCTTGTTCTTCTTCCTGGGTGCTAAGTGACCCACAGGCTTCTTTCTTTACACGAATCTTCCTCTCTGGGCTCCAGTGAGGGTGCATTCTCCATCCCTCAAACCCTGATCCGTGCCATCTTCTGCTTGACTCCTTCCCAGAGCTCATACTGTGTGTACCACCCCAAGGATCCCACCGCCAAGGATCTGTTCCTATGCTGCCTCTGTCTCCCCACCGCTTGAGCACTGGTCTGAGGTTCCAGAAACCAAGTCCTGTCCACTATGAATTTCTTAAAGAATGAAGATAACCACCTAGTATTTTCAGAATAAATGAGCTGATCTGAGAGAAATCTGTTTCTAACAGAAGATGTGAAAGAGTATCACACTTCAGCCCCCACCTCTGAAAGAAGAGCTTGGAGCTGACCAAATTGTACCCAAAATCTGTTTGGTTTTGACCACAACGGACACAAAGTGTGTGACAACGCTGCAGTCAAAATGTCTCCGCAGACCTTCTGTGATAATCAGAAGTCTGGGATAGTTTCCCATCTGGTCACAGGGCAGGCACCTGGACAGGCTAACCCTCCAGCCCTGAGAGGTACCACGGAGCTGGTGAGGGTGAGGGCTTTTGTGTCACTTCACTCCCTTGCCCTGTGCCAATACAGCAGAATAGTCACGCTTCGGCACTGAAGTCAACCATGTTTAGCCAACAAACTTCACAGCCAGTGAAACGTGACACACCTCCAGGCACCACTGGACAAAAAATGGAAGGAAAATCCACGAGAGAAGGGGACTCACTGACACTGGAGATCGATTCTGTGTGAACGGAGAGGACGTTCAGGCAGCTAGAAATGGCTGGCAGAGACAAGACTGACTCAAGAGAACTTAAGCCAAATGACCTGTCCACTCTGCAAATTCTATATAGGTCGCAACTACTGGCTCTGTTTCCTGTACCACACACAGAATCACACGAGTAGATGTTCACCGGGAAGAGAAACACTGAGCTGTTAAGAAGAGGAACGGGGATCACTAGACAGAGCCCTGTCTACCCTCAGCCAACCCCCCACCCCCCAGGCTACGACCGCAACTACCTGCAACACGTGTGCATCCACCTACTGTCAACTTCCCTGGACTGTAGAAGAATCAGCCCTAACCTCCAAAGTCCAGTCCTGTCCCTGCCTGCTCAATAACCCTAGATGTCCGGCAAAAGACCAAGGCTTAAACTCCCTCCTGCACCGCTCACCTCCTGACTCCAGCTGTCGGCCTTCCAGCACCCTCCCTCAGCCTCCGCTGTAGGCTCCCACCCAAGCTCCCTGCCTGCCACCATCCCCCACCTCACCCTAACATCTTCGCCCACCCACCCTGGGGGGTTCCCCAAGCCCCAGGCCTTGCTCCAACTTGACCCTACTCCTATCACAAGAAAGTACCCCGGCCCCAGCCTCGCCCTCCGCAATCACCGCCAGCAGGCACTGACCTACGGGGCCCCCCACTGTGACCCTCGCCTGGCCCTGACCCATGCCCTCGGCAGAGACCCTCCCCTGGCCGACCCTGACCCACAACCCACGCTGGGACCCCTAACCCACGCCCTTCCACTCCAAGCTGACGCTGCCCCCAGCGTCCCGGAGACAACACTCCGCGGCTGCGCCCGCGCCCGCGCTGCCGACCCGGGGCCTCACCTTCGGCCAGGACCCGCCGCACCCGCAGCCGCAGCTCGCCCAGTTCCACCGTCTGCCCCACGAAATCACTCTGGTCGCGGCCGGAAGCACCGCCCAGGGAGCCTGGACCCGCCAAGAAGTCGAGCGCCGACTGCAGCAGCGACATGGCGGTGGCTGCGCCGCACCCCGCGGCAGCCGGAGTGGTCGGGATCGGGCTCCCGCTCCCTCGCCGTCCGGGTCAGCTCAGTAACCGCCGGCCCCGAGCTGCACCATCTTCCGCCCCGACGCCGTGACGTACTCGCGCGTGAGGACGCGTCGCGTCAGGCGGCGTCGGGGCCCAGCCCCGTCCCCTTCGCCGCGGCCTCGCTTCCTGACTGCGCGCTCCGGCGCGGAGGTCTGACGGAGACAGCGCGTGCGCGGCGTCGCCGGGCTTGTGACGAACTTCCGGTTATCAGGCTCCCGGCCGGGCTGACTCCAGCGAAGGCGCGCGGAGCGGTCGCCGCGGCGATTCCCGCCCAGGTAGTTCAGCGCCCCAGCCCAACTCCCGGTACCGTTCCCCACATGGTCTGTTTTGTGGGAGGCTCCTTCTCAGGTGTCTTCGATTTAACCGCTTCGCCTACCTCTGGGTGGAGTCAGCCTCCCGTTTGCTGTTAGCGCCGCGTTTGCGAATGGGTTCGCGAATTTTTCTCTCAGTTGGCTAAGGAGCAAGGAGTTAGCGTGCGTTAAGCTATCAATAAATACTTGCTTTTTGTCTCATGGAGGTCGGAGTTTCCTGTGACGCTTAGCGACTAAGCTTGGCAGCCCCCTCCCAGCAGCCAGGCAGGCAGTTTGCAAGGGAAACGCTGCTGCAATGCCTTGTCTTCTGAGCAGAGGGCCAGGGTCTGGGCGGGGGAGTGACCAATAGTGGGAGCTGTGGGCTAGAAAACCTTCGTCCTGGGCAACCACAACACTGCAGAGACTGCCCTGTGACCCTCAAGGTTCGTTCGCACCCTGACATTTTCCAAGGCAAAAGCAAGTCCTCATGAACCACTTGGAAGGGTTCATAATGCCCAACCATTTGGAGATGAAAAGGTGCCGTTCCTTCTAGGATAATGAGGAAATGGCTCACAGACAGTGCATTTTTAGTTTTTGGCCTACACAGTATTTGGGGGTTGGGAGTGGGTAGCAGGAGGTGAATTAGTTTCTGTCATTTAAAGACTGGTGCCAGGCGCTGTGGCTCACGCCTGTAATCCCGGTACTTTGGGAGGCCGAGGCCGGCGGATCACCTGAGGTCAGGAGTTTCAGACCAGCCTGGTCAACATGGTGAAAGCCCGTCTCTACTAAAAATACAAAAATTAGCTGAGCGTGGTGGCGGATGCCTGTAATCCCAGCTACTGGGGAGACTGAGGCAGGAGAATCGCTTGAACCCGGGAGGCCGGTGCCACTGCACTCCAGCCTGAGACTCCACCTCAAAAAATAAATAATAATAATAATAATCATTGAAAGGCCTGAACGTTAAAAACCTAGTTTTCCAGCTTCTGTGGAAAAATCAAACCTGTCAATATTGGACCCCAAATGATGTGTGTTACCAATTACCTAGAGTGGTCCCTTCAGGTAAGACACAGTCATTTACCTGACCAGATTGGCTCATGTATGTTACCTGCCTGGTTCCTGTAGTCATTTGAGGTTGCAACCCTTTCCATAGAGTTATTTGTTCTCAAACTCAAAAATGGATTCTAAAACTCAAATCAGCCTCTTAGCCGTCCCAGAAGCTAACATCTATTATCTTTATCATTAAAAGATAATAGACTGAGCTCACTGGAACACTTACCTATTTTATGGAATGAAGTGTTACATGTAGCCAAATGAGATCTTTAAAAATACATATAACAAAAATAACAGTAGCAATAGCTTAGCTTATGCACTGATTCATTGCTTGCAACATCCTTTTCTGTAACGGTTCATTGTAGTGGTCCTAAAACATCTTTGTGAAGAAAGCGCAGTATCATTAACCCCCTTTATTTTTGGGATGAGAAAATATGCTCAACAATGCCATTACTTGGCCAGGGTCAACAAGTGATACGGTTAAAATTCAATACAAGTTCTGGCTTTTCCAGCCAGTGCATTTGTCTGGTGGACTGTGGAATAGAAGGACAGAGATCAGGAAAGAATCCCTGCTGGAGACAGACATCTGGGTATCCTCAGCATAGAGGTGGCAGTTGGCTGTAGGAGCTGAAGAGAGGACCAACAGAGATGGTGTACTAGACACAAAGAGGTTAGAATCTTCGGAGAATAGACAGCTTGTGGAGAAAGGGCAGCCAGTGAAGGAGGAAGAAAACCAAGAGAGTGTTGTCACAGAGCCAAGGAACGAGGATGTGCAGGGCAGAGAATGCAGCTAAGTGTCAAATGCTGCTTAAAAGTCAAGTAGAAAAAGAAATGGAAGATACATGTTGATTTATTCACAACGGATCACTGGTGATCTCACCAAGAATAGCTTCACTGGAGTAATGAGGTGGCAGCTACATATCACCAGAGTAGAGGAATGAAGAGATGATGAGGTAGAGATGGCAAGTGGAGATAAGACATTTGTCTGTGGAGGAGAATATGAACAACTTTAGGCCAACAAATTCAGCATCCTTAGCTTAGAGAGCTAGAAGGATGATGAGATGTTTTAAGAGGAGAGATTCTTGAGCAGCCTAAAGCTGATGGAAGGGAGAGAAGGTTTGCTGGTACAGAAAAAAGAGAAATAATAAGATAATTCTATCTTAATGAGATATCTTCTATCTCTTACAACATAGGAGGGGAATGACATCCAAAACATAGGTAGAGATACTTGCTTTGGACATAGGAAAAACACTTAGGAAGAAAAATGGGCTGCAGTTTCAGGTGACCTTATATATTTATTGGAGTGAAGGTGAAGGAATTCTCTAATGGCTTCTGTTTTCATTGGGAATGAGGAAAGAAAAGCTTCAACTGAAAGTGAGAGGGGAAGTAGGAATCCCAAGATTTAAGCAGTGTCAAAAAGATCTAAAATAGCTATTATGAAAAACCTAGCAAATAACTGGAAAGCATGATAGCGTTCAAGCACTCATTTGGAGGCCATGAACTTACACGGGCATGACCTGGGATTGGCTGGACATTTCTAAACCTTGTCATCACTTTGGAAACCAGAGTCGGACTCCTTATCTTACAAATATTTCTGGAGCACCTTTATTTATCGGCGTTGAAGTAGATGCTGTAGTAATACCATTTTAACCCGAATATCTATCTCCGTATCTCATGTGAACTCTCGGATGTTTGTTCTGAGATACCGCTAACGTATATAAACATGTATATATCCAAAACTGAATTTATAGTCTTAATCCCCATACCTGATTTCCAAAATTTCATAGCAAAGAGGATTACAAGAGATTAAGAGGATCATTTTATAATGATGAAGGGATGAATTCATCAAAAAGACTTGATGATCTTAAACATTTATGCACCTAATAACAAAGCTCTAAAATACACAAAGCATAAACTAATAGCTCCAAGGAGAGAGAAATATCACAATTGTAGTTGGAGAATATTCTTTCTCAATAAATAGAGAATAAATGGATAGATACCCAGAAAATCACTAAGGATATAGGACACTTGAACATGACTGTCAGTCAACTTGACCTAATGAATGTTTATGGAACTATCCCCACAATAACAGCAGAATACACAATTTTTCAAGTGCATTAAAACATTAACTGAGCCTGGCCGGGCGCGGTGGCTCAAGCCTGTAATCCCAGCGCTTTGGGAGGCCGAGACGGGCGGATCACGAGGTCAGGAGATCAAGACCATCCTGGCTAACCCGGTGAAACCCCATCTCTAGTAAAAAATACAAAAAAATAGCCGGGCGAGGTGGCGAGCATTTGTAGTCCCAGCTACTCGGGAGGCTGAGGCAGGAGAATGGCGTAAACCCGGGAGGCGGAGCTTGCAGTGAGCCGAGATCTGGCCACTGCACTCCAGCCTGGGCGACAGAGCGAGACTCCGTCTCAAAAAAAAAAAAAAAAAAAAAAAAAACATTAACTGAGCCTGATCATATTCTGGTCTATGAAACAAGTATGTTAGCTGACCAGAATGATATTGAATATTAAAGTAGAAATTAGTAACGGATTGGAAAATCCTTTCAATATTTGGAAACTGAATAACTCACTTTTGTTTTTTATATATTTTTTAAACTCATTTTTAAATAACTCATGGTAGCCGGGCGCGGTGGCTCACGCCTATAATCCCAGCACTTTGGGAGGCCGAGGCAGGTGGATCACAAGGTCAGGAGATCGAGACCATCCTGGCTAACACGGTGAAACCCCATCTCTACTAAAAATGCAAAAAATTAGCCTGGCGTGGCGGTGGGCGCCTGTAGTCCCAGCTACTTGGGAGGCTGAGGCAGGAGAATGGCGTGAACCCTGGAGGCGGAGCTTGTAGTGAGCTGAGATCGCCCTACTGCACTCCAGCCTGGGCGACAGAGCGAGACTCTGTCTCAAATAAATAAATAGGCCGGGCGCGGTGGCGCAAGCCTGTAATCCCAGCACTTTGGGAGGCCGAGACTGCTGGATCATGAGGTCAGGAGGTCGAGACCATCCTGGCTAACACAGTGAAACCCCGTCTCTACTAAAAAAAATACAAAAAAAAACTAGCCGGGCGAGGTGGCGGTCGCCTGTAGTCCCAGCTACTCGGGAGGCTGAGGCAGGAGAATGGCGTAAACCCGGGAGGCGGAGCTTGCAGTGAGCTGAGATCCTGCCACTGCACCCCAGCCTGGGCGACAGAGCGAGACTCCGTCTCAGAAAAAAAAAAGATAAATAAAAATAAATAAATAGATAAATAAATAACTCATGGTTCAAAGAAGAAATCAAAAAGGAAATTAGAAAGTATTTTGAACAGGATGAAAATGAAAATGCAGCATTTAAAACTGGTGGGATGCAGCTAAAACAGTATTAAAAGATAGATCTCAAATCAGTGACCTCAGCAGTCACCTAAGAAACTAGAAAAGTAGGCCGGGCATGGTGGCTCACTTTGGCAGGCCAAGACGGGCCGATCACTTGAGGTCGGAAGTCTGAGACCAGCCTGGCCAACATGGTGAAACCCCATCTGTACTAAAAATACAAAAATTAGCTGGGTGTGGCAGTGCACGCCTGTAGTTCCGGTTACTTGGAAGCCTGAGGCAGGAGAATCACTTGAACCCGGGAGGTTGAGATTGCAGCAAGCTGAGACTCTGTCACACACACACACACAAAATAGAAAAGTAAGACGAAGTGAAACCCAAAGTGAATATAAGAAGGCAGATAATAAGTATCAGAGTGGAATTCAAAAAAATAGATAACAAAAGCAATAAAGAAAATCAGGGAAACCAAAAGCTGATTCTTTGAGATTAGTAAAATTGAAAAATATTTGGCCAGATTGAACAAGAAAAAGACAAGACACAAATTACCAATATGAGGAATGAGAGATGACATCACTACTGAAAGGATAATCAGGGACTATTATTAAGAACTTTAGGCCAACAAATTCAGCAGCTTACACTAAACGAACAAATTCCTGGAAAGCATAAACCACTTAAGCTCATTTAAGAAGAAATTGTGTTGGGCCAGGCACAGTGGCTCATACCTGTAATCCCAGCACTTTGGGAGGCCAAGGCAGGTGGATCACAAGGTCAGGAGATTGAGACCATCCTGGCCAAGATGGTGAAACCCCGTCTCTACTAAAAAAAAAACACACAAAAATTAGCTATGCATGGTGGCATCTGCCTGAAATTCCAACTACTTGGGAGGCTGAGGCAGGAGAATCACTTGAACCAGGGAGTCGGAGGTTGCAGTGGGCCGAGATTGAGCCACTACACTCCAATCTGGCGACAGAGTGGGACTTTGTCTCAAAAGAAAACGTATTATATGAAAGGATAAAAGAGGCCCTGACATGCATACAGTTAAGGCATTGCAACATACTTTGTGGTATCTAACCATCTTTATTTTTTTTTTTTGAGGGGATGAGTACCCCATTCTTCATGATGTGATTATTACACATTGCGTGCTTGTATCCGAACATGTACCCCATGAATATATACACCTACTGTATACTTACAAAAATTAAAAATTTAAATGCTTTTTAAAAAGAAGGAAATAGACAACCTAAATAGCTGTATGTCTATTAAAGTATTGAATTTATAGTTGACAAATCTTCCCTTAAAGAAGACTCCAGATTTGGCTGGGCACAGTAGCTCATGCCTGTAATCCCAGCACTTTGGGAGGCCGAGGCAGGTGGATCACCTGAGGTCAGGAGTTCAAGACCAGCCTGGCCAACATGGTGAAACCTCATTTCTACTAAAAATACAAAAATTACCCGGCATGGTGGTAGGTGCCTGTAATTCCCACTACTTGGGAGGCTGAGTGAGGAGAACCACTTGGACCCAGGACGTAGAGGTTGCAGTAAGCAGAGACTGTGCCATTGCATTCCAACCTGGACAACAAGAGCAAAACTCGATCTCAAAAAAAGACTCCAGACTTAGAGAGCTTTACTGGGAATTCTACTGAACACTGAAGGAAAAAATAATACCAGTTCTATACAAACTCAGAAAGTTGAAGGAAGGAATTATTTCCCAACTCATGTTTCCTAACAGCATTATTCTGATACCAGAACTCCACAAAGACATTACTAGAAAGCTACAGGATAATATCTCTTGTGAACATAGACACGAAGATGCATTTAAAATGTTGATTAGCAAATTGAATCCAACACTATATACAGAAAGGATAATATACCATGACCAAGTGGGATATCCCAAGAGGGCAAAGTTGGCTTAGCATTTGAAAGTGTATCAATGTAATTCACACTCTGAGAATGAAAAAATAAAATGGATCATGGATCATCTCAATAGATACAGAGAAGCATTTGACAGAACCCAACATCCATTACTGATTAAAAAAAAAATCAAAACTCAGCAAACTGGGAGTAAAATGAAAATTCCTCAACACAGTAAGGGCGTCTGTGACAAACCTGTAGCTAGCATCATACAAAATAATAAAAGACTGAATGTTTTCCCCCTAAGACCAGGAACAAGCCAAGGCTGGCTGTCTGATCTCACCACTTCTGTTCAACATTGTACTAGAAATTCTAGCCAGTGTGATGAGGCAAGAAAAAGAGGGCCGGGGCCAGGCACAGTGGCTCACATCTATAATCCTAGCACTTTGGGAGGCCGAGGCAGGTGGGTCACCTGAGGTCAGGAGTTTGAGATCAGCTTGGCCAACACGGTGAAACCCTGTCTCTACTAAAAATACAAAAATTAGCTGGGCGTGGTGGCACATGCCTGTAATCCCAGCTACTCTGGAGGCTGAGGCAGGAGAATCACTTGAACCTTGGAGGTGGAGGTTGCAGTGAGCTGAGATCGTGCCACTGCACTCCATCCTAGACAACAGAGTGAGACTCGGTCTCCAAAAAAAAAAAAAAAAAAAAATCAGATAGAATCTATAAAAAGAGCCACTCGTGAGTTTAGCAGGGTTGCAGGATACAAGATAAATATACAAAAATCAACTGTATTTCTACATACTAGCAATAAATATTGGAAGTTGAAATTAGAAACATTTACAATAGCATCAAAAACTGTGAAATACTTGGGATAAATGTGAAAAAATATGTGCAAGACTTATATGCTGAAAACTACAAAAAATTGCTGAGAGAAATTAAAGCCCATAATCAATGGAGAGATATGCCATATTCATAAACTGGGAGATTCAACAGTGCAGTTCTCGAATTGACCTGTAGATTCAATGTAAACCAGTCAAATTCCCAGCAGACTATGAGAATTTGACACATAGATTCTAAAATTTACTTGGCTGTCTGCAAAGGAGCTAGAATAGCCAATACAAGTTTGAACAAGGACAAGACAAAATTGTATGATTTGCATTACCTAATTTAAACCCTTGAAGCCACAGTAATCAAAACTGTGGTGGCTGGGTGTAGAGGTATGTGCCTGTAGTCGCAGCAACTCAGTAGGTTGAGGCGGGAGGACCCTTGAGCCTGGGAGTTTGAATCTAGCCTGGGTAACAGTGTGGAGTTGATATAAAGATAGCTAAGTAGGTAAATAGAAGAGTCCAGAAATTGGCCCACAGGTGTCTGTGGTGAATTGATTTTTTATAAAGGTGCAAAAGTAATTCATTGGAGAAAGAATAATTGTTTCAACAAATTATGGTAGAAAAATTGGATATTCATGTGTTGAGAAAAAGAAACCTTGGGCCAGGTGCAGTGGCTCACGCCTGTAATCCTAGCACTTTGGGAGGCCGAGATGGGCAGGTCATTTGAGGTCAGGAGTTCAAGACCAGCCTGACTAACATGCTGAAACCCCATCTCTACTAAAAATACAAAAATTAGCTGGGCGTGGGGGTGAGTGCCTGTAATCCCAGCTACTCAGGAGGCTGAGGCAGCAGAATTGCTTAAACCCAGGAGGCGGAGGTTGCAGTGAGCTGGGATGGTGTCACTGCACTCCAGCCTGAGCAGTAGAATGAGACTCCACCTCAAAAAAAAAAAAAAAAAAAGGAAACTTAATCCATACCTAGCATTATACATAAAAGTTAACTCAAAATCGTAAATCTAAATGTGAGATCTACAACTGTAAAGCTTACGGAAGAAAATCTATGAAATGTTCTGTGAGATTTTTAGCCATGACCCCAAAAGCATGATCCATAAAGGAAACAGATAAACTGGATTTCATCAACATGAAGAACTATATAATACACTGTTGAAAATGGTCCATGCGAGCAATCAGTGAATAAATAAACTGATAAATCCATAATATAGGCTGTCATTCAATAATAAAAAGATAAGCTATCAAGCAACAACAAGACTTGAAGGAAACTTAAATGCATATTGCTCAATGAAAGAAGCCAATCTGAAAAGGTTCCATACTGTATGATTCTAACTATAGAACATTCTGGAAAAGGCGAAATTGTGATGACAGTAAAAAGAGCAGTAGGCCGGGCGCAGTGGCTCACACCTGTAATCCCAGCACTTTCAGAGGCCAAGGCAGACGGATCAACTGAGGTCTGGAGTTCGAGACCAGCCTGGCCAACATGTTGAAGCCCCACCTTTACTAAAAATACAAAATTAGCCGGGCATGGTGGCACATGCCTGTAATCCCAGCTACTCAGGAGGCTGAGACAGGAGAATCACTTGAACCTGGGAGGTGGAGGTTGCAGTGAGCCGAGATCACACCATTGCACTCCAGCCTGGGCAACAAGAGTGAAACTCGATCCCAAAAAAAAAAAAAAAAAATAGTTGCTAGGGGTTCAGGAAGAAAGAGGGAGGGTGGAGCACCAGAGATTTTTAGGGTGTTTAAACTATTCTGTGTGATACTGTTTTGGTGAAAACAAGTCATTTTCCATTTGTCAAAACCCATAGAATACAGCACAGAGTGAAGCCTAATGTAAACTATGGACTTAGGTTAATTGTAATGTGTGAATATTCGCTTGTCAATTGTGTCGAATGTGCCACAGTAATGTAAGATGTTAATAATAGGAGAAAGGGAGGCTGGTGACAGTGGCTCACACCTGTAATCCCAGCATTTTGGGAGGCCAAGGTGGGCAGATCACGAGGTCAGGAGTTAGAGACCAGCCTGACCAACATGGTGAAACCCCATCTCTACTAAACATACAAAAATTAGCTGGGCATTATGGCACAGTCACCTGTAATCCCAGCTACTCGGGAGGCTGATGCAGGAGAATCATTTGAACCCAGGAGGCGGAGGTTGCAGTGAGCCAAGATCGTGCCATTGCACTCCAGCCTGGGCAACAAGAGTGAAACTCTGTACTTGCTGCTCAATTTTTCTTTTTTTTCTTGAGACGGAGTCTCACTCTATCACTCAGGCTGGAGTGCAGTGGTGTAATCTTGGCTCACTGCAGCGTCTGCCTCCCTGGTTCAAGCAGTACTCCTGCCTCAAACCTCCCAAGTAGCTGGGATTACAGATGCATACCACCACACCCAGCTAAGTTTTGTATTTTTAGTAGAGGTGGGGTTTCATGCTGGCCAGGCTGGCCTTGAACTCTTGACATCAGGTGATCTGCCCACCTTGGCCTCCCAAAGTACTGGGATTACAGAGGTGAGCCACCATGCCTGGCCTCTGCTCAGTTTTTCTATAAACCTAAAATGGCTTAAAGAAAAAGTCAATTTTGGCCAGGCGTGGTGGCTCATGTCTATAATCCCAGCTACTTGGGAGGCCGAGGCAGGAGAATTGCTTGAGCCCAGCCTGGACCACATAGACCCCACGTTTTTATAAAAAAGTGGGGGGAAAAAAAAATATTTTGTCAAGCTCAATGTCATGAAATGATTTTCTCCAGCATTATCTTGTAAGAGTTTTGTAATTTTAACTCTTACATTTATGTCATTGATCCATTTCAAGTTAATTTTTGTATGTGTATTAGGTTGAGTCCGAATTCATTCATTTGCATGTGGATATTCAGTTGTCCCAACACCATTTGTGAAAAATACTTTTCTTTTCCCATTGAGTGGTCTTGGCATCCTTGTCAAAATCCGTTAACCATAAACGTGGGGGTTTATTTCTGAACTATATTCCATTGGTCTGTGTCTTTATGCTGTCTTGACTGCTGTAACTTTGTACTAAGTTTTGAAATCAGGAAGTGTGAGTGCTCCCAATTTTTTTCTTTTTCAAGATTATTTTGGCCATTATAGGTTCCTTGAATTTTCTGGTTTTTTTTTTTTTTTTTCTTTTTGAGACAGAGTCTCACTCTGTCCCCCAGGATGGAGTACAGTGGTGCGATCTCAGCTCACCGCAACCTTCCCAAATTCAAGCGATTCTCTTGCTTCAGCCTCCTGAGTTGCTGGGACTACAGGCACACACCACCACGTCCAGCTAATTTTTGTATTTTTAGTAGAGATGGGGTTTTGCCATTTTGGCCAGGCTGGTCTCAAACCCTGCTCACCTCAGGTGATCCACCTGCCTCTGCCTCCCAAAATGCTGGGATTACAGGTGTGAGCCACTGCACCCAGCCAAAATTCAGAACTTCTGTTCTCCTAAAGACTGGTAAGAGAGTGAAAAGACAAGCCACAGACTGCAAGAAAATATTTCCAAATTATATATCTTACAGGATTTTTAACTAGAATATAAAGAACTCTCAAAACTCAATGACATCACAAACAACTCAGTAAACGAGCAAAGATTCTAAGACACTTCACTGTGAAAGCTGTACAGATGAAAGTTAGTAGAGAAATTAGTCAGTAGAGACTGACTAGTCTCTAGAGTCAGTAGAGAAATAGCAAATTAAAACCACAATGAGACACCCCTACACAAGTTATTAGAATGACTAAAATAAATTAATTGAATTATTGATTTTTACTGCTATTATTTTTTTTTCCTAGATGGAGTCTTACTCTGTCGCCCAGGCTGGAGTGCAGTGGCACGATCTCAGCTCACTGCAACCTCCACTTTCTGGGATCAAGCAATTCTCCTGCCTCAGCTTCCCAAGTAGCTGGGATTAAAAGCGCCCACCACCATGCCTGGCTATTTTTTTGGTGTGTTTTTAGTAGAGATCAGGTTTCACCATGTTGGCCAGGCTGGTCTCGAACTCCTGACCTTGTGATCTGTGGAGTCTCACTCTGTTGCCCAGGCTGGAGTGCAGTGGCACGATCCCAGCTCACTGCAACCTCCGCCTCCTGGGTTTAAGCAATTCTCCTGCCTCAGCCTCCCGAGTAGCTGAGACTAAAGGCACTCGCCTCCATGCCCAGCTAATTTTTGTATTAGTAGAGATGGGGTTTCACCATGTTGGTCAGGCTGGTCTCAAACTCCTGACCTCAAGTGATCCGCCTGCCTCGGCCTCCCAAAATGCTGGGATTACAGGCGTGATCCACTGCGCCTGGCTAATTTTTGTATTTTTAGTAGAGATGGGGTTTCATCATGGTCAGGCTGATCTCAAACTCCTGACCTCAGGTGATCTGCCCACCTCGGCCTCCCAAAGTGCCGAGATTATAGGCGTGAGCCACCATGCCCAGTGAATTGTTTTTCTAAGCCATGCCAAACCGAGTACCAGAGGAGATGAGCAAGTGCAGGTCTCATGCCCCGCTGGTGGGATGCAGGTGGTGCAGCCGCCTCGGCAGATCATCTGGCGGTTTCTCATGAAGTAAACGTGGCCTTATGATGTGGTCCTGCAAAACTGCTCCAAGGCATTTACCCAAAAGTCATGAAAACATGTTTACACAAACGCCTGTGTGCAAATGTTTATATACAGTGGCTTTATTCATAATTGTGCAAAATGAAACAATACACGTTTTTCAGCTGGTGAGTGGATCCACAAACTGAGGTGTGTCCATGCAGTGAAATTACCACACAGCAACCAAAGAAGTGTGTTACTGATACTCCCAGCACCACAAAGGGGTCTCGAAAGAAGCTAGACTCAAAATCTCTGTAGGGTGCGATTCTGTTTATACAACATTCTAAAAAAGGCAAAATTGGTCAGGCACAGTGGCTCACACCTGTAATCCCAGCATTTGGGGAGGCCAAGGTCGGTGGATCACTTGAGGTCAGGAGTTCGAGACCAGCCTGGGAATCATGGTGCAACCCTGTCTGTACTAAGAATGCAAATATTAGCCATGCGTGGTGGCGGGTGCCTGTAATCCCAGCTGCTTGGGAGGCTGAGGCACAGGAATCGCTCGAACCCAGGAGGTGGAGGTTGCAGCGAGCTGCAATCGTGCCAGTGCACTCCAGCCTGGGCGACAAAGCGAGACTCTGTTTCAAAAAAATTAAATAAATAAATAAATAAATGAAGCAAAATTACAGTAACAGAAAGCAGATCAGTGATTGCAGGGCTTGGGGTTGGGGAAGCTTGAACACAAAGATGCTGTTTGAGGATAGAACAGTTTGCTGGATTGTGGATAGCTGTGGTTACGTGCCTGTGTGCGTTCTAGGTGAGAAATCTCCTGGGCATAGAGCAAAAGCCCCCACCTGCTCCCTGCGCCTCCCTGCCTGGGTCCATGCAGTGCTGCCTGGAAGTTGGCGAACATTGTTCTTATTTGTGGTTTTCATTTCTTACCGTGTATGTGTGTATAATTAAGAAGATAGATGGTTGTTGTATGTGTCCATTGTTTCCATAAATGGTGTAATAGTATGTTTTTGCAACTTGATTTTTTTGTTTTAATATTTTGTTTTATAGTTTTATACTTGTAGGTCTGTTTTAACGTTCTGATAGTTTATGTCATGGTTTGATGATTTCTCCCTTACTAGTCAGAATGTGTTTTAGTTTTATTGTTAAAACACACCAGGCTGGCTCGGTGGCTCTCGCCTGTAATCCAAGCACTTTGGGAGGCTGAGGCAAGGAGATTGCTTGAGCCCAGGAGTTCAAGATCAGCCTGGGCAACATGATGAAACCCCCGTCTCTACGAAAAATACAAAAATTAGCCAGGCGTGGTGGTGCACGCCTGTGGTCCCAGCAACACAGGAGGCTGAGGTGGGAGGATCACTTGAGCCTAGGAGGTCGAGGCTGTAGTGAGCCTTGATTATGCCACTACCCTCCAGCCTGGGCAACAGACTGAGACCCTGTCTCAAAAAGAAAAAAAGAAAAACTACGTGTTGCCTCAGTGCAGACCCTAGGCAGCCTCTCATGGCAGTGAGACTTCCAGGAATGGACCCTTGGAGGACGTGGCACTGCACCTTACTAACCGTTGCTAAACTGTCACTGAAGCACACATGTCCGTTTACATGCCGGCCTCGGTTTCTGTTTCCCCAGGTCCCCGCCTTCTCTGTCTCCTCACTCTCCTCACTCCCCACCGTCCTGCCTCGGTTTCCATTTCCCCAGGTCCCCGCCTTCTCTCTCCCCACTGTTTGTTCCAGCCTCGGTTTCTGTTTTCCCCAGGTCCCCGCCCTCCCCATTGCCTCACTCCTGCCGGCGCCCCCCCCCAACCCCCCATGCCTGGCCTCTCACCATTTCATTTGCACCTCCTGGATCTCCCTGATTGCTGGTGAAGTGGATTGTCTTGTGTGTTTGTTTTGCCTGGCTGGAAACTGCGGTGAGCCTCCTCCGTCCATTCTCTGGGGTGGGTCTTCTTTGTTTTTGTGCATCTCGCCTTGGTGTAAGCAGCACATCCCTTTTCCCAAGGACCCTCTAGCTGACCACGCATCTCAGCCCCCTGATGCCCTTTGCCAAGTAAACAGCACCTCTTCAGAGTAAAACCTGGGGGCCCTGCCTTGTCACCTCCCGCTGGCGCTGAAGGGCTCTCCCCAGCACCCTTCCTGAAGAGGCCTCCTCCCCTTAAATGGTGGAGAGCCAGGCCTGTCCTGCCCCCTGCTGTTCCTCTCCTCCTTCCCGGGTGCCACTCCCTTGGACCACCCCCACATTTCCAAGTAGTACAGAAATTACTTCTGCTGCTAACACTGCTTGATCAGAGGAACCTGTGAAGACTGCATCTCCAGCCTGACTCCTTCCATCCCCAGAGCTCCCCTGCCCTGAGACAGCCTCAGTGCCTCTGCTGTGTCCTGGGAAACCAGCCTGAAGCAAGCACTCACTGTTCCTCAGGAATGTGCTCTGACCCACCTTCTTCACCAGAGGAAGGACCGGGTGGGCTCTCCCTTCTCCGTCACCCCCCACCGCAGCCCCCGATACTCTTAGGAGCTGCTTTCCCACACGCTGTGTGTCTCCTGGGATGCCAGACCTCTGTCACCCCTCTCCCGGGTCATAGCAGCCCTTCTGACTGGTGTCCTTGGCACACTCTGCCCTCTTCCCTGCTCCAGGGGCGCCTCAGGTGGGGCTCAGCCAACATGGAGCCCTCTGGCCCCATCCTCTGTTTGGGGAACTCATCTCAGTGTGCCCAGTCTCCACCTCGGGTGCAGGGTGAAATCCACAGTGCCCGGTTGGCACAAGGCTGCCCAGCACTGTGCACCATGGCGCCTGCAGCCACAACTCAAGTTCTGTCTCCGTGAGGTGCTGGGATCTCTTCTGTCCAGAGCACTCTCCGCCTGGCATCGCGTTCATCTTCCCAGACGCATCTCTGATGTTAAAAATGCCTGGGGAGTGCTGTGCTGGACCACAGCTGTGGCATGTGCCAAGTGTGCGCCCAACCCAGGCTCCCACAGGCGGACTGGAGTGCCTGCCCTGGTGCTAAGTTTGGCTTCGTATGGCTACAGACGAAGGGCCTTGGTTTCCCCAAAGGTCACCAAGGGAGAGTGCAGCCCCTGTAGGAAACAGCCCCAGGCACATGTGCATGGGCACCAAGACCAAGGGAGAGCTCTTGGGAGAGCGCAGCCCCTGTGGGAAACAGACAGTCCCAGGCACGTGTGCACGGCTTGCGTGGAGACCAAGGGAGAGCGCTGCGGAGACCAAGGGAGAGCGCTGCGGAGACCAAGGGAGAGCGCGGCCCCTGTAGGAAACAGCCCCAGGCACGCATGCACGGGCAAGGGCCCTGCAAGGCGCTGTGTTCCTCTTCCACGTTTAGGTCAGCCATGGGGTCGGTGATCTCAGTGCCTTTCCTTGTGTCTCCCGTTCCCTGAGGAGAAACTGAGGCCTGGTTCACCCAGATCAGTGTTCACCAGTAACAGGGCTGGGCATGGCATCTGTTGTTGGCCTCTCAGCCTGGAGGCTGGAAATTTGAGGGGCACCTGGGAGAGGACAGAGTAGCATGGACCCTTCCCCTGCTCAGCAGTGGCCAAGCCCCCCCATACCAGTCCCTGTCCCTGCACCAGGGCTGAGGCTGCATGGCCGATCCCCAGGAGCACCCACAGGCACACTCAGACCTGCCTTTCCTCCCAGGCTCCTGTGACCGCCAGGCAGCGTCTCCACCATGTCCCAGCCCCAGACCCCAGAGCAGGCACTGGACATGCTGGGGGACTGCCCACGGGGCAGAAGAGACGAGGACGCTGGGGAGGGGATCCAGTGCTCCCAACGCATGCTCAACTTCAGTGACGCCCTGCTGTCCATCATCGCCACCGTCATGGTCTGTATGGGGCCCCTGCTCAGGCCTGCCCCACCCCAAGCCCCTCGAGGCACTGCCCAGCCCACCTCAGACCTGTCCAGGTCTTGCCAGCAGCCTTGGGTCCCCCATCTCCTCGGGCAGCTTGGGGGGCCCAGCGCTGCCTTGGAGTCCC